>NC_057710.1:70511631-70554354 GCF_004010195.1 Chiloscyllium plagiosum
CTTAAACATTTATGCAGCTAAAGGGAATGTTGGTTAAAGATACCGTAGTTAGTGCTTATTTTATTCCAGGCACACCAGCCTAGGAGCACATCCTTCCTGTATCTATCCTCTCGAGCTCTTGAAGATTTTTGTTCATTTGAAGTGTTTCATGTTTAGATACTCCAGAGAAGACAGCTTCAAGCTCCTCAATCTCTCCTGCCAGGGCAATGCTGCTGTTAGTATTCAATTCACTGGTGCATGTTACTGGCTGCTTCGTGGACTGGAACTGACAATTGAGACTGAAAGGTTACTGTATAAAATATCTTCAATGTTATTGCCAGACGTGAGTGGTTTTAGGAAAATGACCTTGACTTACGGGCATTGAGTGTCAGAGCACTTCCTGTTGTGGGGCATCCTGTTTAGATTCAATCTATTGATATCTATTAGAACTGACTTGCAGTGGCTCAAAGTGGTCAGAGCATTATGGCTGTCATCGAAGCTGGTAACAAACTTCCCATGGTTTCAAAATCGTAAATGATAGAGTAGGTACGAGGTCTGATGACACTGTTGGAGTACTGATGTTGTTGTTAATCACATTAACTCGGCAGGAGTTGACTGAATTTATATTGTCTCTTTCTGAATCTCAAGATGTCTCTCTGGGCAATATGTCTCCAATAAACAGCAATGTGACAATGCACAGGGATCATCTGTTTTGATTTAAATTGGAGTCCAGCCTTGGTCAACAGCCAGTGTGGAGTTTGCACATTCCCCTATGATTGTGTGGGCCCCCTCCAGGTGCTCTGGTTTCCTTGCACAGTTCAAATATTTGTGGGTTAGGTGGGTCATTTGTGCGAAATTGTCCACAGTGTCCAGGATTGTGCAGAATAGGTGGATCAGCCATGGGAAATGCAGTGGTACAAGGATGGAGTGCTCCAGGTGGGATGCTCTTTGGATGGTTGGTGGGGTTTGATGGGTCAATTCTCTCATGCCACACTGTTGGGATTCTATTCTATGATTGAGGATAAAGGCTATTCTATGATTGAGGATAAAGCAGGGTGTCCTTGGAGAAGGAGCATGTGGTATGTATCAATGCTCTCGATGCCTTTAGATGGGGTACTGGGCTAATGGTCGGATACTTGGTAGTGTGGATGAGCAGAGGGATCTTGGTGTCCATGTACACAGATCTCTGAAAGTTGCCACCCAGGTAAATAGTGCGGTGAGGAAGGCATATGGCGTACTGGCTTTTATTGGTAGAGGAATTGAGTTCCGGAGTCCTGAGGTCATGATGCAGTTGTATAAGACTCTGGTACGGCCGCATCTGGAATATTGTGTGCAGTTTTGGTCGCCATACTATAGGAAGGATGTGGAGGCATTGGAACGGGTGCAGAGGAGGTTTACCAGGATGTTGCCTGGTATGGAAGGAAAATCGTATGAGGGAAGACTGAGGCACTTGGGGCTGTTTTCTCTGGAGAAAAGAAGGTTTAGGGGTGACTTGATTGAGGTGTACAAGATGATTAGGGGGTTAGATAGGGTCGACAGTATGAACCTTTTCCCGCGTATTGAGTCGGGTGTTACAAGGGGGCATAGCTTTAAATTAAGGGGGGGTAGATATAGGACTGAAGTTAGGGTTCGGTTCTTCACTCAGCGAGTCGTAAGTTCATGGAATGCCCTGCCAGCAACAGTGGTGGACTCTCCCTCTTTATGGGCATTTAAGCGGGCATTGGATAGGTATATGGAGGATAGTGGGTTAGTATAGGTCAGGTGGGCTTGGATCGGCGCAACATCGAGGGCCAAAGGGCCTGTACTGCGCTGTATTCTTCTATGTTCTATGTTCTATGAATACTGTGTACAGTTCTGGTCACCACATGAACAAAAGGATGTGGATACTTTGGAAAGGGTGCAGAGGTGGGTCACCAGAATAGTGTCTGGTATGGAAGGTGCTAGCTATGAAGAGAAGTTGAGTAAATTAGGATTGTTTTCATTAGAGAGATGGACTTTGGGGGTGACCTGATTTGAGGCCTACAGAATCATGAGAGGTATAGATAGGGTGGATAACGAGAAGCTTTTTCCCCAGAGTGGGGGACTCCATTACTAGGGGCTACAAGTTTAAGGGAGATATACGTGGAACATTCTTTATGCAGTGGGTGGTGGGTGCCTGGAATGCGTGCCAGCAGAGATGGTAGAGATGGGCACATTTAAGATGTATCCAGACAGATATATGAATGGGCAGAGAGCAGAGGGATACAGATCCTTAGAAGATAGATGACAGGTTTAGATAGAGGATCTGGATCAGCACAAACTTGGAGGGCCGAAGTAAAGTCCCTTCCAGTCTACACACTATTGTGACATGATGCAGTCCCATCATTATTGTTGTCTCAAAATCCTGGAATTCCCTCCCTCGTAACACTGGGGGCTACCTACTGCACGTGGCGTGCAGTGGCTCACCAATACCTTCTCAAGGGCAACGAGGGACATGCAATAAAATGCTGACCAGCCAGTGGCACCCACTTCCCATGAAAGAATTTTTCAACAAAAGCTCATGAGTTTGCCTACTCCAAACTGGCAGAAGTTTCAACTAGTATTTGAAAGGTTTAATTTTTAAAGACCTCTTGATTGCAGTAAATTTGAAATGCATTAATGATGATCCTTTTCTATCTACTTTGTAGATTGTGAAACCAATTCCAGTGAAAGCAGATGGACCTGAGTTAGGCACTCAAGCATCTGATTGTCAGGCAGATGTGATAGTCTCATCACAAATACAGCGAGGAAGGCGCAGTCCTTCCCCTGGTAGTTCGTCTTCTGCCACGTCATCGTCATCTTCCTCAAAAACAACTGCAAAGTCTGAATCACCTGGTGTAAGAAGGAAAAGGACATCACCAGTACCTGTAAGTGCAAGAAGTAAGATTTTCTATCTTCTCCAATTACTGTGGGAAAAATCTGAGTTCATAAATTAAGTGTACAGGGTCTAACATTGCAATGAGCTGAACTTTTAAATGTTGGTCAATTAATTAATCATATATCAATATATTTTGAAGTTAACCCAAGAACGTTTAATATTAGTTAGCATGTTTGGTATAAATATGATTTGGAGATGCCGGTCTTGGACTGGGGAGTACAAAGTTAAAAATCACACAACACCAGGTTATAGTCCAACTGGTTTAATTGGAAGCACACTAGCTTTCGGAGCGATGCTCCTTCACCTTCTCTATCACCTGATGAAGAAGCGTCGCTCCGAAAGGCAGTGTGCTTCCAATTAAACCTGTTGGACTATAACCTGGTGTTGTGTGATTTTTAACTTGGTATAAATATGTTAGCATGCCATGTTCCAGGAAAGATGTGTCATAGAGAGTGGTAGTCATACAGCATAGAAACTGTCCCTTAGCCCACCATGTCTGTACTGACCAACAGACACCAGACTACACTAATCTCACTTGCTTGAAATTGGTCCATAACCTACTGTGTTCTTGCATCAATGAAATGAAGAACAAATCCAGGTCAATGAAATGAAGAACAAATCTATAGAAATTAAACTTAATTGAAACTAACAGGATTCCATCTTTCAATTAATCAGCCATGTTGGAAAATAGCAGCCCTACCATATTAATGGAAATTTTCAAAACTGTTCAATGCATATAATGATGTAATTGTAGTACCAACATTTAACACCTTTTGAAACTGAAATTGCAGCTCCAAAGGCAGTATATAGCATATGTAGTGTTGAAACAGACCATTCAGTCCTACTGGTTCACTGGTATTTAGGCTGTACAAAAGTCTTCTGTCCTAATTCATTTAATTCTTATCGATACTTCTGGATGTAGGTTTGCTCGCTGAGCTGAAATGAAAAGAACCGTCCAGCTCAGCAAGCAAACCCATATCCAGAACCTCAACCTGAGCTACAAATCTTCGCAAAGCTCACTAATGTATACTTCTGTTCCTTTCTGCATTGTACCTGTTAGCTTTGTGCATTTAAGAAGGACTAGTTGCTTTCATGTGAAATCATTTGAGGAAGCAGCAAATTCCATCCAATAATTTTCTTTTGAATTGTATTTTATCCACAACTATCTTGTATTTATGACCCTGAGGTTTTGGGCTCCTCTTCATTCGCCCTCACCTTTCTCTTTGAACAAGTTGTAATTGTGTCTTAACAATCTTTTCTGGTTATTGTAACCTTTTAGATCTGATACAGTATGCAATTATGTGGTATGTTTATCTAAGTAGCCCTCAATTTAACACTAACAAAGTACTGATATGATTCTGGTAAATCCAGTGTTTTAAGTTTGTTTGTCCTTTACATGTACAAAGTTTCAGCCTAAATGTGTTGTTCTGTTTCTCTTTCGATGATTTCTCATTTTCTTGTAAAGCTATTGATTTCAGCTAGAATTTCAGTCCTGAATAGTCTGAGAACCACACTCCACCTCGGTGTAATTATAATTAGAGTGAGGGTGGGAAATTTAAATTTAAACTGTTCTATCAAGTATGAAACTTTTTTGTTTTTAACACCTAGTCCATGGACAAAATTTGAGGACTCAGGCAAGGTCTGGCATTCTGACCAACATTTAACCATCATCCAGCACCACTTCTTAAAAAGAAAAAAGTAGTCACTTTCTTAAATATCTTTTGAATCTTGCTCTTTACAAATTGGCAGCAAATTTGCCAATTTTAATAATTTCCCTTCAGAAGCAATTAATTGGATATGAAGTACTTTGAAGTGTCTGTAGGATCTAGAAGTGCTATTTAAATAAGTGAATTTATTTTATTGAAAAGCGATGTGCTTAGAATCATTTCCACCAGTTGTATAAACTTCAACCTTACTGCTGTTGTTTTTCACACCAGCTCAAGGGAGGGTTGGATTTGAACCTTCGTTTTGAACTAAATTTGAGTAGGTTTCATATTGTTAATTAGTTACCACACGCACTTAAAATGTATTTCACATTCTCAGAGCAGCACATGAAAAAAGATAGAATTGGAGTAGTAAGAATTGGAGGTCATCTGATTTTGGAACAGTCAAGGAGCTCTTGTATATCTTAAATTCATTTGTTAAATGTGACGCAAGCCTTATTCTGTTTGATTGCTAAACCCTGCTTCGTGTATAACTAATTTGTCACATGTGTTTAGGTTGCAAGTAATTGCTATCTGGGTTTATAAATAGTGAAGAGTTTGCATTTCTCCTTGCTTTCTAATATCATAAATAATGTAGCTAGGTTGATTTATTTGTTTAAGATGATTGATGAAATACCCTAACTTTGTAGTTTCAGAGTGGACGTGTGACTCCTCCAAGGAGAGCTCCCTCACCAGATGGGTTCTCTCCTTACAGTCCTGAGGAAACTAACCGAAGAGTCAACAAAGTAATGCGAGCACGACTGTACTTGCTGCAGCAAATAGGTCCAAACTCCTTCCTCATTGGGGGAGATGTTCCTGATAACAAGTACAGAGTGTTCATTGGCCCTCAGGTCAGTTAGATAGCTATGTGTCATGTTCTGTGTTAAAACCATTTTTCTTTGAAGAAAGAAATCTGCAAGGCAATATACTGGATTCTCTCTTAGCTTCTATAATAAATACATATTGTAGTTTAGAAGCCTTGACAAAGATGTTTTCTAATAAGACTCTGACAAATGAATGGATAATAATCAAGCTACAATGATGACATTAAGAATATATAAACTTGTTCGGAAATGCAATACATTTTCTAGTCAATTACCATTCATAATCTGTTAATCAAAGGGAAAAATGTTGCAAGGATTCTGAGTTTGACATTTCTTTCTATTTTTGTGCCCATAATTTGGGCAACTCCTTGAATCATTTTATAGTAGTTACATAATTTGTTTTGTATACCACTTAAAGTTTTAAGAGAATAGGTTATGGAATAAATAGCATTTTCTTTTCCTCACTTCTTTCCCTTTGACAGTTTTCAACTACTTTCAGCAAAATGTAGTCTCCTGTTTGAGGTTGGTTGAATAGGAGCACTTGTACTCGAGCCAAGTTTGTTTAGCCATCAAGTTTGGCTCCTTTTAAGTTGTGGCAATCTTAGTCGTTCATTAAGTAGATAATGTAACACTTGCAGTGTACTTTGGTGTACAGGTACATAT
The DNA here is from genome assembly GCF_004010195.1 of Chiloscyllium plagiosum. Taxonomy (NCBI): domain Eukaryota; kingdom Metazoa; phylum Chordata; class Chondrichthyes; order Orectolobiformes; family Hemiscylliidae; genus Chiloscyllium; species Chiloscyllium plagiosum. The sequence continues at coordinate 70,517,697 of NC_057710.1, forward strand.
CAGGTACTAGTCCATAGGAAGGATGTTGTTCCCTGTATACTCAAAATTGACTTGGCATCAGTAACAGTCAATTTGTCATTTTGTATTCATGGATGTTGTCATCTTCCTGCTTTTTGCATTGGTAAACATTTGGGGGATGAAAGGAACTAACGTTACGTGGTGGGAAGGGAAGGAGTTACATAAGGTGTGAATGCAAGTTCCTGGCACCTCTCTATGATTTGAGAACCAATGGTCTACCTACTGTCACAGCTTTCCTGGTGGCCATTTACTGGTGTGAATCTTTCCCTGGCACCTGCCACCTTATCTTCTAACAACCAAGCTACTGAAATTTGCTTTTCAAATCAGGTTCCCTTGTCCATTTTAGCTAAATTGAAGAGATGCTCTGAAAATTCACACAGTTACCAAGGTTGTTGTCAATTTGAATAAGTTGTGATTGACATCTGTGGTGGATTCCACTACTTTCAAACACATTGAAATTATGTTTACTGAGTAAAATGTGTTTTACTCGTAGGTGTCTTTGGTCTACTGTCTATTAAGATATTGATTGTATCTTTTATAGACCTGCAGTTGTGGGCGCGGAACATTCTGCATTCATGTTCTGTTTGTTATGCTGCGAGTCTTCCAATTAGAGCCTTCTGATTCATTGCTGTGGCGAAAGACATTAAAAAACTTTGAGGTGAGCAGAACAAAAAAAACTTATTCCTCACCTTTTTTGAGGATTTGTGAATTTGAAATCTTGATGTGCTTAAAGGGGGGGGAGCGGCAAAGGAAAATGCAATTATATAGCACCTTCCAAAGCACTTCATTCAGCAAAGTACTTTGCAAGGACTTGAAATGTAAAAAACACATTTGCTAACTTCACAAGGTGCTTAAATAACAATAAATGATTGGATAATTTGTTTTTAATTTGGTAATGACAGTTGAATAAATGTTATGGTGCAAGAAAGTAAGTAGTTCCCTGGGATTATTTACATTCCCCTGATAGATGAGGCTTTGGTTAAACATATCAACTGACAGATGGCTATATATTTGCTATTCACAAAGATGACAAGATATAGAAATGGGGAATAATCTTTTCAGCCTCTTCTGCCTGCTCTGCTGTTCAGTATGATTGTGACTAATTTTCTGCCTCAGCTCTGTCCATCCTGGCTTTAAATACGCTTAATTGTGAAGCACTAAAAACTCTCTGGTGCAGAGAATTCCAAAGAGTCAGGAGAAAAGTAGAAGTATCTGATATATTTAAGAAAATATTATTTCCAAAGAGTTAAGCATCTCCAACCTAGTTTGTTTAGTGTGAAGACGTGGAAGGAAGTGAGAAAATGTCAAAATGTTTGAGTTTTGTTTTTGCTTCTGAAAGGAATTAGATTAGATTAGATTAGATTACAGTGTAGAAACAGGCCCTTCGGCCCAACAAGTCCACACCGACCCGCCGAAGCGAAACCCACCCATACCCCTACATTTACCCCTTACCTAACACTAGGGGCAATTTAGCATGGCCAATTCACCTGACCCTGCACATCTTTTTGGACTGTGGGAGGAAACCGGAGCACCCGGAGGAAACCCACGCAGACACGGGGAGAACGTGCAAACTCCACACAGTCAGTCGCCTGAGGCGGGAATTGAACCCGGGTCTCAGGCGCTGTGAGGCAGCAGTGCTAACCACTGTGCCACCGTGCCGCCCACAATGTGAAATGCTAAATAAATACCAGAGAAAAATGTGGAACAACAGAATATTGATAACTATTAATAAAAGTAAATTATTCGGTATTGATGAGAATTGAACTAAATTACTTTCCAGATACTGATACTTTATATTCTAGAATGCTAAGGGAGATTAGTGATGAGAAGAGTAGGGGCGAAGTGACCTAGATTTTGCAAAATTCAATTCTCTTGCTCTCGTTCTCTTCCTCCTATACCCCACACACCTAATCATACGGTCACGTGGGGACGTTTGCAGATTACTGCATAATGTTCAGCGCCATTTGTGATTCCTCAGATACTGAAGCAGTTTGTGTCTATAAACAGAGGCCCAGAGACATTTGGGCTTTGGGCTAGCAAGTGGCAAGTAACATTCATGTCATTTAAGTTATCATTGCCAATTAGTTAGTCCAACTATCACCCCTTGACGATATTGGCATAACTGTCACTGAATTCACCCACTATCAGCATCCTGGGGAGTTATCGTTGGTCAAAAGCTGAACTGGACCAGTCACACACACGTTGTGGCGACAACAGCAGATTAAAGACAAAAAAAAACTGCAGATGCTGGAAGCGAGGAATTCTGGTGCCCCCTTCCTGTCTTCCCAGTTCCCATCCACCACCTAAAGTGCACAAGTCAGAAGTGTGGTGAAATACTTCTCACTTGCTTGAAAGGGTGCAGCTCCAGCAACACTCAAGCCTGATACCACTCAGGGCAAAGCCTACTTGATTAGCATCCCAAACACCATCTTCAGCATTGACCTCTTCCACCATTCACACAATGTATACCCTGCATACCATTTACAAGATGAGCACTGCATTAACTCTAAGGCTTCATCAGCAGTAACTTCCAAATTCTCCACTTCCATAAACTAGAAAGTGAAGGCAGCACCTCCACAGATAAGCCATAACCTACATAGGCCATCCTGACTTGTAATACATCACGGTTCCTTCACCGCTGGGTCAAAATCCTGGACGACTCCTCTTATCGGTACTTTGGTAATCTTTTTTTCCCTTGTAGGATATACCTCAACAATTTTCCATATTATTGGGTGTTGCCAGTGTTTGTAATGGTCTGAAACTCTGCAGCTCAAATGCTACTGTCCACTAAGCTGGTGCCTGCTAAGAGATAGTTGCACCACAGACAGCAATTAAGTAATTTAAATTGTACAGTTTTGGACTTGAAGAAAAATGGATTTGAGTTGTGTGTGAGATAGGTATGCTGTATGAGTCTTAGACAAATACATCATGAATCTACCATCAAAAGATATATATGTTGGATGTGCAATTTGAATAGAGGCTTCTATGATGGAAGATGGTAACAGAATCTGTACATGGAGGAGGAGTGAGCATTGAGAAATAGATTTGAGGGTCATTTTTGATTAACAGCCTTTGCTCATGACAGTGGTCGCTTTTTCAGAAGCTTTGTATTTATAAAACCGAATTATCAGAGTAAGGATGTCAAATGCTTGCAAGTTGTGTTAAGTAACTCGCCACTTGTCTCCCTAAGTGTGTCCACCATCTACAAGGCACAAGTCAGGAGTCTGATGGAAAATTCACCATTTGCCTGTATGAGTCCAGCTCCAACAATAGTCAAAGCTGGACATTAAGGACAAGGCAACCAGCTTGAGATTGGCACCCCATCTGTCACCTTCAATATTCACTCCTTTTGTCATTGACACTCAGTGGCAGCAGCGTATATCATCTACAAAATGCAGTGCAATGATTCACTAAGGCTCCTTTGACAACACCTTCCAAGCCTATGACCTCTATTGCCTAGAAGAACAAGAGCAGCAGACATGGGGAATAGCACTATCTGCAAGTTCCCCTTGAAACTTGCCTGGCTCTGAACTATATTACTACCCTTCACAGTTGGGTCAAATTCCTGGAATTCCCTTCCTAACAGCAGTGACTGAACTTCCTCCCCACGGACTGCTGCAGTTCAATAAGGCACAGTGGCTCAGTGGTCAGCACTGCTGCCTCACAAACCAGGGCCCAGGTTCAATTCCAGCTTCAGGTGACAATCTATGTGGAGTTTGCACATTATCACTGTGCCTGCATGGGTGGATGGTCTTTGGACAGTCGGTGTGGACCTGTTGGGTCGAATGGCCTGTTTCCACACTCTAGGGATTCTATCTATCTAAGGCAGCTTGCCACCACCTCTATGGCAGTTTAGATATTTATCAGTGCTGGCCTAGCCAACAATGCTAAACATCCCATGAAAAATACTTTTTAAAAATACAACAGTGATAGATTTTTGTATAAAATTTTGAATTTAGGAATTAACGTATTATTTTTTTTTCAAAAGGTGGAGAGCCTTTTTCAGAAATACCACAGCAGACGCAGTTCACGTATCAAAGCTCCTTCACGCAACACCATCCAAAAATTTGTTTCTCGTATGTCTAACTCTCACACTTCTGCTTCATCCAGTACTTCTACATCCAGTGCAGAACATAGGTATGTTTTCAGGATGATTAAACTTCTGAATTGGCAAAATGGCAAACAGATCCAGTGAGCTAGGAGCAATTTGGAAAGAGAGAATTTGTATCTAAAGCTGCTTTGAGAATTTCAGGATATAGCAAACTGTTTTAATTACTGAACAACTAACTTTTTAATGCATAACTGCTTTTGTGGCATAGGAAATATGGCAACCATTTTGCACCCGATTATAGTACATTATGATAATGACCGAATCATATCTTTGTTCTACAACGATAATAGAGGGATAAATGTTTAATAGGGCACAAGGAGAGATCCCCCTTTTCTTAAGTAAAATATTGCCAAGGATCCTTTGCGAATTTAAAGAACAGACATACTCGGCTTAGTGTTCCAACTCAAAGGTAGCACCTTTGGTGACTTTTAAATCCAAACACACAATCGATAACCACTGATAACTGGCAAGTGGTTCACTTGTACAGCCTTCAACTAGTCAATTAGACCAATACACAAGTTCAAAAATTAAAGGACAATCATATCCAATGCAAAAGGAGTCCTTTAGTTGTCTTTGGGGTGTAAAGTTTCAACCTAAAGCTAGTGTTAATTAGCCGATTTCTTGGATGCGGTTAGTCATAATGAACATTGATTTGGAGGTGCTGGTGTTGCATTTGTTGATCTCTTCCTGAGATAGTGGTAGGTTTTGATGGGTGCCTGGATTGCTTTTTCTAACTGGATAATACTCAGTAGAGCAGGGACCAAGTGTACAAATAACCAGCAAAAAGAGTCAAGGAGAGAGGAAAAAAATCAAGAGGCAAAATTAACTGCTTTTAAATGCACATAATATTTGGAAGAAAATAAACCAACATTGGCACAAACAGATGTTAATGGGTGTGATCTTCCAGCCATTACAGTGACAAGATCAAAGTTTGGAACTAAATATTTAGTGTTGTGTGAATTCAAAGCAAGGTAGGAAGGAAAGATTGGTGAGATTGCTTTCAGTAGGAGATGAAATAAGTATTAGAACAAGAGATGATCTTGTATCAAATGAAGCAAAATCCCTGTGGGTGGACGTAAGAAGTAAGGGTGCAAAACACTGGTGGGAGTAATCTATAGGCTCTGCTAACATAATGTAATTTCAATGAGCTCATGTCTGATGTGATCCTCAACACCAACTCCACCTTCCTACTTTTTCTCCCCATAAATCTTGATTCCCTTCCTAATTTTAAAAATCTATCTTTGCCATAAAAATACTTCCCAACCCACTCTCTACAGTTCTGTGCAGTAAAATAATTCCACGTATGCACTACCTTCAAGAAATGTCTCCTCATTTGACCTGAATGGATGACTTCTTACTCAAGATTCTGGTTTCTGATCCTAGGCTCCACCACAAAGAAAATTAACTTCTCTGTACCTATTCTATATTCTATCAAGCCCTCTAAGAATCTTGTATGTGTCAATGATGTCTCCTGTTTTTCACTCCAGTGAGTATAAACCCAACTTACTTGACCTCTCATGCTAACAAGCTAGTGAACCTTCTGTGCTCTGTCTTCAATACCATCATATCTCCATTTGATATCAGAGAGCAAAACTGTTCAAAGTATTCTAGGTGTGACCTAACTAGTGCCTAGGGGAGCCTGTGGACTACTCCCACCAATGTATTGCACCCTTACTACTTATCTCCTCCCAAAGGATTCTGCATCATTTGATCCAAGATCGTTTCTTGCCATCAAACCTACTGTACAGTTTTACTAAAATCTCTTTATTTAGATATTCATTCCCTTTGAAATGAAGGCCCTTCTGCAGTACCTGTTAAACTTAGATGCTAGTTTTTTAAAAAATTTGTGCATGAGGACTCCCAAATTCTACTGTGCTGAAGCTTTCTGCATTCTCTATTTAAACTATGTTAAGTTCTTCAACTATTCCAGCCAAAGTACATGTATTCACATTTTCCCCTATTACATTCTATCTGTCAAGTTTTTCCCACTCATTAACACGTCAGTGCCCCTCTGTAGACTCACCCAGCCCATCTGTCATCCACAAAACTGGTAGCAGGGCATTCATTTGCCCATTTGTTTACTATATAATGTAAGTGTGGTCTCATTTCTTATAGCAGTGGCACTCCATTCCTTTTATCCTATCTGTTTTTAATTTAACCAATTCTCTCTTCAATATCCTACTCTCAACGCCATGGTCTCAATTCGCTTTGTGTAGTAAACGAATACTGTCTGGATATCTAAACATACTGCATTTGGATAATGCAGTATGTTTAGATATCCAGACAGTATTCGTTTACTACACAAAGCGAATTGAGACCATGGCGTTGAGAGTAGGATATTGAAGAGAGAATTGGTTAAATTAAAAACAGATAGGATAAAAGGAATGGAGTGCCACTGCTATAAGAAATGAGACCACACTTTACAGTGTGGTCCAGAACATGGATGATGATGGGATAGTGTAGGGGGACGAGCTGAGAATAGTTCACAGGTCGGTGCAACATCGAGGGCCGATGGGCCTGTTCTGTGCTAAATTGTTCTATGTTTTGTTTACTGGTTTCCTGCTATTAGCACCTCAGCATGTTCGAATAAATTTGCCGGGCATAATTTCCTATGGATGAAGACTTGATTCAGCTTGATCTTTTTTTTATTATGCATTTCTAAATGCTCTATTATTGCATCCCTTATAATAGCCTGTTAACATCTGTCATTGAGAAAATGTTAAGCCGACTGGCTAACTTTTATTTGACTCCCTCCCTTTTTGAGTATGGGTAAGGGTGTTACATTGACAGTTTTCTAATCCTCTAGGACTTTGCATAATCTAAGAATTCTTGGAAGATCAGTGTGTTCAGTATCTCCATAGCTTCCTCCTTTCATATTGTCGGTTACATCCCAACAGATCCAGGGGATGTATCAGCCTTTAACCCCATTGCTTTCTCCAGTGATTAGATCTGTTTATTTGCCTGACCCATTAGCTGCTTGACTTAGTGTTTTTGGAATGCTATTACTGTCTTTGACTGTAAAGACTATTGCAAAGTATTTATTCAACTGCTTTGCCCTTTATAGGTCCTCATTAGCATTTCCCAACCTCATTCCCTTATAACTGTAATTTCCTTTAGACATCCCTCTTCCTTTGTATACATTTAAGAAGGTCCTGCTCTTTTTTTTAAAATTGCTTGCTAGTTTACTGTCAGTTTATTTTCTTCTAGGAGAAAGTGAGGACTGCAGAAGCTGGAGATCAGAGCTGAAAAATGTGTTGCTGGAAAAGCGCAGCAGGTCAGGCAGCATCCAAGGAGCAGGAGAATCGACGTTTCGGGCATAAGCCCTTCTTCCTGAAGAAGGGCTTATGCCTGAAACGTCGATTCTCCTGCTCCTTGGATGCTGCCTGACCTGCTGCGCTTTTCCAGCAACACATTTTTCAGTTTATTTTCTCCCTCTATTTCATGGTTATCTTTTGTTGGCTGCTTTTAATAAATATTTTTATTGAAAAAAGATCTTAGGTCTTTTACAAAATTACAAAACCAGTACAAAATAGTGTGACCACTGTACAATATTAAAGCATTTTTTTATTGGCTTTTAAAACTTTCTAAGTTTCTTTTCTTTCAATTTGATGCAATCCTTCACTTACTTGGTTAATAATGATTCTTTTATTTCATTCCTAGCTTTCCCCTTCCTCAATGTATATCTTGAATTATCAGTTATTTTCTTAAATATTTGCCATTGTTCCTCAACTATCTTTTACACTGAAGTTCTTTTCCCAGTCTGCTCTACTAACTTTGCCTTCATTCCTTTGTAATTACCATCATTTAAGTTTAGCAGAGTTGTTTTGACCCCAGTTTTCTACTGTCAAACTGAGTGCTAAATTCTACCATGTTATAGTCACTGTTCTCTTAGGGAAATTTTACTAAGACCATCTGTTAAACCAGCTTCATTACATACTACCAGATTCAAACTGACCTGATCCCTGGTTGAATCTATAACATATTGTTCTAGGAAATGGCCCTGAATTCTTTTTGGCTTCTTCTGCTAATTTGATTTTCCAAATCAACATGAAGATTAAAATTGCCCTTGATTTATGTGCTGTATTTTTACATGCTTCATTATGTCTTGTTTTATTCTTGTATCCTCCAGAGCAACTGTTGTTATGGGGCCAATGGACTACTTACACCAATGTTGTCTTTCCCCTTGATAGTCTCTTACTCTGATCACTTTTGGTCCCCTTATTTAAGGAAAAAGCTTTTGTGGCACAGTGGTAGTGTTTCTGTCTCTGGGTCAGAAGGTCCACAATCCCTGCTCCAATGGTGTGCCATAACATGTCTGATCAGGTTGATAAACAAATGTAAAGATTCACTAGATTGATCTTGTTTATGGAGGGATTTTTGCAGAAGTTGAAAAGGTTGGGCCTGTACTCATTAAGTTTAGAAGAATGAGAGGTGATCTGATTCAAACGTGAAAGTTTCTTCATGAACTTAATAGGGTAGATGTGAAGATATTGTTTCCCTTTGTGGGAGAGTTTGGAGCCAGAGGGCATAACTCAGAATAAGGGAGGAAACAATGAAGATTAACTTACGAAATATAATTCCTGGATGGTTATAACCTCGCCACCTTTTGAATTTCTTTCTCCTCAATTTAGATTAGAGATGCTTGAGGAATCCAGCATTTGTTTTACGTTTATGAAATATTTTTCCTTCCATAAGATGGATGAAAACAAACATTAAATAATGAAGTTTTTTTTAACTCTGATGGTTAGAGTGTGGAGTGTGCTACTGCATGATATAATGAAGCAAATAGCAAAGATGTATTTAAAGGATAAATGTCAGATAGGCACATGAGGGAGAAAGGATGAAGGACAGTGTACTCGTAAAGTAAGTATTGGCAGAGACTTGTTGGACTGTCCATGGCTTGTTCTGAACTCTAAATTTTAGGTAATCTGATCATAAGTGTGACTTTTGGATGAACTATCTCTCTTCAAACAGATGTTTGTTTAATCTGTAAACCAGAGCTTTGTTAATTTCGTTCCTCCGTATTTGGAGGATCACTAGTTATTAGCCTCTGCCAAGTCCAAGTTGTTATGAATGGATATTCAAACTCATGAGCTGCAAATGGCAGTGTTTGAAGACCAACTCCTTTCTGTGCTCATTTACATGTTTTTATGGACTTGGGCATGTAGAAGTGGGTTTTCTTAATTTTATTGCATTAATGTATTAATGTCTGCAGATTGTGAACTATCCATATTAATAAAAATATTGATTTTGTAACTGCTCCTTGAGATTGTGTTGTGTACTTAAATGACTTACTTTGAAAAAGATTTAGAAATTTCTGAACCACATGAAGCTTAACACAAGATTGTTTTGCTCTTTTAGCTTAAAAGATGAAGAAGAACAAATGTGTCCTATTTGTCTACTGGATATGCTTGATGAGGAAAGCTTGACTGTGTGTGAAGAAGGCTGTAGGAATAAACTTCATCACCACTGCATGTCAATCTGTAAGTTTTCAGGGATTTTCACTTCTTTTTATGTTCTGCTGATTTTTTTTTTAGTCATTAAAGCTTCCAGGCTCTCATTGTCCATGACTGAACTATTTTGCTGCACTAGTAAATCATGGACTTGTTACTATAAACAGGTTATTTTTGAAGCTGGGGCTATTTATTCTGGGGAACCAGGTGGATTAGTTGAAACTTTTTATTTCACTCCTTTGTGTCCAATCATTATTTCTATTTATAAAAGTCCATAATTTGAATATTTCTGTTAATATATTGTCACTTAAACTTCGTTTCCTTTCATTACCCTTAATCAATTTGCTTTTGTTTTTGGTTGCTTGTTTTTAGTCAACATCTTTTGGCCCTTTGACTTTTGATACATGCCTGACATCGTGAACTGATCTGGAAGACCCTTGCACATTTTATTTGAAGTGAGAATGGTGCAAAAATCTTCTTCGCCTATTTAATTTTGTGCGGAGTCTATGCTTATCAACAGCATTGATCACTTCCTAGAGACCAGGTTTATCAATTTATGTACCTAGAAGAAAACCTAGCAGAGATTTAAGGGCCTGAATTGTTTTCATAATGACATTCTTCATTCTTTATGGGATATGGGTGTCATTGAAAAAGCCAACATTTGTTGCCCAGCCTTAATTGCCTTTGAGTTGTTGGCTTACTACGCAAGCCAGAGAGAAGTTGAGTCAGTCGCATTACTGTGGATCTGGAGTATGTTTAAGCCACATCAGGTAAGGATGATAGATTCCTTTTCCTAAAGGATATTAGTGAACAAAGTGGGTTTTGAGTGTGTACTCAAACTACTGGATGTGTGCTTGATGACACACTTCACCCTCAGCAGCCAAAAATCTGAACAAATCAATCGGACACCTATGGGCTCACCCGTCTCCGGACTCCTAGAAGAAGCAGTGATGCAAAGACTAGAGCAAACAGCCCTCCCAAAAATCCGACCCAAACTTTAGATCGGGTACATGGGCGACACTTCTGTAATTAACAGAACAGAGCTTGAGAGCACAGACCAGATTATCAACATCATGCTCACAGGGACCAAATCTACAAGAGACAAGGAAATTAACAACCAACTCCCATTCCTAGATGTGATTGTAGAAAAACACAGAATGGGAAATGCACAACAAAAGTACAGAAAAGCTACGCACGGATCAGATCCTGAATTATAATAGCAGCCACCCAAGCACACGAGAAGTTGCATTAGGACCCTTCTCAAAAGGGCTACAATACACAGCAGCACTCCCAATCTGCAAAGTGAGGAAGAAGAACACCTTTACAAAGTGTTTGCCAAGAACAGATAACTTCATCCACAGATGCCTGGCAGACAAACAATGCGATGAGGACATGCTATGATCCAACACACTAACCACTTTACCTTTTATATTTAAAAAAAATGCCTTTGAACTGAGTGTCAGGCTTGTCTGACTACTCTGATTCATAACAGCACATAAACTGACAGCCAAGTTCTGACAACTTGCCAGAACAAAATACCTTATACCCATCATATGCAGGCCAAACATGGTGTACAAGATTCCATGTAGGGGCTACATGAAGCACTGTCTATAGGACAAACAGGCAGACAACTACCGATCTGCATTAATGAACACCCAACTAGCCACTAAACGCCACGACCAGCTGTCCCTAGTAGCTAGGCACACAGGCGACAAGTACCACAAATTTGAGACAACGCAACAATAAAAGGACAAACCAAACGCAGGACAGCCAGGGAATTTGTAGAAGCATGGCGCACTCGCACAGAATCATTGACCTCAACCACAGGTACCGACTACTGCAATGAACAATCGGGACTGGCAACTGGAAGCAGCAGGAATGAGACCAAATACATTTCAATCAACACAGTACAGCACGGAGTATGTCACCTAGGAAGGGAACAAAACATCTGCAAACTAACTTCCCAAATTGGCAAACATACCCACAACGACTACAATGTCTTTAAAACTTAAAGACATAGTTGTCCAGAATCCGAAAACAACAAAATGAGATTGTTACCTATTGGAACATTTTTTAAAGAAAGCTTGATGTTTCAGTTATCTTCAGCAATGTTCTAAAGAGGTCAAAAGACTAAGATGTAAGAGCAGAATTAGGTGTTCATCCCATTTGAGCCTGATCCACCATTCAACCATAGAGTCCTACAGCACGGAAATAGGCCCTTCAGCCCAGCTTGTCCATGCCGACCAAGCTGAGTTCCATTTGACTGCATTTGGCCTATATAACTCAACCCTTTCTACCCATGTATCTGTCCAACTGCCATTTAAATATTGTAATTGCACGAGCCTCTACCACTTCCTCTGGCATTTCGGACTATATATGAACCACCAGGCTAATATGTTTCTAGAGCCCAATCTCTCATCATCCCGTAACCTTTGATCCCCTTACTAATCAAGAACATAGATTCTGTCTAAAATACACTCATACGCTCTGACTTGGCTTCTACTTCTGGCTGAAAAAATGTTTCCTCATCTCAGTTGTAAAGGTTCATCCCTTCATCCTCAGTCTGCGCCCTTGGGTCCTAGTTTTTCCTACTGATGGAGACATGATCTCCACATCCACTCTTTTCTCAGACCTCTGTGTTCTGTTAGTTTCAATCAGATCACCCCTCATCCTTCTGAATGCTATCAAGTACAGACCCAGAGACTTCAACTGCTCCTCCATGTTAGAAGCCCTTCGTTCCTAGAATCATTCTTGTAGACCACCTCTGGACCCCCTCAGCTCATTCTTCTGAGGTATGGGACCCAGAACAGTCTCAGTATTCCCAATCTGGTCTGACCAGAGTCTTATGCAGCCTCAGCAGTCCATCTCTGGTCTTGTATTCTAGCTCTCTTGAAATGAATGCTAACATTGCTTTTCTAACTGCCAACTGACCTTGCATGTTAATTGTAACATAGTGCTGAACCAGGACTTCCAAGTTCCTCATAATTCAGATTTCTGAAACCTTTCCCCATTTAGAAAATAAACGTGTAGACGATTCTTCCTACCAAAATGCAGAACCTCACATTTTCCCACATTGTATTCCATCTGTCACTTCTTTACTCACTCTCTCCTCATTGTCCAAGTCATTCGGCAGCTGCACCACTTCCTCGAAACTACCTGTCCCTGCACCTATATTTGTGTCCTCTGTAAACTTAGCAACAATGCCTTCAGTTCCTGCATCCAGATTGTTAATATATAACATGAATAGTTGTGGTTACACCCCTGCAAAAATCCACTATCATCAGCTACTGGCCTGAAAAAGACCTTGTTATACCCACAGGCTGCCTTCTGCCAATCAGCCAATTCTCTGTCGGACTTATCCTTAACACCATGGGCTCTATAGCCTCCTCTGCAACATTTTGTCAAAGTCCCTTGGAAATCCAAATTGATCATGTGCACTGGCTCTCCTTTGTCTAACTTGCTGATATCTCCTCAAACAATTCTAATAGATTTGTCAAGTATGACCTCCCCTTGACGAAGCCATGCTGACTTAGACCTATTTTTTTGCTATACACTTCAAAGTACTCCACAATCTCATCCTTAATAATGGTCTCTCAAATCTTACCGGAGGAGAAAGTGAGGACTGCAGATGCTGGAGATCAGAGCTGAAAATGTGTTGCTGGAAAAGCGCAGCAGGTCAGGCAGCATCCAAGGAACAGGAGAATTGACGTTTCGGGCATAAGACAACTGAGGTCAGGCTAATTGATGTACAGTTTCCTGTCTTCTACCTTCCTCCCCTCTTAACAGAATAGCTAATTTAACACCCCTTTATCAGCTGGAGCTCTCCCGAAGTCCAGCAATTTCTGAAAGATCAAAATGTTTCTACAGCTTCCTTAGCTATCTCCTTCAAAACTGTTGTAGTCCACCTGGACCAGATGATTATCCACTTTCAGACTTCTCCCCCAGCACCTTTTCCTTAGCTGTGGCCACTACACTCACCTCTGCCCCTGATTTTTGAAGCTCTGGAAGGCTGCTCGTGTCTTCCAATGTGAAGACCGATGCAAATAATCCATTCAGTTCCTCTGCTTTTTTTTTTGTTCCCACTATTACTTCCTCAGCCTCATTTTCCAGTAGTCCAATATCCACTCTTAGCTTTTTCTAAAATAGCTCTTGCAATCATCTTTTATTTATATTTCTGTCATCTCGCCTGCTTATTACTTTTTTCTTTTTTAAGCTTTTATTTCTCCACAGATGCTGTCAGAGTACTTCGATTTCATTTCAGAATTCCAGATTCTGAGTTTTGTTTTTGTTTTATGTTCAGCAGTGTATTTAGTTATATTGGATTTTATTCTAGGGGCTGAAGAATGTAGAAGGAACCGTGAGACCCTGATCTGTCCTCTTTGTAGAGCCAAATGGAAGTCCCGAGAACTGCACAGGTAAGAAAACTGCTTTGTAATAAAGGTTTAAACTACTCTGGTTATGAGATGTTGCATTTTTAACTTTAAATCTTCGAATGGATATTGTAAATTTACAATTGATATCTGGATTACTCCTGGTGCTACGAGCTAGTGAAGGTAGGAATAGGAGGATAGAACACATGAACGCATGGCTGAGGAGCTGGTGTATGGGAGAAGGATTCACATTTTTGGATCATTGGAATCTCTTTTGGGGTAGAAGTGACCTGTACAAGAAGGACAGATTGCACCTAAATTGGAAGGGGGCTAATATACTGGCAGGGAGATTTGCTGGAGCTGCTCAGGAGGATTGAAACTAGTAAAGTGGGGGGTGGGATCCAGGTAGATGGTGAGGAAAGAGATCAATCTGAGACTAGTACACTTGAGAAGAGAAGCAAGTCAAACAGTCAGGGACAAAACAGAGAACAAGGTAGGACTAATTAATTAAACTGCATTCATTTCTATGCAAGGGACCTAACCAGGAAGGCAGATGAACTCAGGACATGGTTAGGAACGTGAGATTGGGATATCATGGCAATTACAGAAACATGGCTCAGGGATGGACAGGACTGGCAGCTTAATGTTCCAAAATACAAATGCTACAGGAAGGATAGAAAGGGAGGCAAGAAAGGAGGGGGAGTGATTGTTTTTGATAAGGGATAGCATTACAGCTGTGCTGAGAGAGGATATTTCTGGAAATACATCCAGGGAGGTTATTTGGTGGAACTGAGAAAAAAGAAGGGGATGATCACCTTATTGGGATTGTATTATAGACCCCTAATAGTCAGAAGGAAATTGAGAAACACACTTGTAAGGAGATCTCTGTTATCTGTAAGAATAATAAGGGGGTTATGGTAGGGGATTTTAACTTTCCAAACATAGACTGGGGCTGCTATAGTGTTAAGGATTTACATGGAGAGGAATTCAAGTGTATATAAGAGAATTTTCTGATTCAGTATGTGGATGTTCCTACCAGAGAAGGGGCAAAACTTGACCTTCTCTTTGGAAATAAGGTAGGGCAGGTGACTGAGTCCATGGGGGAGCACTTTGGGGCCAGCGACCATAATTCTATTCGTTTTAAAATAGTGATGGAAAAGGATAGACCAGATCTAAAAGTTGAAATTCTAAATTGGAGGAAGGTATTAGGCAAGAACTTTCAAAAGCTGATTGGGGGCAAATGTTTGCAAGTAAAGGACGGCTGGAAAACGGGAAGCCTTCAGAAATGAGATAATGAAAGTCCAGAGGAAGTATGGTCCTCGTAAGGTGAAAAGAATGGCTGGTAGGTATAGGGAATGCTGGATGACTACAGAAAAGAATGAAGCATATGTCGGGTATAGATAGGATAGATCAAGTGAATCCTTAGAGTACAAAGGTAGTAGGAGTATACTTGAGAGAAATCAGGAGGGCAAAAAGGGGACATGAGGTGGCTTTGGCAAATAGAGTTAAGGAGAATCCAAAGGGTTTTTACAAATACATTAATGGACAAAAGGGTACATAGGGAGAGAATAGGGCCCCTCAAAGATCAGCAAGGCAGCCTTTGTGTGGAGCCGCAGAAAAGGGGGGAGATACTAAACGAGTATTTTGCATCGGTATTTGCTGTGGAAAAGGACATGGAAGATATAGAATGTATGGAAATAGTTGGTGGCATCTTGAAAAATGTCCATATTACAGAGGAGGAAGTGCTGGATGTCTTGAAACGCATAAAAGTGGGTAAATCCCCAAGACCTGATCAGGTGTACCCTCTAACTCTGTGAGAAGTGATTGCTGGGCCTCTTGCTGAGATATTTGTATCATCAATAGACAGAGGTGAGGTGCCGGAAGATTGGAGGTTGGCTAATGTGCCCCTGTTTAAGCCAGAGAACTATAGACCAGTGAGCCTGACATCGGTGGTGGGTAAGTTGTTGGAGGTAATCCTGAGGAACAGGATGTACATGTATTTGGAAAGGCAAGGACTGATTAGGGTTAGTCAACCTGGCTTTGTGCGTGGGAAATCATGATTGAGTTTCTTGAAGAAATAACAAAGAGGATTGATGAGGGCAGAGTGGTAGACGTGACCTATATGGACTTCAGTAAAGCGTTTGACAAGGTTCCCCTTGGGAGACTGGTTAGCAAGGTAAGATTAGATTAGATTCCCTACAGTGTGGAAACAGGCCCTTAGGCCCAACCAGTCCACACCGACCCTCTGAAGAGTAACCCACCCAGACCCATTTCCCTCTGACTAATGCACCTAACACTGGGCAATTTAGCATGGCCAATTCACCTGACCTGCACATCTTTGGACTGTGGGAGGAAACCGGAGGAAACCCATACAGACAGAGAGAATGTCTGTGTGGAGTTTGCACAGTCGCCCAAGGCTGGAATTGAAGCTGGGACCCTGGTGCTGTGAGGCAGCAGTGCTAACCACTGAGCCACCGTGCCACCCAAGATCTCACGGAATACAGGGAGAACTAGCCACTTCAGTACAGAACTGGCTCAAAGACAGAAGACAAAGGGTGGTGGGTGGAGGGTTGTTTTTCAGCATGGAGGCCTGTGACCATGGAGTGCCACAAGGATCGATGCTGGGTCCACTTCTTTTTGTCACTTATGTAAATGATTTGGATGTGAGCATAAGAGGTATAGTTAGTAGGTTTGCAGATGACACCAAAATTGGAGGTGTAGTGGACAGCAAAGAAGGTTACCTTAGATTATAACGGGATCTTGATCAGATGGGCCAATGGACTGAAGTGGCAGATGGAGTTTAATTTAGATCAGCGTGCTGCATTTTGGTAAAGCAAATCTTAGTGGGATTTGTACTCTTAATGGTAAGGTCTTAGGGAGTGCTGCTGAACAAAGAGACCTTGGAGTGCAGGTTCATAGCTGCTTGAAAGTGGAGTTGCAGGTAAATAGGATAGTGCAGAAGGCATTTGGTATGCTTTCCTTTATTGGTCAGAATATTAAGTACTGGAGTTGGGAGGTCATGTTGCAGCTGTACAGAACATTGGTTAGGCCACTGTTGGAATATTGCAATTCTGGTCTCCTTCCTATCGGAAAGATGTTGTGAAACTTGAAAGGGTTCAGAAAAAATTTACAAGGATGTTGCCATTGGAGGATTTGAGCTATCGGGAGAGGCTGAACAAGCTTGGGGCTGTTTTCTCTGGAACAGTTGGAGGCTGAGGGGTGACCTAATAGAGGTTTACAAAATCATGGATAGGATAAATAGACCCATTCTTTTCTCTGGAGTGGGGGGAGTCCAAAACTAGAGGGCGTAGGTTTAGGGTGAGAGGGGAAAGATTATAAAAGGGACCTAAGGGGCAAACTTTTTTTCACGCAGAGGGTGGTACATGTGTGGAATGAGCTGCCAGAGGAAGTGGTGTGGGCTAGTGCAGTTGCAACATTTAAAAGGCATCTGATAGGTAAATGAATAGGAAGGGGTATGGGCTGGGTGCTGGCACGTGGGACTAGATTGGGTCGGGATATCTGGTCAGCATGGATGAGTTGGACCGGGAGGGTCTATTTCCATGCTGTGCATCTCTATGACTCTAATAGGTTATATCCAGTGAAAATCTGTTCATGGTATTGTTGAGGTCTAAGAATGCTCCAGATTCCCATACAACATTGCATGAAAGTCCTTCCTGTTCTGTTCTAGATATTTACTGCTAAAAACATTTGCTGCATCTATCAACTGTTGCCAA
Organism: Chiloscyllium plagiosum; assembly: GCF_004010195.1. Classification (NCBI taxonomy): domain Eukaryota; kingdom Metazoa; phylum Chordata; class Chondrichthyes; order Orectolobiformes; family Hemiscylliidae; genus Chiloscyllium; species Chiloscyllium plagiosum. Next base: position 70,535,383 of record NC_057710.1, read on the forward strand.
AAATTTAGAACATTAGCCTTGTCAGGGTACAGAAAAGGATTCTTATTAACTTGATGCCAGTCACCACTTTACTATTTTATTTAAGGCTAAAGGTGATATATCTATGTTTGTCAGAGATTTTACATGGCTGTTGGTATCTTGAAGATGCATATTAATTGTCTAAAATCTGAAATCATGGTGTTTAACTAATCCATCAAGTATGACCAGTTATTACAAATGAGTTTCATAATTCTTAATCAACTAATTAAACGCACAGCACTACAAAAACATTTCTTCCTCCCAGTGGTTTACCTGTAGCTTTCCCACATTTTGAATTAAATTGTTTTTGCAATCTTGGGATTTTAACTAAATGTTAGTACTGTAACAGGGCTTTTGAAGATTTGATTTCCTTTGATTTCATGAACTGCAAAATTGGAGCTTGTGTGCTTAGAAACCATTTCCTCAACTAAGGATTTTAATAAAATCTTAATTCATTCCATGCTTTCTTCATTGTATTTCATAATGCCATTTTATACGTTTTCCTTTTAAAAGCCATGAATCTCAAAGTTCAGTGCATAATCAGACTCAGTCACTGGAAATAGATCCACAAAGACGGCAGCAGGACAGCAACTTCAATCTGCGTCATTATGGAGTTCAGCAAATTCCACAAGGTTATAAAGAGTTGGCAGAACCCTGGATTCAGGTAAGGGCTTTTGAAACTTAATTGTTTTGCACAAGGGCAGTTATTGCTTATGTTGGGAACCTCAAATGAAAATTAATCCTTATGTGCTACTGTGAATTTTTAAAACTTTCTCTTTTGGTACCTTATCTTTGAAATTCTTCTTCAAAGTGGTGAACTGTTTATCAATAATAGGTTTACCATGTACAGATTTTGGTTGACATTACTTTTCAACAGATGAATTATTTTCTTTATTCAAATGTGTCTTGTTTAAAAATGGAAGCAATTTCAAACTGCATGCTTGATCTATTGCTGTAATTCTGTTTTTTTTTTATTTAGGTATTTGGAATGGAACTGGTCAGTTGTCTCTTTTCTCGGAACTGGAATGTACGAGAGATGGCATTAAGGCGACTTTCACATGATGTTAGTGGAGCCCTGTTGTTGGCAAATGGTGAGATTCGTACTGGAAGTTCCTCCAGTAATGGAAGTGACACTGGATCTAGTAGTCTTCCAGGAGCTAATGGATCATCTCCAACTGATCTCCCAGGAGACGTGGTGGTGGAGTCATGTTGCAGTGTACTCTCTATGGTCTGTGCTGATCCAGTCTACAAAGTATACGTTGCTGCTTTGGTAAGATACAAATAATTTCGTATCTAAAATGCAATACAATGTTGTTTATACAAAATGTTTAATCTTTAAGTTGTTGAACCTGGGCAACAATTTAATGGAACATAGAGCAGCATAGTACAGGCCCTTCAGTTCTCAGTGTTGTACCAACCTTTTATCCTATTGTAAGATCAAACTAAACTACATACCCTTCATTTTACTATCACCCAAGTGCCTATTCAGAAATTGCTTAAATGTTGCTAATGTATCTGACTCTACTACAACTGCTGGCAGTGCAAACCACACACCCACCACTCTGCGTAAAGAACCTACCTCTTACTTCTCCCCAAACCTTCCTCCAATCACCTTTAAAGTTATGCCTCCTCATGATAGTCATTTCCACCCTGCGAACATGTCTCTGGCTATCCACTCTATCTATGCCTCTCATTTATCTTATACATCGCTATCAAGTACCCTCTCATCCTCCTTTGCTCCAGTGAGGCTCCCTCAACCTCTCTTCATAAGAAATGCCCTCCAGTCCAGGCAGCATCCTGGTAAACCTCCTCTGCACACTCTCTCTAACGCTTCCACATCCTTCCCTCTAATGAGGCAACAGAACTGAACACAGTATTCCAAGTATGGTCTAACCAGGGCTTTATAGATCTGCTGTATAACGTTGTGGCTCTGAAACTCAATTCTCCCCACTAATGAAAGGCAACACACCATATACAGCCTTAACAACCCTTTCAACTTGGGTGGCAACTTTGAGGGATCTGTGGATGTGGACCCCAAGATCCCTCTATTTCTCCACACTGTCAAGAATCCTGCCTTTAGCCCTGTAATCTGCATTCAAATTTGACCCTCCAAAATGAATCACTTCACACTTTTTTCCAAGTTGAACTCCTCTTGCCACTTCTCAACCCAGCTCTGTATCCTGTCCATGTCCCATTGCAACCAACAATAGCCCTCTACACTATCATAACTCCAATCTTTGTGTCATTGGCAAACTTACTAACCCACCCTTCCATTTCCTTGGCCAAGTCATTTATAAAAATCACAAAGAGGGGTCCCAAAACAGATCCCTGAGGAGCACCACTGGTCACTGAGCTCCAGGCTGAATACTTTCATAGAACCCCTATAGTTTGGATACAGGTCATTTAGCCCAACGAGTCCGCCTCGACCCTCCAGAGTAACCCACCCAGACCCATTTCCCTGCTCTATTATTCTACATTTACCCCTAATGAATGCACCTTGCCTACATATCCCTAAACAATGTGGGAAATTTAGCACAGCCAATTCACCAAACCTGCACATGTTTGGATTGTGGGACGAAACCAGAGCACCTGAAGGAAACCCACACGGATGCTGGGAGAATGTGCAAACTCCACAACGGCAGTCGCCCAAGGCTGGAATCGAACCCAGATCCCTGGCATTGTGAGGCAGCAGTGCTAACTGCTGAGCCACCCTGCCTGTATTTGCTGCCATCCTGTGTTTTCTATGGTACAGCCAATTTCTGTATCCAGACAGCCAAATCTCCCTGTATCCCATGCCTCCTTATTTTCTGAATGTGCCTATCATGGGGAGCCTTATCAAATGCCTTGCCAAAATCCATATACATATCCATTGCTCTACCTTCCTCAATGTGCTTTGTCGTCATCTCAAAGAATTCAATGAAGCTTGAGGCATGACCTGATCGTCTCAAAGCCACGCTGACTATCTCTAATCAAGCCATGTTTTTCCAAGTAATCATAAACCCAGTCTTTCAGGATCCTCTCCAATAATCTCTCCACTAACGACATAAGACTGACTGGTCTGTAATTCCCAGTTATCCCTATTTCAAATCAAACAAATCTGCAGATTGACTGCACAGTTTGCTCAATTGGGCTAGATTATTCAAATTAACTTAAAAATCTAAATGGATGCAGATGAAGTGTACTGCAATTAAAATTACTCCCCCCTTGATGTTTGGTGACCAATTTGAAGTTATATGCTTATTGTAATTTCATTAATTTTCTGACTGGTAGGAAGGGGGGCATTATGTCACCCATTTTTGGTACTTTGAACTTAATTTTTTTGTAGTTTAACTATTGCTTTGCTAAATAAACAATGATGAGAATTGTTTAACATAACAGGCAGAAATTTAACTTATTCCTGTGACATTTGTTTTTAGTCTCTTAGTTTACTCAAGGCATTTTTGCTTTAATGTTAATTAGGTTAATGTCTGTTTTAGAATAACGTTTTTCAAATGCAGAGTGTATTTTAGTTTCTGGATTGTTCCCCTTTTGTCAGTCTTTTTTAACATGCTCCATTTCTTTATTTGATTTTTATTTTCCTGTTACAAAACCATTGTGTAAATCAAAATTTTATGTTTTATGGTTCATTTCATTACTTTGTTTTCACTTATGCCCTTACTATATTGAATTTAACCTTTCGCAATTGTTCACTTTTTTTAATTGTGGTGCATTTCCATTTATCAAGTATTCAGATTTGCTAAAAGTAGAGAAAATTTAGTTATGTAGTAAGCCTACAAGACAGGAGCACAAGTAGGTAATTCAACCCTTCCAATGTGCTCTGCCATTGTGCTATCATGACTGATCAGAAATCCTCAACTCCATTTTCCTGTCTTTTTCCCATGTCTCTCGATTCCCTTACTGATTTAAAAACTTCTCTAGCTCAACCTTGAATATACTTAATGACTCAGCCCTGATGGCAGTCTGTGATAAAGAATTCTAGAAGTTCACTCTCCTCCAATAGAAGAAATTTCTTATCTCTGTCTTAAATGGGTGACACCTTTATTTCTGAAATAATGTCCTCTGGTCCTAGACTGCCCAACAAGGGGAAGCAATTTTTCTGCATTCAAACTGCAAAGACCCTGAAGAATCTTGGATGTTTCACTAAGATCACCCCTTAGTCTTCTAAACTTCAAGGAATGCATGCCTAACCTACTCTACCTCTCCTCGTAAGACCGTCCCTCCATTCTCAATATCAACCATGTGAACCTTCTCTGGACTGTTGCATAGGAATGTGGAAGATAGCCACAGGAGTCGACCACTTGATTCCTGGAACCTGTTCAAAATGATCATAGCTAATCATCAAGCTCATACCCTCATCCTGCCATCTCCCACATCCCTTAATTCCTTTAGGTTCAAGCTATATTTACCTCCTTGAAAATACATACTATACTGTTTTGGTGTCAGCTACTTCCTGAGGGAGTGAATTCCACAGGGTCACCACTCACTGGATGAAAAACATTCTCCTCTTATAGGTTCGAAAAGGTGTAACCGTCATCCTTGAACTATGACCCCTGGTTCTGGACTCGCCAGAATCAGGAATATCCATCCTGCATGTAATCTGTCTAGCCTTGTTGGAATTTTAAAGGTTTCTGTCAGATTCCCCCCATTCTTAACCCCAGTTAAGAATGCAATCCTAACCAACTGGATTGCTCCTCATAGGTCATTCCTGCCATCCCAGGAATAAATTTGGTAAACCTTGGAGGCACTCCTTCTCTAGTAAGAACGTCCTTCTTTGATATGGAGACCAAAATGCACACCATATTCTAGGCATAGACTTATAAATGTCATGTGTAAGTGCACTAAGGTATTTCTGTTCCTGTACTCAAATCCTGTCAACATGAGGACCAACGCATAGTTTGCCGCCTTTACTGCCTGCTGCACCTGTGTATTTGCTTTCAGCAACCTTTGAACAAGAATACCCATGTCTTGAATATTCCTCTCCCTCAGTTTACATCCATTCAAATAACAATCTGCCTTTCTGTTTTTGAAAAAGTGGATAACCTCACACATCACTACATTTATATTAAATCTGCCTTGCATTTGCCTACTCTCCCTCTGCCTGTCTAAATCACATCGCTACATGTCTGCATTGTCCTCACAGCTCACTCTTCCACCCAATTTTGTCTCTTGCAAATTTTGAGGTGATGCATTTATTCCCCTCATCTAAATCTATAACATAACATTATGGACCAGTGCCCCCATCCACCTTCAAACCATGTCAAGAAGATAGGCGAGCGAGAGTACTGCAAATGCTGGACTTCAGAGTCGAGAGTGTGCTGCTGGAAAAGCACAGCAGGTCAGGTAGCATCTGAGGAGCAGGAAAGTTGATGTTTTGGGCAAAGGCCCTTCATCAGGAATGAGACTGGGAGCTTCAGGAGTGGCGAGATAAATGGGAAGGGGTTTGAGGCTGGGGGCGAAGGTAGCTGAGTGCAATAGGTGGACGGAGGTGGGGGTAAAGGTGATAGGTCGGAAGGAAGGGTAGTGCACATAGGTGGAAAGTAAGATGGACAGATGGGACAAGTCACGAGGATGGTGCTGAGCTGGAAGGTTGGAACTGGGGTAAGGTTGGGGGGGTGGGGGGGGGAGGAAAATGAGGAAACTGGTGCAATCCATATTGATGCCATGGGGTTGGAGGGTCCTGAGGCGGAAGATGAGGCATTCTTCAGCCAGGGGAGTCGGGTGGTAAGGGAGTTGCGACAGAAGAGGCCCAGGTCCTGCATGTCCTCAGCAGAGTGGGAGGGGTATACTCTGATAATATCTGGAAGGAATCTTTTGCTAACAGTAGATCCTCTTTCATGTCAGTCGAGTAAAATGTAAAGTTGCCTTGGGTCTGCACTGTCATTACAGAGAGACAACTGGTAGTGGTTTAATCTGAGGATCTTATGCATCCGACAAGGGGAAGCATTGACAGAACTTAGTAGCTGTAGCATTATCTTTCAGATGCTGTAATAGATTAAATCCAGACCCTATCTACCTACTTCATAGATCCACGTGAGCAAAACTGACATTCTCTTGACTGTAGTAACAATCATTAGGATATCAACAACGTGCACTGTCTCAGCCCCATACTTAAGGATTGGCTGGCCTTGAGGGGGCCCAGAGGAGGTTTAGTAGATCATTCCAGGGATAAAGGGCTTGATATGAGGTAAAGTTGGGGAATCTGGGTTTCTGCTCAGTGGAGTTTAGAAGGACGAGCAGGGGGATCGCATTGAAACTTAGGAACCTGGATAGTGTGGACATGAAAAAGATGTTTCCTCTAGTAGGAAAGATTAGAGGCCAAGCCTCAGAGTAAAATGATAATCCTTAAGAACTGAGATGAGGAATTTCTTGATCCAATGGGTGGTAAATCTGTGGAACATATTGCCAGAGAAGGAGGTCAAGTCATTGAGTGAATCTAAGATAGAGGTTTTTTATTAGTAAGTGGGTCAAGTGTTATGGAGAGAATGGGGTTGAGAAACATATCAGCCATGATCAAATGTCAAACCAGACTCGGTGGTCTGAAAGGCCTAATTTTGCTCCTGAACGTTATGGTCTTCTGATCATTATAGAAGAGTCACACTCTAGTAACTCTTCTTGCTTGAAAAGTTGATCAAAGTTAGCTTTAACAGGAAGCTTCTGATGTCCTAGTCTTTAAATTGATTCAGGATGGCACTGGAGCATTAGGGCTGCATGTGGGAACTCTGAGGCAGCAGCAAACACAGCACCACCTTGTGGTGACTGAAGACAGCGGCAACAGGGACACCCTCCCTCCTGGCATTTGGGGATCGCAGCGGCAGCAAAACTCCTTCAGTGATCAGAGGCAGTGGTGGGGATTTTTCAAGACAGCGGTGCTGTCAAGGTAACACTTCAGAGGAGGGTGGCTGCACCAGGACTCTTGGCAAGATGGCAACTCTGGTCTGGTGTCAGAGCCAGGGACTTTTGGTTACAATAGAGCCAGAGTGGGAACCCCTGGCATTTGTGAGGTGGTGACAGTGTGGAACAGAGCTGGGACTGTGAGCATCACAGATGGTGGCAGCAGTGGAGCTGGAGACTCCTGGCCATAGTGTAAATGTAGGTCTAGCACGGGACGTGGCATTAGTGGTGGTGTTGATGAGGTGGGCCCAGCAGCGAAGCGATGTTGCCTACAGAGTGGCAACTGCAATGGTGATGGGGTGGTGGCACTTTGTTATATCTTTTATCCTTTTTATTCTTAAAGTATTCAAAATACCACTGGATTGTGGCAACATCCATTACTATCAATTTTGGTCAGAGAATCCTCTCAATTTCCAACAAGCTTGTCAAACAGTTTCCCTTTTGTAAATCTACGCTGGTTATGTCTAATCAGATTATTATTCTTCAAATATCCATTTATCACATCCTTCATAAAATCTAACATTTTCCCTAACGTTGATGTAAGGCTATAAGTTCTATAATTCACGTTTTTCTGTCTCACCCCTTAATGGGTGACATTTTGTAGCTTCAATTTGCAGGAATCATTTCAGAATTGGTAGAATTTGGGAAGGTCATTACCAATGCATCCATGTCTGCATTGCTGCCATCTACGACCTCTTGGAATGTTGAATATCTAGTCTAAGGAACTTATCAACTTTCTGTCCATTAATTTCTCCAGTCCAACTTCTTATGAGCCTTACTACTTCCTTGAATGCCTCATTCTCCCTAGTCATTTGGGCCCCTAATCCTGAGTGATTTCTTGTATCTTCATCAGTAATCATTTGGCTTCTCTGCCTCTTCCTCATTTGTAAGCTCTCCTGATTGTAATGAGCTCCTGTTAATTTTGGTCAAAAGCTATTTTTTTTTTCTTTTTATGTGCCTTTAGAAGCTGTAACAGTCCATGTGTTTTTTTGGATTTGCATTCATATTACTGAACATTTTGCCTGTCATTATGTATCACAGGCAAATTCATGAACACGAGACACTGACTCTCATCATTTTGTAAAGTCCACTATTAATTAACTACTTGACAGTTGTATTTGCTGTTATAATGCTATCCTTCAGTGGATGATGACACCAGAAAGCAATTGTCATGTATTTTTTAAAAAAGTTTTTGTCATTTGTTGATTCTCAAAATGAGTTAGTGTGGAATTGTTATTTTTCAGGGAAATTTAGATTTTCAATTCCAGAGCATTCTGGGGAATGGAAATCTGATAATACTTTGATCAGTGTACAAAATTAACCTGTGGTTTATTCTAGTTAACGTATATGACACTGCAGGTCACAGTGCCCTCTGTGTCGTGGATTTGGAAGTTAGAAACCTTCACGTGGACAGTGTCTGTGTTGGCACATTGGAAACTTTTAAAAAAAACATTTTAACTATTGATACGGTTGTCTGGTGCAAGGTTTCTTTGGTGCCGGACTTGCAGTTTCACATGAACTGCAGAACAATGTTGTAACACTCAATTTAAGAATCTACTATTAGACATGAGCAGTTTGCTTTTTACGTTGATACTAGTTCATTTGTAATTTCAACAAGTCTTCATTTCACTTGCTGCCCCTAAGCGGCTTGGCACATTTGTTTCCACAGTTCAATGTGCAACAGGCAAGCATTCTTTGCGTTTAAAGGATGGTGCACTTGGATCACATGATAAAAACTTTTTGTGTTGAGAATCTGAAGAACTGGCAAACCTATTTTTGGTATAAGGATAGATCGTCGGAACAGTGGAAGTATTGTTTGGATTTCCAAGGCATTAACTATGGTTCCATATGATAGGTGGTTATTATCATGAGATGGATAATTGGACCAGCTTCAGATAATATGCCTGCAAAAGTAGGGCAGAGGTTGAATTTTAAGTCTATTTTGAAGAAAAGTAATCAGATTCAATGTTAATTTTGTTTCTCTGCCCAGACATTGCTTAAGAAACTCAATTTATTTGAAATTGGATACAATGGAGTAAGCAGTTTCACCCCTTGATTATCCAAAACCCTTCGACCACTATGTGGCACAAATCCAAAAGTATTCCTAGCTGATGTGGATAAATGCAGTCCCAACAGCAGTTGAGAATCCAATGCCATCAGAACAAAGAAGACAGCATAATTGTCTGACTCAGCAGTTGCTCTTCTGCTCGTGAGGCATAAGACCTTTTCTTCCTTGGGCTATGGCTAATGTTGATAGTTATATGACCTCCAATAGATGGAAAAAGTTAAACTCTTCTTACCTCTTTAAAGACCCGACTTCACAGCAATGATATTGCTCTGTAACATTTTTGGGATATCTGTTCATCAGATTTGCAATAGGATGTGAGGGTATCTTGGAGTGTTGTAGCAGAGTGTTTACATGTTAACTTCTCTGTAGTCTTTCAGCTCCTGTGCCATTTTTCTGATGAAACCTTTGTCACAGCTCCAAGGACCTTCATTGGTTGAGCCAAATTGCTTTTGCCCTTCATCTTTTGCAATTCCTTTCATTTTAGTACTTCCTACAGGTTGATTTATGGCATTCTTCTCTGGATCACTGCTTGGGACCATCACATTCCTGTGCCGTGTCACAAGTGTCTTCTTGAACCATGATGAAACTGCCACCTGACTCCAGTAGCCCTGCGTTCCCTCTGGAAGAAAAGAACGGTTATTAGAGTCTCTCTAAAATATTTAATTTACAACACATGGTGAAAAACTTGGGCTAAATGACTGTCTTCTGCACCTTAACAATGTGATTTGTTGGATATAATGTGCTTTGTTATTCCTCTTGCTTCCTTGACTTTGAGTGCTGTTCACACCTGTTCGTTTTGGAATGGCAACAACACTAGTTAGTTTTTCTTCAATACCTGATCATTTCTGCCCATTATCAACTTAACAAGTATTGTCTACTCATGTTGGTCTGAGGATATTTTCTCTAGCAAGATGGTCAGTTCTGAAGACACTTGGGTGATATCCTGGGAAATGGCATGTGAGGCCAAAGATCGATCACTATTTGAGCTATGTCTTCAGCAAATTGTAATCTATGTGCCATGAGGTGGATTGCAGTTAGCTGTAACATCTCTTCAACCAGATTTGTAAAAATCCCATTTTAATGGCCTGTTGTCCAAATGTAATTAAGTAAATTTCTGACTATTTACCACATATATTTTATACAATTCTTTACTGAAAACTTTTGAATATGAGGCAGAGATGTAGTCCAAGAGGTGGTCACATCACAGCAAATGGGTGACCACCAGGCAGCCCAAGAGAAACAGGTAGTGTAGGAGTACCCAGAGATTCTGGGTATTTGTGAAGGTGATAAATCCTTGAATTAGAGCAAGAGTCAAGCCAATACCACCACAGTATTACAGGAGGGTAGGAAGAAGAGTAAAAGGTCAGTACTAATAGGGAATTCTTTAGGGGAGCAGACAAGTGTTTCTTTTGGTTCTTGTTGTGTCTCCAAGATGGTATGTTGCCTTCCTGGTGCAAGGGTCAGGGATGTCGCAGAATAGTTTTGAGGCCTCTTTTTACAAATGGGTGAAAAGCCAGGGGTCACAGTTGGAATTATTATTACCAATTCTGCAGAGTTTAGGGGGTTAGATGAAAGATTGGTAAGCACGATTAGCCTGGGTGAAGATGGTACCAGTTCAAGTCAGACAGATTGCATGTGGAACAGAACTGGGATTGAATTCCTTGAAGACGGTTTTTGCTGGTGCTGATGGTTTAAACTAATTCAGCAGGAGTGTGGAAACAGAATATTAAGCAGTACTATCATTGTGAAATGTTGGGAGAGGCAGAAAGTATTGGCATATCTAATAAGTTAATAGGTCGGGTCAGAGAAAGGGAGAAAGTAATTATGTCTAAATTGAGATTAACCTGCATGTATATGAATGTACTGAATATAGGAATAAGATTGGGAAATGCACATGTTGCCTCATGAGCTTATTTTGTGGCAATAACAGCCCTGGCTTAAAGGTTAACAGATCTGGGTGTTGATTACTCCTGATTAAAAAGTGTTGAGAAAAGATAGCAAAGATATAACGGTAAAGTGTTTTGGTTAAGGAGGGCATTGCAGTGCTGGGGAAAGAGGATGCTTCATGGTAAAGGACAGAATCGATTTGGCTTTGTCACAAAGCTAGTCCCTTTTTTCCCTAAAAACTCTTCCTTGGCTCGAGAATACTCTGCTCTTGATTTTTTTCCCAGAGGGGTAATAAACCAGGCTGGGCTCTGATTAGTCTGGTTTGGTACAGAGATTAAAGGGTATCAAGAAGCCTTTTTGTTTCTATGTAAACAAAAGTGGTCATTGTTTAGAGGTGACCTGTACATGGAAAGAGGAATGGTTAGCTCTGTAGCTAAGCTGAGCAGTTTAGTTCAGTCCAGAACTGAGAGTTCAACAGTGAGCTGTGTAGAAACTCTCTCTCTTCTACCCTTCTAACTTCACCCTGTAAGCATCTGAGCCTTTTTTGTGCTATGTTTTAAAGGGGTTTGCTTATTGGGGCTGTTGTGTATATTCGGAACAGCATACTTAAGTCTAGTTTGGATAGACTGAGTTCTGTAGGGGTTCTTTATTCTATTCTTCTTGCTTAATTGTGTAATTTTGTAAATAATTTTTTTTCTGGTTTTTATACCTGGTAGTCAACCTCATTAACTTAATCTGGGTAATTTTCACTGTACACTTACACAAATTGCAAAGTTATGATCTGGGCTGTCTGCTTAAGAATGTTTTGAGTGACTGGCTTAGTCTGTAACAACCTCCTAATGTTTTTTTTTTAAAGAAAGAGCTGATTAGGAGCCAAATAGGGGATTTACTCTTGCAAGAGACCTGACCTGAGGTCTGCAACTGTCTTCTTTTCTGAGGCAGATGTTGCCCAGGCCGTGATGACTGAGGAGGGAACGGGTTTAGTTGATGTGAATGAAGTAGTCAATAATCTGCTACTATTTAAATTTTGAATAGGTATCCTGAGCTGATTAGGTGTGTCTAAGTATATTAAAGGATATGAGACTAGGAATTGCAGAGGCACTGGCAATAGTCTTTCAACCTTCCTTTTCATCTGGTGGTGGTGACAGTGTCTTGGAGAATTGCAAACATCACGACCTCTTTTTCGGAAGAGTGTAAAGTTCAGTCTAGCAATTGGTCAATTTAACTTCAGCAATGGTCAGACGTCTGAAAATGTTTATTTGAGACGGAGTTAAAAATTATATGGGAAAATATGGATTAACATTATGGATGTGAATTTAAGGAAAAACTGTCTCTAATGTTATGGACCAGGCCAGAGCCCCCCCTCAATATTTTAAGAAGGTAGGCTAGACCCTTACATCTTATTTTAAAGGCAGATGTGAAGTGAGTGTTCCAGGTATGATGCAACTGGTCAAACCACTCTGCTTTAAGCAAAACCAGAATTTATTTAAACACTGCAGTTAAAACACGAACAAAATCAGAATTTAAAATAACTGAACTATTGGAAAACCTAACCAGCCTGATAAAGCAACTTTAACTGATTAACTGTTCCAATATAACTCATAAACATAACCCTTAGCAAAAAGGTAAATGGAAACACAGATTCTTAGACAGGAAGGAACAGCATCCAGAGAGAAATTTCAGAAGAAAGTCAGATGAGCTCTTTACTGAAGCTTGTCACTGCTACTGCAAAAAGAAACAAACTAGAAAAAATCTGAACTGGGAGAACTGGCCACATCCCTTGCATTGTTAAAGTAGATGCCTCAGCACCTCTGCCATTATGACCTCTCTACCAAAGAACCAAGGACAAAATAACTTTTTTAAGTGACAACATCGTCACACTAAGTTAGACTGCTTTTTGAAGAGGAAAGAGGATTGATATAGGGAAGGCTGATGTGTTATGCATGGACTTCAAAAAGTTGCTCAATATGATTTGAGGTAAGTTTTATAAGTCGTGGAATAAAAAGGGCAGTAATAACTTGGATAGAAAATTGGCTGAGGGATAAAAATCAGAATCAATAGGTATTTTTAAGGCTGGAAAAAAGTTTGAAGTGGTATTGGGGTCCTTGCTTTTCCAGGTACATATATATCTCCACAGTTGCTGCCAGACCTGCTTTAGTTTCTCCAGCGTTTCCTGTTTTTACACAACCTTGAAAGTGTCCTGTAATCATAACCCTCAAGGGTTGCCTCTGCACTTCAAAGATGGTACCCTGACTGTTCAGTAAAAAGTGCACTGTGAACAGATCTGCTGTTGCCTGGTCTAATCTCCTTCTGGACTCCAGAACCTGATTTCAGGGGAGATCACTGGTCATTTTAAATAAACACATGTTTCTGAGAACTGTACAGGTGTGGACTCTTGCACATCCCTGTTTCCACGCATATATCAGGAAATGCTAGTATTGGTGGATTACAGACTTCATGGCTTTTTTTTACCATAGAAATGCTGTCTATTGAGATGAAAATCTAGTCCGAGTCTAGTTGTAGTACCAAATTACCATCCCATTGAGATCGGTTTAATTTTACAATAATATCTGTAGTTTTACCATTTGTGCTCGTCTGATCAGAATTACTATAAATTTGAGCCAATCTGCAAACAACTTTTATTTCATGAAATGAACAGTAGGAAAGCAGGATGGGTATTTGCAGTTCTGTATAAAAATTTGCAGCTCTGATTAAAATTTGAATCTGTGCCAATATTGTGACAGTACTTTTCAATTGATAATGTGCCAATCAATTTGGAGAAATTATTTGCCTATTTACATTCCATTCTGTAGACATTTAAGCAATACCGAAACTAAATACTAGTTTCGCTGCCTAATTCAGACACTCAATGGATGTATCTGAAATGATTGTTTTTTAGTTTTGCATCAGCCTGACTTCTGATTCTCAATTTTAAATGGTTTGGCCTTCTTTTGGTCTATCACCGTAGAACCGAAGATGGAATATCTATTTCCTTTACTGTAACATTACCCATTCTACTTCATTAAATGGTGTGTTGCATGTAATTGATATGGTTGGTGTTGGACTACATAACTGTCCATTTGATTTTAAGCACTTGTGCCATCTGTTGCTGTTGGTAAATGCAAGGAAATTGGGGCATCAGTGCTAAAGTTCTAACTGCCGTGTTTTGCTGATAGGTAAACCTGGTTATTCCGTGTTTTACATCTTTGTCAGATAAGCTTATTGTATCAATGCTGATTCCTTGATAGACAAAAGTAGTACTTCAATGTTCAAAGGTCTGTTTCTAATACAGCTGTCTTAAACTGAGGGGAAAAAAGGGTGTAATGATGACATAAATTTGAAATATTGTAGTTTTGGATTTTTAAAAAATTATATTAATGTGGTAAACATGAATCTCATGCCAAAAATAATTGATTGATCAGTTTTTTGCATCAGCATAGATTTTAATTTAATTTACATTGATAGATATTCACTTACCATTTTGCAAATGTATATACAGCATTTTTAGGAAACAGAATTGAACAGTAAAATATTTTTCGAAACAAATGAGTTAGGCCAGTATTTATCACTTTTCTTTTGGATATTTCTTTAAGATTATTCAGTAACATAATAACAAACCTTAACCAACTATTTTTGAAAAATATCCCTACCGAACAGGTTGTTGCTGTTTATTTATACTTGGATACATTTTTCATGTTAATACATTTATTTCCCATTTCTTATTAGAAAACCTTACGAGCCATGTTGGTGTACACACCTTGTCATGCAGTAGCAGAAAGGTCACGACTTCAACGACTTCTCAGGCCAGTAGTTGAAACTATATTGGTCAAATGTGCAGATGCTAACAGGTAACTGAATTTTGAACAAAAATGGCAGTTTTAAAATTCAGACGTATTTGAAATATAATATTTGATATTTATATTTAATTCTGAATTGCAGATTAAATATCCTCTTAATAAGAGATCATTAAGCAGTTGCACTTGTTAATAGAAGCCCATGAACTAAAAGCTGATTACAATGTTTTAATTACTAGTGGCTACTTATAAGGTCAAGTGAAGTAAATACATTCGTTTGGAGAATTTGGCTGCATTTGACAATAAGAATACATTATCTTTGGAGTGATTTATAATGAACTGGTTCATTGCATTTATGCTAGACGAGAGATCCTGTTAAAGGGGGCAAATTGAGCATGGTTTTATTGGATTTGAATAAATTTTTCTCAGGACTCATTTTAATTTTTGAGCAAGTCCTTTTCTCATTATATCTAATTACTTTAGGTGATGTAGTTACATAATGCCATCTGTATTTGTGTTGAAACTCTCGAATAGAATATCATTCTTCAGCATTCTCAATTTTGTCTCCATTAAACAGTGGCTCAGTGGTTAGCACTGCTGCCTCTCAGCGCCAGGGACCCAGGTTCAATTCCAGCCTCTGGCAACTGTGTGGACATTTTCCCCATGTTGTCTTGGGTTTCCTCTGGGTGCTCCGGTGCCCCCCCACAGTCCTAAGATGTGCAAGTTAGTTGGATTAGCCATGGAAAATGCAGGGTTACAGGGATAGGATTGGGTCTGTGTGAGATGCTCTTTGGAGAGTTGGTGTGGACTCAATGGGCTGAATGGTCTGTTTCTACACTCTGGAGATTCTATCATCTTAAATATATAGTAACAACACATAAGGAAAACATTGATTTCCTAGGTGTTATCTTTAGCTTTAACCTTTCAGACAGTATTGGTAATTTTCTAAAATGAAAATTTTCCGAATTTTTCCCTCCGATTTTATTTCTTAATTCTGTTCTGTGTTTTAAGTAATCAAAATTTACCTTAAGTGCAACAGTGTTGAAGGCACCTGTACCTTTCCTAATTATTGTTTCGAGTCTGGTGTGATTCCTTTTCAAAATGCTCCAACAAAGTCATATCAAACTCTATCTTAACTTTTTGGTTCCGTGTCCAAGGATGCAACCAGATCTGTTGAGTTTCTCCACACCCTGTCTCTTTATTTCAGATCTTTAGCATCCACAGGTTTTGCTTATATTGGTAGACCTTTATTTTTAGTTTTGAAATTTGTCTACTATGGTAGTCAGGATGGTATGTTTCAGGAGACAGTTACATCCCTTAAATTAATTTATCTAAAATTTGGTCTCTGGTAGGGACAGGAGGGTGTGACTACCAAGGGAAGGGGTTGGAAGGTAGTGCTGAAGGAGCCTCAGGCCAAGAGTTTGTCAATAGTGTTTAGATTCTTGTCTCCTATGTTGATGAGAGTGGGAGCTTTAGGGAGAATGTGCAAACTGATCTTAGTATTGTGGTACAGGGAGTTATTCAAGGAGAAATGTAGTTGTAATCAGGGATAGTACAGGCAGGGCAATAAACACACTTTTCTCTGTGGCCAGGGTCGGGAGTCCCAAAGGATGTATTGCCTGCCTGGTGTCAGGGTTCAGGATATCTCCTGTTTGGCTGCAGAGGAACTTGGGAGTGGCAGGGAAAAGATCCAGTTTTCATGGTTCACAATACAGGTAGAAAGAGGAAAGAAGTTCTGATGACAGAATATAAGTAACTAGGGATTAAATTGAAAAGGAGAACAAGCACATCATAACCTAAGAAATAGGAGCAGGAGTAGGCCATCTGACCCCTCGAGCCTGCTCCACCATTCAATCATGGCTGAATGTTTTTCATGGACTCAGCTCCACTTGCCCATCTACTCACCATAACCCTTGATTCCTTTACTGTTCAAAGCTCAGTCTATCTTTGCCTTAAAACCATTCAGTGAGATAACTTCATTTGTTTTGCTGGGCAGGGGATTGCACAGATTGACAACCCTTTGGGAGAAGTTGCTCACTCAGTCCTAAATCTGCTCCCCCTTATTTTGAGGCTATGTCCCCTAGTTCTGGTTTCACTTTAAGTGGAAATGACCCCCTTGCTTCTTTCTTATCTATTCTCTTCATAATTTTATATATTTCTGTAAGATCCCCACATTTTCTTCTAAATTCAGTGAGTATGATCCCAGTTTACTCAATCTCTTCTCATAAACCAACCATCTCAACTCCAGAGTCAAGCTAATGAACCTACTCTGCATCCACTCCGTGCCAGTCCATCCTTTCTCAAGTAAGGAGACCAAAACTGTACACAGTACTACCAGGTGTGGCCTCTCCAGCACCCTATACAGCTATAGCCTAACCTCCCTGTTTTTTAAACTCTGTCCATTTGGCAAGGAAAGACTATATTCCATTTCCTGCCTTAATTACCTGCAAACCAACTTTGTGATTCATGCACAAGGGCACCCAGGTGTCTCTGCACAGCAGAATGCTGCAACTTTTACCATTTTATGTAATCCATTTTGCTGTTATTCCTACCAAAATGGATGATCTTGCGTTTACCAACATTGTACTCCCATCTGCCAGACCCATGCCCACACACTTAGAGTCAGAGATGTACAGCATGGAAACAGACCTTTTGATCCAGGTTGTCCATGCTGACCAGATATTCTAGACTAATCTAGTCTCATTTGCTAACACTTGGTCTATAGCCCTCTTGGTATATACCCATGTCTTTTAGATGTTGTAATTGTACCAGCCTCCACCATGTCCTCTGGAAGCTCATTCCATACATACACCACCCTCTGTGTGAAAAGGTTGCCCTTTAGGGCCCTTTAAAATTTTATTCCCTTAAGTCCTCTAGTTCTGGTCTCACCCATCCCAGGGAAAATACTTTATCTATTTACCCTATCCATGCCCCTCATGACCTTATAAATCTCTATAAGGTCGCCCCTCAGCCTCCGACACTCCAGGGAAAACAGCTCCAGTCTATTCAGCTGTTCACTCCAACCTGTCTATATCCCGCTTCAGACTTTCAGTGAGTAATCATTTAGATAACTATCTGAGCCACAAGTATATAGGAATGGGGTCAACTAAATTAAAGAGGTAAACGTGGCTAGAAGATCAGTGTGGGAGAAAAAGATTCAAATTCATGGGACACTGGCATTAGTACTGGGAAAGAGGGAGCTGTTCAATTGGATGGGTTCCACCTGAATCACTCTGGGACCAGAGAGCTGGCAAATCTCATGACTAGGGTTGTGGCTAGGGATTTAAATGACATAGTATAAATAGGTTCAGTTCACAGAAAATTATGAAAAAAGTTAATGCAGGAGGGGGTGTGGTGAACAGAACTCAGCAGAAGTTAAAGTTTCCAGAACAAGTGATCGGACAGAGTATGGAAAGGGTCATGAATCCAACTTCGCACCTCGTAGATAAGGGGAAAACTATGGGGTGGGGGGTGAGGAGGAGGTGCTAATCAAAACAATGGCATGTAGAACATGGTAAATGAACTTGTAGCACAGAATAATGGGTATGATATGGGTACCACAGAGATGTCGCTGCAAGGGGATCAGGTGTGAGAACGAAATATCCAAGGATGCATATTCTATTGAAAGGACAGGCAAATGGGCAGAGGGTTGTTAATTAGAAATGAAACTAAATCTGTAGCACAAAGTGTTAGAGTTGAAAGGTGTAGAATCTGTGTGAGTAGAGTTGAAGAAGTGCAAAAGAAAAAGACTCTGATGGAAGGTATGTACATGTCTCCTAGCAGTAGTTAGAATGTGGAGAAGAAAATTAATTAGGAGATTAAAACAAGTATGTAAGCAAGGCACTATTACAGTAATCATGGGGGAATCGATATGGACTCTGCTAATCGATTTGGTAGTGGATCTCAAGAATTTGTAGAATGCCAAGACTTTTTTCTTTTTGGAGCAGCTTGTGGTAGAGCCCACTAGGAATAGGAAAGTCTAGATTTGGTGAGGTGTAATGAGGCAGACGGTTACAGAGCTTATGGTGAAGCTGGAATCAGATTTAACTATTGCAATTGAGTAAAGGTAACTAAAAAGATAAGGAAATAGCAGGAGAACTTAATAAGTACTTTGCATCAGACATGAGTAATATCCCAACAATTAAAGGGAGTCAGGGGGCTGAGTTGAGTATGGTTGCCATTACAAAAGAGAAAGTGCTAGAAAAGCTAAAAGGTCTTAAAATTGATAAATCTCCTGCCCCGAAGGGCTACATCCTATAGTTCTGAGGGAAGTGGCTGAGGAAATAGCGGAGGCGTTAGTTGAGATCTTTCAAA
>NC_057710.1:70555370-70565667 GCF_004010195.1 Chiloscyllium plagiosum
GAGACATTTCTTCAGCCAGAGAGTGGTGGGCCTGTGGAATTCATTGCCGCAGAGTGCAGTGGAGGCTGGGACGCTAAATGTCTTCAAGGCAGAGATTGATAAATTTTTGATGTCACAAGGAATTGAGGGCTACGGGGAGAATGCGGGTAAGTGGAGTTGAAATGCCCATCAGCCATGATTGAATGGAGGAGTGGACTCGATGGGCCGAATGGCCTTACTTCCGCTCCTATGTCTTATGGTCTTATGGAGGAGCTGGTCAAAGTTGGTTGGAAGGGGAGTCTAGCAGGGAGGATGAAACCTCCTAGGCTGAGGGTGAGGCAACCATGGCTAACAAGGGATGTCAGGGACAGCATAAAAGCAAAAGCAAAAGAAAAAGCATACAAATATGGTGAAGATTAGGAAACCTTTAAAAACCTGCAGAGGTTAACTAAAAAGGCAATAAGGGGGTAGAAGATGAAATGAGGGTAAGCTAGTAAGTAATATAAAAGATGATCGCAAGAGGTTTTTCAGTATCTAAAAGGTAAGGGAGAGGCCAGAGTTGACATTGGAGCACTAGAAAATGGGCTGGAGAAGAAGTAATGGGGAACAAAGAAATAGAAGAGGATCTGAGTAGATACATTGCATCAGTTTTCACAGTGGAAGGCATGAACACAATACCGGAACTTCAAAAGAATTGGGGCAGAGATGACAGCAGTGGCCGTGATGATGAAGGAAAAGGTGCTGGGGGAGCTGAAAATTCTGAAGGTGGATAAATCACCTAGACCAAATGGACTACACCCAAAGTGGAGATTAGGTTAGATTCCCTACAGTGTGGAAACAGGCCTTTTGGCCCAACAAGGTCACACTGACCTCCATAGAGTATCCCACCCTGACCCATTCCCTATATTTACCCCTGTCTAATGCACCTAACACGCCCATTCTGAAGGAGATCACTGAGCTGATTGTAGAAGCATTAGTGATTTTTCAAGAACCTTTGGAAAAAGGGTGCATCTCAAAGGACAGGAAAATGGCTAATGTAACATCCTTGTTTAAGAAGACCGAGGAAAAATGCAGGAAACTATAGGCCGATTATCCTGGCCTCTGTCCCTGGTAAGATTTTCAAGTCCATTATTATGGATGAGATTGCAGAGTACTCAGAAGCGCATGGTAATATAGGGCTGAGTCAGTATGGCTTTGTGAAAGGGAGGTCATGCCTGACAAATCTGTTTGAAATATTTAAGGAGGGAAGGTGTAAGTTAGACAAAGGGAGCAAGTGGACAGTAATCTATTTGGATTTCCAGAAAGCCTTTGATAGGCAAGTTGTGAAATAAGTTTGGAGTCTGTGATGTTAGGGGCAAAGAAATGGCATGTTCAGAGGATTAGCTGACTGGCAGAAGGCAGATAGTGGGAATAAAGGAGTGTTTTTCAGGGTGCTCTGCAGGTGTCAGTGTTGGGATCACGACTATTCACATACGTTTTAACAATCTGGACAAAGGAACAGTTGGTGTTGCGGAAATGGGGAGACTGTAGAAGGATTGGGACAAGCTAGGAGAGTGGGCAAAAAGTAGAATATGGAATGCAGTGTGAAAAAGAGTGAGGTTATGCACTTTGATATAGGCGCAAACTATCTTCTAAATTAGGAAGGTCTTTGGAAATCTGAAGTACAGGACTATCTTAAGGTTAATATGCAAGTTCAGTTGGCAGTTCGAAAGGCATAGGCAATGTTAGCATTAATTTCAAGAGGACTAAAATACAACAGCAGAGAAATACTGCTGAGGGTATATAAGGCTCTGGTCAGACCACAGTTGGAGTACAGGGGAACCTTGATTATCCGAACGAGATGGATGTGCATTATTTCGTTCGGATAATCGATCATTTGGTTAATCGATTAAGTGCCTTTCCTCTGGGTGTCAGGGTTGTTAAAGTCTGCTCCCTGTTCAGGAGACTGCTGCAGCACACAGCGTGTGAGACACCACCCCAGCTTGGGGGCTGAATTTATATCCTTTATATACCCTCTGAAACATTACAGATGATCAAACCTCTCTGAAGGCTTATCTTCTGTTTTAAAGTTCCTATTTGGTTGGCATGGTTGTACTTGCTTTCTTTCAAGCAAGCTTCTGCATCTTTTTAGTTAATGTCTGTGTGTGCAAAACTAACAACTGATTGGTCACTTTAAAATGTATTCTTTAAATGTGTGCATTCAAACAGCCTTGTAGAATGTCTTCCTCTCGAACAACTTCAAAGCCTCCTTGTTTTGGAGCTTTTTTCATCTATGCCATTCAAAGTGACTTTTAATCTGCCCTGACTAATTTGGAGACAACTCAAATACACTGCTGTACCTACAGACCTTTTTCCTGTAAATAACCTGCTTTTCTTTCCCCTCTCCAAAGAAATCTATGCACTTCCTAAACTTATGGATGTTTCTCTTTCTACAATAAGTTTTTTTTTTTCTCCTCTCTCTTTTCCATCATGGGGCAGTCCGTTGCTTGGCAAGAGCTCACTTTTTTTTTCTTTTTGTTTTCTAAAGCACTGAACTATTCCAAGATGCTTTTAATGTAAACTACGCAAGTATTAAATAGTAATGTGATAATGTTAGAAGGAAAAACAATATTATACGTACAACTTCATTTATCCTTTTTATGCATTTGATTTTTCAGTCGTACAAGCCAACTTTCTGTTTCGACACTGTTGGAATTGTGCAAAGGCCAGTCAGGAGAGCTTGCTGTGAGCAGAGAAATTCTTAAATCAGGCAAGATACAGTTGGTATTAATATTTACTTGTGTATTTTATGCTGCACCTTTTATGTAAGCGTCTTGTTAAGAAAATTCATTTCTCTCAAGCTGCCTGTTTTGCCTGTTCGATGCATCTCATTCATTGATGTCCTTTGGGAAAGAAAACTGCCATCTGAGGTCTGTATTTTCCAGGTAACTCATTTCTCCTATTATAGTGACATTCCCACATAAGAAAATATTTGAGAAAATTATAACCAACACACATGTAATTCAAATAGACTAGGTGTGGAAATCTCACTGTTATGAGAAAGGAGTTGCTTGGAAACTGCAGACCTCCAATTCCAGTAGCCTCTCGATCACTAATGGTAAACTGTCATCAGGAACTGAATGAGCATTGGAATTGTCAGGAAAAGGGTCATCTCTGAATCTGGTGAAACCCTGGGAAAATTAAACTAACCTGGTGGTCAGGGAAGTGTTAGGATATTGTCCAAATGAACCTCCACTCTGACAAGATTCACATCAGAAATTTTTATGAAAACTAAAAGGCTGTAGTTTTGAATGTGTCGTTACGTCCTGGCTTAATAATTTGTTGGAAGGTAGAAGACAGGAGGAATAATGGTAATGTACCCTGATTGACATGATGGTAATGATTAGTTTTCACCAGAAGTCTGCTTATATTGAAAGTGATGATAGGTTAGGAGTCATAATGATTTGTGTAGGCAGTATTGAGAATTTATAAAAGGACGTAAGTTGAATGATTCGGCAAGACTAGCAAGTGGAGTTCAGGATTGGCAACTGTGCGGGCATCCACTTGGATCCAATGAGATTAATTGGATTTTTTTTCCTAATAACAAATAACAAGTATGGTATTAAAATGCGATTTTGAAAACCATGTATGCACAGATGAAAAAAGCAATCCAAATGGCAAATTGCATTTTGCTTTTGTTTTTAGAATGCTAAGTAATGCTTCTGACATACTGGTGGCACGATGGCTCAGTGGTTAGCACTGCTGCCTCACAGTGCCAGGAACTCTGGTTTTATTCCAGCCTCAGGCGACTGTCTGTGTGGAGTTTGCACATTCTCCCTGTGTCTGCGTGGGTTTCCTCCGGGTGCTCCGGCTTCCTCCCACAGTCCAAAGATGTGAAGGCTAGGTGAATTGGTAATACTAAATAACCCAAAGAGCTAGGTACATTAGTCAGGGGAATGGGTCTGGGTGGGTTACTCTTTGGAGGGTCGGTATGGACTAGTTGGGCCGAAGGGGCTGCTTCCACGCTTTTTTAAAAAAAGTATAAGCCTTGGAGGAGTAAAGTAAAATATTAATTGCAATAGACCGTGGCTTCAAGAGTTATGAGGATAGTAACCTTGTTTTTAATTTGGAGTGAGTGAGTATTGACTTAATTGAGGTATTTAAACTCAGGCATTTGAAAGGATTAGATGGTTTGTTTTCTGGTATGGAAAATCTAGAGCAAGGGACAAAATCTTAAAATTAGAGTTGAACCATTTAGGAATTAAGTTGAGCACTTACTCGCATTATGGGTAGTAGAAATCTGGAGCTCTCTTTGCCCACAGAAGATGATAGGGTTCAGTTGAAAGTTTTGAGATTACGATCATTAGATTATTATTAGATATAGTATCAAGTGAAATGGATTAAAGACAAGTCAATGGGAGTGAAGTATAGATCATCTATGATTGAACTTGAATGTTGGAACAAATTCAGATGGTCTGAATTAGTGGTACTGGAAAAGCACAGCAGTTTAGGCAGAATCGGAGGAGCAGTAAAATCGATGTTTTGGGCAAAAACCCTTCATTTCCTGATGAAGGGCTTTTGCCCGAAACGTCGATTCTACTGCTCCTCGGATGCTGCCTGAACTGCTGTGCTTTTCCAGCACCGCTAATTCAGAGTCTGGTTTCCAGCATCTGCAGTCATTGTTTTTATCAAGTTCAGATGGTCAAGTTATCTACTATTGCTAATTAGCAAATGTAATGGAGAGACGTGAGTGAGAACTGACATTTTTCATGCTATTGTAGTCAATGCTGCTGTGTGGTGTTTTTTTTCTCCATTCATAATTATTAATTGTACTGATTTGTAATATCCTTAACCTAACTTCTACATCGAGCAAGCATAATATTCTGTAGAGGTCTTGGTATAAAATTCAATGCTAAATATA
The DNA here is from genome assembly GCF_004010195.1 of Chiloscyllium plagiosum. Classification (NCBI taxonomy): domain Eukaryota; kingdom Metazoa; phylum Chordata; class Chondrichthyes; order Orectolobiformes; family Hemiscylliidae; genus Chiloscyllium; species Chiloscyllium plagiosum. Next base: position 70,560,250 of record NC_057710.1, read on the forward strand.
CACTTGTTTCTTCCTCCCTGCAGCATCCATTGGAGTTGGAGGTGTTGACTATGTCTTAAGCTGTATACTGGGCACCTCAACAGAATCTACTAATTGGCAGGCTTTGCTTGGTCGTCTGTGTCTCATCGATAGACTTTTACTGGAATTTCCAGCCGAATTCTACCCTCACATTGTTTCTAATAGCGAGGATCCAGTTCAAACAGAACTTGTGCTAGAAAGGTAAAGGTATTTCCTCCTCATTGCTACCAAGTTGTGTAGGCAATGTATCATTTATATATGTATCATTTTGATAATTTTAGGATATTTAAGTTTTAAAATTAGAAGAATATTTGTCACATACTCACAAGTACAGTGAAAAGTTTACAAAGTCACTGCTTATGATACCATCCTAGGTACAAAAGGTATCTAGGTACAAAATCTTAGGGATAAATTGGAAGAATAAGAAAGTATAAAGTTCAAAATGGTAGTCCCCCTAAGCAGAGAAGACTGAACAGATGAGTCTGCGCTGGCCACCACTCTGAGCCAGGCCTGACCGCCACTTGGTATCGGGCCCCTCCACCAACTTTACCATCGGGCTGGGCCTTCTCACCTCAGGCATTGCTATTACTGCCCGAGGATGGGAATTAAGAAGGAAGAACAAAAAATCATGAAAATAAATAAGTGAAATGGATGGAGCAGACGAGATCTGGCTCAGGAGCCCTATTTGGCTGCCGTCTTGGATCTTACGTTTTCCACAGCTGCCCCTGGATTCTACTCAACTAAGCAATGTATTTTTATTTTGTTTGTTTTATAAATGTGTATAAGTTTTGAGTTCATCACCTCGGGAGATAATTTTCAGTAGTGTTGCACATGAATTTTGCTAATTTTTAGTGTAACTGCCAACATTGTTAATTCTGAGGAATTATAACTAGCTACCATGTAAGAAAACATTAGGCATCCTGTGAGCCAAATATTAGTCCACAATAATAGTTTTTGGTTGAAAGGGAAGAGTCATATTAGGTGTATTGACACTTCGTATTTAATTGGGGGCTTGAGCAAGAAACTGTGATCTAGTCCTTTTTAACAAGTTTTTGACAGCTGAGAACTACTCTCTAATGTGATAAATTAGTATTTCAAATGCACAGTAGCTGCCATTAAAGATACAGCTTTTAAAAAAAAAGTATTAGTTCTCACAAAATGCAAGTGGTTTCCATAGAAGTGGACGAATTGGCATAGCACCAAAGCATTAACAAAGTTTTTCTCTCAAATGCATGCTGAAAGAAATTTGAAGCTAACTAGACCTAGCAACATTGAAATGCTATAGTGTAACGTGGAAAAGTAAGTGCAATTTTAAAAAAAATTGCCACCACAAGTTGCATAATGTTTGTGGTTGAAATGCCCACATCCTGGAACTTTGACTTTAAAGTGGATAATCCAGGTCAAAGGATGCAAACATGGCAGATCCTTGAACTGTAATAGTTGCAGAGGTTCCTGTAAGGAGTACTGGCTGCTATTTAAAAATCCAACTTCACTGTACAACAACTTGGATTCTTGTTGGAATCTTTTACTTTGGAAAATTACTCCAGTGTGATTGAGGTATAGTAGAAAAAAAGTGAGGTTGAAGGAGAGGTTAGGAGTTTGACAGGTCGACCGCTGTATCCACAGAATCTTTTTTTGGCGGTTTCAGTTTCCTGTGGTCTACTGTGGCCTGAGCATATTACAGTGGAACCTCAATTATCCGAATACCGATTATCCAAAGGAGATCTCGAGGTCCCGATAGAAACATTACATTAGAAACAAAATGTGTTTCTAACTGAGATTGTGTCTTTTGTTTACAGGGGTTAAACAGGCACCGTCTTCAAATGACTGACCTCCCGTCCTCTCTCTCCCCACACTTTCCCTGATGTTCTGCAGAGGAGTGTAACCTAAAGCCACACCCCGCCCTCCCCCTTCCCCAGATAATCTGACCAACATTGTCCTGTACAGAGCAGAGGTGGAACCTGTCAAAAAGTTGTAGTTAAGTGTGTGTGTGTGTGTGTGCTATTTAGAGACTTATCCCACAAAGGCAGCAGCAGCAGTCTTGTTGGTGTCCAATCTGGCAGCCCTGGAGAGGGGCGGGGGCGGTGCTGAATGGGGATGGGGGATGTTTTGGGGGTGGGGCCGGGGTTTGCGGGGGGCAGTGTCGGGGGGAATGCAGAGGAAGGTTTTGGGGATAGGGCTGGGGGAATGCAGAGGAAGGTTTTGGGGATAGGGCTGGGGGAATGCAGAGGAAGGTTTTGGGGATAGGGCTGGGGGAATGCAGAGGAAGGTTTTGGGGATAGGGCTGGGGGAATGCAGAGGAAGGTTTTGGGGATAGGGCTGGGGGAATGCAGAGGAAGGTTTTGGGGATAGGGCTGGGGGAATGCAGAGGAAGGTTTTGGGGATAGGGCTGGGGGAATGCAGAGGAAGGTTTTGGGGATAGGGCTGGGGGAATGCAGAGGAAGGTTTTGGAAGTTGGGGGTGGGGTGGGGCGTCGAGTGCTGTGTGCTGCTGCAGTCTCCTGAGCAGGGAGCAGACCTTTAAAAACTCTGAGCCCCAGAGGAAAGGCATTTAATCGATTAATCGAATAATTGATTATCCGAACGAAATAGTGTTCGCCCATCACATTCGGATAATCGAGGTTCCCCTGTATAGTGAACCTTCTGGAATCAGGGGACTGCCAGGAAGCTAACTTTCCCATTTTAAATGAATGGGTTCACACCTATCTGCGGTTTTGGGCTTTTGCGGTAGGTCTTGGAACGTATCCCCCATGGGTATGTCAAGAAAAATCTGAAGTTTGGGGCTGAGGTAGGTGCCAGTTGGATTTGGGAGTGAGTAGTTGGAAATGCATGAAACCAGAATCTGAGAAACTCAAAACTTCATTGGGTAGCAGTACTAGAGAAGACTAGATGGGTGAGGGTGTGGAGTGATTTAAACATACAGAATAAAAACTTTAAATTTGAAGCACAGGTGCACTGGGCTTGTAAGTTAGTAAGTTACAAGCCCAGTTAACAATGTAAGTTAGTGAGGATCAGGATTGGTGAATGAATCTGTGCAGGATAAGATTCCAGGAGCAGTGTTTTTGATGATTTTATATTTGAGATATAGGAGGGCAGTAGGTAGAGCACTGGAATGCTCTCATCTGAAATTGACCCAAATTAGGGGTCAACGAGAGTACGTCGGCTTCCAAGAGATCCAATTGTGTTAGGGGATTCTATAGTCAAAGGTACAGACAGACGTTTATGACCAGCAGAGAAAAAGCAGAATGGTGTATTGTTTCCCTGGTGGCAGGATCAAGGATGTCTCAGAGAGGGTGCAGAATATTCTCATGGGGGAGAGGGGCCAGCAGGAGGCCATTGTCCATATTGGAACCAATGACATTGGAAGGGAAAAGATTGAGATTTTGAAGGGAGATTACAGAGAGTTAGGCAGAAATTTAAAGGGTAGTAATATCTGGATTACTCCCAGTGCTACGAGCTAGTGAGGGCAGGAATAGGAGGATAGAGCAGATGAATGCATGGCTGAGGAGCTGGTGTATGGGAGAAGTATTCACGTTTTTGGATCATTGGAATCTCTTTTGGGGTAGAAGTGACCTATACAAGAAGGATGGATTGCACCTAAATTGGAAGGGGGCTAATATACTGGCAGGGAAATTTGCTAGAACTGCTTGGGAGGATTTAAGCTAGTAAAATGGGGGGGTGGGACCAAGGGAGATTAGTGAGGAAAGAGATCAATCTGAGAGTGGTACAGCTGAGGGCAGGCAGAGACAAGGTAGGACTAATAAATTAAACTGCATTTATTTCAATGCAAGGGGCCTAACAGGGAACGTAGGTGAACTCAGGGCACGGTTAGGAACATGGGACTGGGATATCATAGCAATTACAGAAACATGACTTAGGGATAGGCAGGACTGGCAGCTTAATGTTCCAGGATACAAATGCTACAGGAAGGATAGAAAGGGAGGCAAGAGAGGAGGGGGAGTGGCATTATTGATAAGGGATGGCATTACAGCTGTGCTGAGGGAGGATATTCCCGAAAATACCTCCAGGGAAGTTATTTGGGTGGAACTGAGAAATAAGAAAGGGATGATCACATTATTGGGATTGTATTATAGACCCCCCCCTAATAGTCAGAGGGAAATTGAGAAACAAACTTGTAAGGAGACCTCAGCTATCAGTAAGAATAATAGGGTAGTTATGGTAGGGGATTTTAACTTTCCAAACATCAACTGGGACTGCCATAATGTTAAAGGATTAGATGGAGAGGAATTTCTTAAGTGTGTACAGGACACTTTTCTGATTCAGTATGTGGATGTACTTACTAGAGAAGGTGCAAAATGTGACCTACTCTTGGGAAATAAGGCAGGACAGGTGACTCAGGTGTCAGTGGGGGAGCACTTTGGGGCCAGTGACCATAATTCTATTCGTTTTAAAATAGTGATGGAAAAGGATAGACCAGATCTAAAAGTTGAAGTTCTAAATTGGAGAAAGGCCAATTTTGACAGTATTAGGCAAGAACTTTCGAAAGCTGATTGGAGGCAGATGTTCGCAGGTAAAGGGACGGCTGGAAAATGGGAAGCCTTCAGAAATGAGATAACCAGAATCCAGAGAAAGTATATTCCTGTTGGGGTGAAAGGGAATGCCGGATGACTAAAGAAATTGAGGGTTTGGTTAAGAAAAAGAAGGAAGCATATGTCAAATATAGACAGGATAGATCGAGTGAATCCTTAGAAGAATATAAAGACAGTAGGAGTATATTTAAGATGGAAATCAGGAGGGCAAAATGGGGGCATGAGATAGCTTTGGCAAATAGAATTAAGGAGAATCCAAAGTAGGGAGAGAATAGGGCCCCTCAAAGATCAGCAAGGTGGCCTTTGTGTGGAGCCACAGTAAATTGGGGAGATACTAACTGAATATTTTGCATATACTGGTCATGTCAATATTTACTGTGGAAAAGGATATGGAAGATATAGACTGTAGTGAAATAGATGGTGACGTCTTGCAAACTGTCCAGATTACAGAGGAGGAAGTGCTGGATGTCTTGACACGGTTAAAGGTGGATAAGTCCCCAGGACCAGATCAGGGTGTACCTGAGAACTCTATGGGAAGCTAGAGAAGTGATTGCTGGGCCTCTTGCTGAGATATTTGTATCATCGATAGTCACAGGTGAGGTGCGGGAAGACTGGAGATTGGCAAACGTGGCGCCACTGTTTAAGAAGGGCGGTAAAGACAAGCTAAGAAGCTATAGACCGGTGAGCCTGACCTTGGTGGTGGGCAAGTTGTTGGAGGGAATCCTGAGGGACAGGATGTACATGTATTTGGAAAGGCAAGGAGTGATTTGGGATAGTCAACATGGCTTTGTGCGTGGGAAATCATGTCTCACAAACTTGATTGAGTGTTTTGAAGAAGTAACAAAGAAGAT
>NC_057710.1:70565924-70573603 GCF_004010195.1 Chiloscyllium plagiosum
GGTTACCTCAGATTACAACAGGATCTTGACCAGATGAGCCAATGGGCTAAGAAGTGGCAGATGGAGTTTAATTCAGATAAATGTGAGGTGCTGCATTTTGGAAAAGCAAATCTTAGCAGGACTTGTACACTTAATGGTAAGGTCTTAGGGAGTGGAGTGCATGTTCATAGCTCTTTGAAAGTGGAGTCGCAGGTAGGTAGGGTAGTGAAGAAGGTGTTTGGAATGCTTTCATTTATTGGTCAGAGTATTGAGTACAGGAGTTGGGAGGTCATGTTGCGGCTGTACAGGACATTGGTTAAGCCACTGTTGGAATACTGCGTGCAATTCTGGTCTCCTTCCTATCAGAAAGATGTTGTGAAACTTGAAAGGGTTCAGAAAAGATTTACAAGGATGTTGCCAGGGTTGGAGGATCTGAGCTACAGGGAGAGGCTGAACAGCCTGGGGCTGTTTTCCCTGGAGCGTCAGAGGCTGAGGGGTGACCTTATGGAGGTTTACAAAATTGAGGGGCATGGATAGAATAAGTAGACAAAGTATTTTCCCTGGGGTTGGGGAGTCCAGAACTAGAAGGCATAGGTTTAGGGTGAGGGGGGAAGGATATAAAAGAGACCTAAAGGGCAATTGTTTAACGCAGAGGGTGGTACGTGTATGGAATGAGCTACCAGAGGATGTGGTGGAGGCTGGTACAATTGCACCATTTAAGAGGCATTTGGATGGATATATGAATAGGAAGGGTTTGGAGGGATATGGGCTGGGTGCCTGCAGGTGGGACTAGATTGGGTTGGGATATCTGGTCAGCGTGGATGGGTTGGACCGAAGGGTCTGTTTCCATACTGTACATCACTGACTCTATGACAGCATGAGCATACTGAGTGTGAGGTTGGTGACTTTGGTGTTTCCATTGTTTAACTAGATGAAACTGACTCATCCAAGACTACGTGTTTAACAAGCAGTCTTGCAGCAGAGCCAAGTGGAGGTAGTGTTATTAGTATGCAAATAGAAGATGATTTCCATTGGATGATGTACTTCAGGGTCGGCATGGGAGATATCCTAACACCACAGTCAAATTTAGTGAATGTTATTCGTTACTTTAATTATGACCACATTAGCACTTAATAATGGACACTCGTTTTGTTGGGATTCTAACAGTTGCAAGATAGAAGAGTAGGGATCCGTGGTGGATAAAGGGATGGGGGCCTCAAGTTTGCTGTAATAGACTGTAGGAACTGTCAGCCATTGCTCGGTAAGACTGGCAGCCACTTCTGGCATCTATGTATGTGCATTTAAATGAAACGAGATGGACCTGCTGAGTAAAGCTGGGAACAGGGAAGTGAATGGAGAGATTTAAATGACATTGAGCTAGCTGGAATGGTGGAGTACAGTTTGGATGGCATTTGGGGAGAGGCAGCATTAATGAGCAAAGTACAGTACAACCTCAATTATCGGAACATCGATTATCCAAACAAGATCTGAAGGTCCCGATGCTTGGGTCAACCGTGTTATCTGAACATTCGATTATCTGAACAAAATACTCCCCATCGGTGTTGTTCGGATAATCAAGGTTATACTGTAGTTGAATAGGTAGTCCTATCATGGGAACAGAGATTTGAGGTTTTCTAACTCTTAAAGAAAAGTAGAGCACACTGACACTGTGTTAAGGAGCTGTGAAATAGTGGCGAGAAAAGGTACCAGGGTCTTGTTTACTAAAGTCATTCAATTCTCCCTGATTCTCTTGGACATCAAAGGAGAGTGAAACCTATTAAATTAATGTGGTCCAGCAATATCTGGCAATGGTTAACTAAATCAGTTGCGTGTAGATGAACTCAAGTCTTTGCCCCTTTCTAATGGAGATCAAAGGTTTAGTCTATACTGGGACTAATAAAGATTGGGCCAGGGGATTGATTTTTGACCTGGACATGAATATAAAAAGTATACTTCAGGGAGTGATTGGGCCAGCCAATAACTGCAAATCTGTTGAGAATGAAGAGCCAAAAATTGGACAGTGGGAGTTGGAGTGTGCGATTAAAAATTACTTGAATTTATTTTCCTCCCAATAGCTGCTTTTTTCAGGTATCTTAGGTATTGGAGGTGATTTCCTAGAATTCCAGGAGCAGCAATTACTGTTTTATATGCTGTTGGAATAGTTTTGGAACTTTTGAAGAAAAAAATCAAAACAACAGCACTTATAAAAATGAGAAAGACAGGCAAAGGCAGCAACACATGGTCTATAAGGGAGAGAGAAAGAAACCCACACTGCTAACTGACACAACAGTGAATCTGCCCAGTTACTGCCTTTGCTGTTTGAAATCATGTACCACTGGACATTGGAGTGTGACTAGGGAAACTTAACAAACAGCGACATTCACAACTGATCTTGGAGGAACCTGTTTGGGAGAGGTCACAGCACAGAAACAGAGAAGTGAATAGTTTTAAGTATAGCCTTGCTGTAAATCTACAATAGTGAGTAGAGTGGGTTCTTTCTTGATTATATGGTTTTTTTTGGGATCTGCCTCTTGATTAAAACTTAAAACTGTAAGCCATAAGTATTAGCCTGGATCAGTGTTTTGTAGAGCAATAAGATGATGCTGTTTTCTGGGTCTGTAGATTGGAAGGAGCAAAATAGCCTTTAGTACAGTGATATGCTCCTTTTGTCAGAGATGGGAGTTTCAGAAGAAATTAAGAGTTACTGAGGATTATATCTGCAATAAATGTCGTTGGTTGCAAATCCTGTCAGATCGAATGGATTGGTTGGAGCGACAGTTAGAGGCAGTGAGGAATTTACAAAAACAAGGGGTGTGTTAAATGTGGGAGGTGATGGACTTTTAGGGGAATGTAGCATGAACAGCCAAGTTTCTAGTATCAAGACTGGCTCTCATGTAATGAGGGGTACATCTGGTTCCATGTGATCGATTGTGTTAGGGGACTCTAGTCAGGGGCACAGACGGATATTTCTGTGGCCAGCAGCAGAAAATCAGAATGTTGTGTTGTCTCCCTGGTGCCAGGATTAAGGAAGTCTCAGGAGAAAGTGAGGACTGCAAATGCTGGAAATCCGAGTTGAGTGTGCAGTGCTGGAAATTCACAGCGGGTCAGGCAGCATCTGAGGAGCAGGTGAATCAATGTTTTGGACATAAGCCCTTCATCGGAATGAGGCTTGTGTGTCGGTGCTGAGAGATAAATGGGGGAGGCGGGGTTGGGGGAGGTAGCTGGGAAAGTGATAGGTGGATGAAGAGGGAGAAGGTGATAGGTCAGAGGAGGCAGTGATGGACGGGTCCAAAGAGCAGTGCTGATTGGAGGCTTGAGACTGGGGTAGTATTGGGGGAGGGGAAATTAGGACGCTGTTGAAATCCACATTTATCCCATGTGGTTGCAGGCCCCAAGGTGGAATGACGTGTTCCTCCTCCAGGCGTCGGGTGATAATGGTTTGGCGGTGGAAGAGGCGCAGGACCTGCATGTCCTTGACTGAGTGGGAGGGGGATTTGAAGTGTTCAGCCATGGGGCAATGGGGTTGGCGGGTGTGGGTGTCCCAGAGATGTTCTCTGAAACGACCCGCCAGAAGGTGTCCTGTCTCCCAGATGTAGAGGAGACCACATCGAGTGCAACGGATGGCGTGGATGACATTAGTAGAGGAACAGGTGAATTTCTGACTGTTGTGGACGGATCTCTTTGGACCTTGGACAGAGGTGAGGGGAGTGGTGTGGGCGCAGGTTTTGCACTGCTGTCATCCTAAAAGAAATGCCTTCCAAGTGGATTTTCCTATGAAAGTTTTTAGAACAGCACTCGATTTCTAATGCAGAGGAGGTTTTCTTACCCATTTTCAAAGTTTGAACATTACATATTCAAAATATGACTTAGAAGCTTCTCTCCACGTTTAGCTCTCATGTGGATTGTAAAAACTACTTTTCTTATGATATTCTGGTTTTTTTTTCTAGATACAAGAAGCTACTGTCACTTTTGAATTTTGCACTGCAGTCTATTGACAACTCCCATTCAATGGTTGGGAAAATGTCCCGTAGAGTCTTCCTCAGCGCTGCCCGCATGGTTGCAAGAGTTCCTCATGTTTTTGTGAAACTTATACACATGCTGAGTGTAACCAGCTCAACCCATTACATGCGTATGCGTCGGCGTTTGATTGCTATAGCAGAGGAAATGGACATTCTTGATGCCATTCAATCAGCGATTGAGGATGAACAAACTGTGGGTGAAAGACATGATAATTTCATAGAGCTTTCAGCTCCGCAGAATTCACCATATACTACAGAAAACAATTCCCCAGTGAACACTGTGAAGTTATCTGGAAGAGCACGAAAAAGTACGTTAAGTCCTGATCATGATACTAAATCTTGTGTTGGAGCAGATGAGAAGGGAGAGACAATGCAAGATATTTCCTTCACAAGACTTGCGACTGCAGTACCCTGTGAACAACCAAAGACAGCCATTCAAGCACGTCCCAGGCCACTGAGTCAGTGTGTCAGTTCATGTTCATCAATGACATCATTAAATCATTCCCAGCTTTCCTTCCCATTTTTGCCTTCCCTGTCATCACCTTCATCCTCGCCGCCATCCTCATCATCAAATCCTTTAGCTGGACAAACTGCTAATGATGGTTCCAAACTACGACCTCAGGGTTTTGTTCCTAGCAAATTTGCAATGGCTTCCCCAAAAGCACAACGAAAGTTTTCTCTTCAGATTCAAAACAACTGTTCTAAAGAAATCACTGGAGGTAAAGAGACTGAAAAGCTGTCTCCAGTTTTCACTCAGGCACGGCCTCCTGCATCCAGTCAGATCCACAGACCAAAACCATCGCGGCCATGCCTGAATGAAATTGGAAAGTTTACAGGTGACTTGAGCAAAAGCTGTATGATGCTTGAACTAAAAGATCTTGAGCTTAGTGACCATTGTTGTAGCAATCCAGTTATTCCAAGTGATGAAACTGTATTCACTCCTGTGGAGGATACTTGTCGCCTCGATACTTCAGCAGAACTGAATTCTAGTATAGAAGATCTGCTTGAAGCGTCAATGTCTACATGTGATAGTACTGTTACATTTAAATCTGAAGTTGCTGTGCTCTCTCCGGAGAGGACAGAGACTGACTGTACCTACAATGATGATGTTAATCAGAATCAGAAGTGCAAAGAGAAAATGGAAGCAGAGGAGGAGGAAGCATTAGCTGTTGTCTTAGCTATGTCAGCATCCCAGGATGCACTACCTGCTATTCCTCAGCTGCAGGTTCAGAATGGAGAGGATGTCATTCTCATTCAGTTGGATGTAAGTGTTTTTCATTCCTTCAAAAATATCTTTCTAATTTCCATCCTTGTCTGAAGAATTACATGTATTTCAGTATACTCATGCATGGCAGTCTTTGCAAAGTGGAAAGATGGATGGCACATGCTGTTAAAATCCGTTTGGAAAGTTTCTATTCTTTAATGTAATGAGAGGCCAGTTACATGACTTTTTTAAAATCGCTTCTACCCTCACCCCCAAGAGTATTTGAGAGAAACCTACTTGTACAGAATTATTGCTTACAGCACAGAAAGTGACCATTTTGCACATTTTGTCCATGTCAGCTCTCAGCAAGAGCAACTTGCAACAGGGGAGATGGTGTAGTGATAAGTTATCGAGAGTTTCAGGGCAGTGTACTGAAATGATAAGTTCAAATTCCACCATGACAACAGATGGAAATTACATTTAATTCACAAAATCTGGAAACTTTGTTTAAGTTTACTTGCGTGGTATACTTACAATTTCTATAATCCTGTATATACCATTCTAAAGAACATTTGAGAAAAAAAATCAATATTTTGCCAAATTTCCACAAAGAAACTAAACAATGAGCCGACATAGACTGCATCTTTTGAGATGCAAAAATAAAACTCCTCTGAAGTGGGATGCTATTCTTAGCTAATTGGAGAATATGGCCTGTTTGTTTTCTTCCACAATGCTTAAAAAAATGTTAATGCTAAGGGACAAATGATGTTTTACAAACGAGGTAAATAAGAGCATGCAAAATAAAAATAGCACTGGAAAGCCTCAGCAGATCATCAGTGGAAGACCGAGTTTGTGCTTTGAAGTTATTGAAAGCATTGTTGAGTCTTGAAGGTTGTAAAACAGAAAATGAGATGCTGCTCCCCCAGCTTGCACTGGGCACTGCTAGTGCACTACGGCACACCTAGGACAGAAATGTTAGCAAGCGAGCCCGATGCAGCAGGCAACTGGAAAGTTAGGATTATTCTTGTACACATTATGGAGATGTTCCACAGAATGATTGTCCAATCAGTATTTAGTCTTCCCAATGTAGGAGAGATGTGCATGTAGTAGACTAGATTCAAAGAACCACAAGTAAATAGCTGCTTCACCTTGATGGATTTGGATTTCAGACAATGAGGATGAAGGAGGTGCAGCGTTATATGCCTTTGGGGAATGAAGGGGAAAGTTGGAAATTCATGAAAATAAATTAAACATTTAAGTATACAAGTGATTATAATGCATTGTTAAATATAGGTCTCCTGAATATACTGAATGAAAATGATCAGTCTGTTGCACACTCTGTTTTGTATTAAAGTTAGACCAAAAAACATGGGAGCAGAAGTAGGCCATGCAGTGTGCTCCACCATTTTATCAGATCATGGCTGGTCTGATAATCCTCAACTCCACATTCTTGCCTTTTATCCCCAGAATGCTTGATTCCTTTAACGATTAAGAATATGCCTCTTAGCCTTGAATATACTTATTCCAATCTCCACAACCCTGTGTGGTAAATAATTCCACAGATTCACTCCGAGAATAGGAATTCCTCCTTATCTCTGTCCTGAAGCTTGCTCTTGACATTATGCCCTCTGGACCTAGACTCTCCAAGGGAGAGCAAGTTTTCTGTGTCTCCCCTGTCAAGTCCCTGAAGAATTTTGCTTCAATAAAGTCACCTCTCATTCTTCTGAGCTCCAATAAGTACAGGTGCAACCTAGTGAATCTTCCCTGGACTACCTTCAGTGTTAGTACAGGTAGACAACCCTTTATCCGAAATCCGAAGGTTTACCCGTGAAGTTTATTTTTCTCATTAACCCAATTCCACACCCACTCGATACATGTCACTCAGATGTGATGTGAGTGGGCTATACTCTTTGATTGTATGCACAAATCTAATTTCTTCCAAGCATTTATTCTCCTTGAAAGCATAGAAGTATATAAAATTGAGAGACCAGGACAGGGTGGGAATCTCAAATACCAGGGGGCATAGGTTTAAGGTGAGAGGAGGAAAGCTTTTTTTTTACACATGGTATTTGGTGTTTGGAATGCATTGCCAGGGAAGTGGGTAGAAGCAGATACAATAGCAATATTTAAAATGCATTTAGACAGACATGACCAGTCAATTACTAAGGGAAAAAAGGAATTCGGATCACGTGCAGTCAGAAGACATGAAAAATCTCACCCCACTATTAAAACCCACCGTACAATAACCTTTCCTCTTGCAATTTTGTTGTTTTGAGGGCAGGTGACTGAGGTGTCACTTGGGGAGCACTTTGGGGCCAGTGACCATAATTCTATTCGTTTTAAAATAGTGATGGAAAAGGATAGACCAGATCTAAAAGTTGAAGTTCTAAATTGGAGAAAGGCCAATTTTGACGTTATTAGGCAAGAACTTTCAAAAGCTGATTGGAGGCAGATGTTCGCAGGTAAAGGGACGGCTG
>NC_057710.1:70573734-70574850 GCF_004010195.1 Chiloscyllium plagiosum
TATTTACTGTGGAAAAGGATATGGAAGATATAGACTGTAGTGAAATAGATGGTGACGTCTTGCAAACTGTCCAGATTACAGAGGAGGAAGTGCTGGATGTCTTGAAATGGTTAAAAGTGGATAAATCCCCAGGACCTGATCAGGAGTACCTGAGAACTCCGTGGGAAGCTAGAGAAGTGATTGCTGGGCCTCTTGCTGAGATATTTGTATCATCGATAGTCACAGGTGAGGTGTGGGAAGACTGGAAGTTGGCAAACTTGGTGCCACTGTTTAAGAAGGGTGGTAAGGACAAGCCAGGGAACTATAGACCAGTGAGCCTGACCTCAGTAGTGGGCAAGTTGTTGGAGGGAATCGTGAGGGACAGGATGTACATGTACCTGAAAAGGCAAGGAGTGATTTGGGATAGTCAACATGGCTTTGTGCGTGGGCAACATGTCTCACAAACTTGATTGAGTGTTTTGAAGAAGTAACAAAGAAGATTGAGAGCAGAGCAGTAGATGTGATCTATATGGACTTCGACAAGGTTCCCCATGGGAGACTGATTAGCAAGGTTAGATCTCATGGAATACAGGGAGAACTAGCCATTTGGATACAGAACTGGCTCAAAGGTAGAAGAGAGGGTGGTGGTGGGAGGGTTGTTTTTCAGACTGGAGGCCTGTGACCAGTGGAGTGCCACAAGTATCGGTGCTGGGTCCTCTACTTTTTGTCATTTATATAAATGATTTGGCTGCGGGCATAAGACGCACAGTTAGTAAGTTTGCAGATGACGCCAAAATTGGATGTGTAGTGGACAGCGAAGAGGGTTACCTCAGATTACAACAGGATCTTGACCAGATGGGCCAATGGGTTGAGAGGTGGCAGATAGAGTTTAATTCAGATAAATGCGAGATGCTGCATTTTGGGAAAGCAAATCTTAGCATGACTTATACACTTAATGGTAAGGTCCTTTGGAGTGTTGCTGAACAAAGTGACCTTGGAGTGCATGTTCATAGCTCCTTGAAAGTGCAGTCGCAGGTAGATAGGATAGTGAAGAAGGCGTTTGGTATGCTTTCCTTTATTGGTCAGAGTATTGAGTACAGGAGTTGGGAGGTCATGTTGCGGCTGTACAGGACATTG
>NC_057710.1:70574887-70600654 GCF_004010195.1 Chiloscyllium plagiosum
GGTACAATTGCAACATTTAAGAGGCATTTGGATGGGTATATGAATAGGAAGGGTTTGGAGGGATATGGGCCGGGTGCTGGCAGGGGGAACTAGATTGGGTTGGGATATCTGGTCGGCATGGATGGGTTGGACCGAAGGGTCTGTTTCCATGCTGTACATTTCTATGACTCTATGACTTCTCCTCTTGGGTTTTCCAACTGTCCTTTAGTCCCATCATTCATGGCTACAGGAGTAGCTGTTGTAGGCTCATGATCCATAATTATCTGTCTAAATACTTCTATCTATCTCCTTCAAAAACATTCAGTTAAATGTTTTTGAAGTTTCTAGAATGCAAAGTAAAATCTGTTACAGGTTAGTATTGGAGCACTTGCACTTTTTCCTTGTGTTCATACAACCATGTACCACTCTCCATATTTATTTTGCCTCAGTAAAGCTTTTGAAATTTATTTTTGTTCTTCAAAATAATTTGAAGAAAAACTAGATGGAATGTAGTAAAAAAATGAAGGTAATAATACAGCCCTACTTGATTCATGGTGGGAAACTGGATGCAACATGTTTGATGCTCATAGAGTCCAGCTGCGAGTAGAAATATCATGCCCAAGCCCAAATGTTTGGAAAATGTTGAGACTTGCATGTAAACAACTGAAAGAGTGTATTAATATATGCAAAAGATGATTCATTATTTGAATTTGTTGTATGTTTATTCATTTAAACTGAACTATTACTTTTGGGCATTTAAAGTATCACTCTTGTAGTAAGGCAAAACTGGCTTTTTCATAACTTAATGCTTCCTTGCCTTTTTTAAAGAAACCAGTGGCTAAATTGTGCAAACAAAATGAAATATATACTTGCCTCTAAACTGTAAACTCTATCTTATGTGTTATATATTCAACATTGAAAATACTTATCTACGGTAGTAAGAAGTAGTATTATACATACTTTTTATCTGACCTGCATACTCTGTGAAATAGATCTCTTTTTGGAGGACTCTATGGTGCAGTAGTAGTTACCTTTTGGGTCAGAAGATCCAAGTTCGAGTCGCACCTGCTCCAGTGATGTGTTCGAACAACATGTTTGAACAATTGATTGAAAATATATAAATTAAATCTGTATGTAGATTTCTGGCAAATCTTAAACTGTCATGTTACTTGACTTTACCATTGAATTGTTCTGTTATAAAAAATGTGACTAACAATTGTTCAAAACTTATTTTCTAATGGAAAATGTTGAATAATGCTTCCTTCCATGATGATCAAAATGATTGTAGACATTACAAAAGTTTCTGAAATGTGTAAAATTTGATTTGGAAATGGCATAAACTATATACTAAAGTGGCATATGTTTATAATGGTTTCACTTGCAGACACCGGAAACTCTACCTGGACATACCAAAGCAAAACTTGCTTACAGAGAGAGTGTAGAATGGTTCAAAGGTCAACAAATAGGCCTTGGGGCGTTTTCTTCATGTTATCAGGCACAAGATGTGGGAACAGGAACATTAATGGCCGTGAAACAGGTAACTTCCAGATGTTCTGGCTGTGCCTACATTTTTCTGGAAGGAGAACTTTACCTTAAAACAAGCTATATTCAAAATGAGGTCGGCAAAAGTGAGGACTGCAGATGCAGGAAACCAGAGATTAAATCAGGACTGCTGAAGGGCTTTTGCCTGAAACATCGATTTTCCTGCTCCTCAGATACTGCCTGACCTGCTGTGCTTTTCCAGCACCACTCAGATCTAAGCTATCTTCAAAATGAGCTAATTTTTAACTATTTTAAATGAAACATTTTATTCTTACCATATGCAATGTTAGGAACTTCAGTAATTTTCATATTTTTAATAGCATTTTAATTTCCATTTAATCAACTTAAATCACAATTTGCTATTCTCCATATGTATCTCAAGATATTCTAATGCTAATCTTTTTGTGAAATGATAGATTTGCTGTAGCATTGACTTGTTATTAGGAAAACATGGTATTTTATAATAAAAGTATATATGACGGGGCTCTTTTTTTTAACACACTCATCACCTCTCCGGAGTTTAGAAACAAGTTTCAAGTTATTCCATTGGTGAACACGAAGCTGTCACTTTCCAAAAGTCGCTGACACCTCTCGGAGATTCTGCTTCATTACCTCCAATCTTGTAATTCCTCAATCCAAATAGCTATCTACTGCTTCCTGTTCAAGATCCAGTAACATAGTTTGTCTAACAGATCTAGCATTTCAGCCTAATGAAGCTGATTTTGTCCAACATTGACTTTTTTTTTCCCTCTTCCTGCCTGCATTTCAGAGTCTCTAAGTCCACAGCTTTCAAACATTTACTGGCCCTAATCATTGTCTTTCGTATATGGATAGCCAGCTTGCCCATCCAACACTAGGCAAACATGATGGTCCTCTACTTTTACCTTGAACAGAGGTCCAATCAGTCACTATCCACTAGCTACTTCCTCAAGGCAGGCTGAACTGAAATTTGATAGACGTTTTCAATATCATGGTCAGTAGTTAAGTCGAAACTGTTTCCATTCAAATTGATTGAGAACTTGTGGGGGGGAAAAAAAACATTTTTGTTTCTCAGTGAGTAGTTAGGGTATGGATTGCACTGTATGGAAATGTGATGGAAGCAGGTTCAGTTAAAGCATTGCCAAACTTTTGCCTTTTCACTGTAACCTTGCCATTTAATACATTATCTTGGAAACAGACATCCAGTTAGGAAAATTAGCCTCCCAAACCATAACAATTCAGAGATTCTGACTGTTCTGTGATTCTGCAAACATGTTCTCAAACTAAGGATCTCTTTGATCCCATCACTTTCTCCAAATCAATGCTACCATTAGGGCTGCTGTTGATCTTGGCCTTAGTGATTTCTGCCTTTTTGTGGCATAGGTAGAACATTTTTTCTTGTTCCCATCCTATTCTGGTCCTTTTGCTTGGTTCTGTTTCTGGTACACTGATGACTATATAAGTGTTGTTACTACCTCCTCACCCCACACTAGAAAGTGTAGTTCTGATTCCAATTTCTTCCCCACCTCTCTGACTGTTCCCTTCTCCTCCTCCACTTCTCTATCTCAGTAGTTTCCCATTTCTGTAGCTAAGCTGTCATTCAGCATCCATGATAACATCAGAGATTCCCACAGCTAACTGATGTGCAGTTGCAATTCCCAGTTTCTGTTTCTGTCATATCTGACTACGCCATCTTCTGCACCAGTGCTTCTGAAATGTTCTCCTTCGATTTAATCTGGGATTTGCTTCTGCCATGTTTGACAGGGCTTTCCATTTCCTTCATCTTCCTTCATTTCCACCACCTCCAGCATGATGCCACCAGCAAACACATCTTTCACACTCTCCCTCCAGACTCCTCACATCTTCAGGAAATGTTCTGGAAATACTGTACTCCGTACTGTCCTTACTTGTTCTGGTCTTCCTATGATACCTTACAGTGAGAGTGCAGAAACTGCAAGACCTGTTCTGTTAATCTCATACTTTCCCATGTCTCCAAACGTTACTTCCAGGTAAATCTACAATTTACTGTACTGTCAATTCGTATGAAACTTATGATGCAATATTTGCATCTGTACTTGGGGAGGCAGAATATTGTTCCGCAAAACAGTCCCACAATCAGTCCGCAAGCATGACTTTGTGCAGTTGCCTATCTTCTTAATTTTCCACTTTACTCCACATTTTATTTTCTGTTCTCTGCCCCCTATGTTGTTTCAGGAAAGCTTGCTGCCAGCTCAAGTAGCAGCATCTGTTTTTTTTTTATTCCCCTTGGTACTTTGAAATCTTCTGCATGTGAAATTTCACATAATCACTGTCCTCATTTGTTCAGAGAGCAGCAGCTAGTCATGCTTCTCCTTTTCCCTTTTTGCAGCTCCATGAGAAGTCTTTGTTCTCCCACTACCAAAATTTTTTTATTTGCCTTGTAATAATGTTCCTTTTGTCCCTTTTTTTTTTAATGTCTCCTTCCTTTCTTTATCACAAAAGTTTCACTTTGTTTCCTACCTGTGTACACCTATCAAACGTGTTACACAAACTTATTTCAATTCTGATCAAAGAGCATCTACTTAATATTTTAACTGTTTATCCCTTTTTAGATGCTGCCTGACCTGCTTAGTGTTTCTAACAGTTTGATTAATCTTGGCATTTCCAGTATTTTGCTTTCTTATTCAGTTTGTTCTACTTGTGACTTACCAAGCTACTATTTTGAAGATTGCCTCGATGTCACTTGTATTCCTTTTGGAACAATATTCATATCTATTATGTAGAATTGTTTTGCTGGATCTTTCTGATGAGTACATGACCATGACTTTATTTGTTTTGAACAGACTGAAATATCTTGATACTCTTTATCTACCACCAATTTGTGTAGTTTTTTTTTTGGTTTCTGTATGTAGAGGTTTTGTGAGTGAATAGTGACAGTTTGCTCATTAGCCAAAACTTTTCCTTTTGCTCTTGAAGGAATTTCAGTATCTACACTTAAGTTCCCTTCTCTCCAAACCTCTGTTTCTCTTTGACATTGCATTCATTGAAGCAACTTTCTTCAGTGCTATTAGTTGAGTGCTCATTGGCGCTGATAATTGTGGTTGTACGACCAACCTCTCCAAATAAAGAATGCATTTCACAATAGGTCTTCCTTAATACAATGTAGAGAAAATATCTGATGAGATTTTTAAGACTTCCTTTAGATTTTGCTTGTTTCATTGGGTGCCAATACAGTAACTCAGATGTTGAGAGTGTGGTGCTAGAAGAGCAAAGCAGGTCAGGCAGCATGCGAGGAGCAGGAGAATCCACATTTCTAGCAAAAGCCTGCTTCATCGGGAAAGGGCTCTTGCCTGAAATGTCAATTCTTCTGCTCCTCAGATGCTACCTGAGCTGCTGTGCTTTTACAGCACCACATCCCCTCGACTCTGATCTCCTGCATCTGCAGTCCTCACTTTCTCCCAGTAACTCAGATGTGTCTGGTTGATCAAGTGTGTGCTTACATTCATATACTGCTTTTTATGCCAGCCATTGAAGCATTTTAAGTTGTCGTCATTGTTGTAATGTACGACTAAACAATTTAATTTTGTCACTTCAGGATTGGAAATTTATTTTTCTAACTTTGCAAACAGGTGACCTACGTCAGGAACACATCTACTGAGCAAGAAGAAGTGGTACAAACCTTGCGCGAGGAAATCCGGATGATGAGCCGCCTTAACCATCCAAATATAATTCGGATGTTAGGTGCTACCTGTGAGAAGAGTAACTACAATCTATTTGTTGAATGGATGGCGGGTAAGAACAACCGTTTTTTTTTTTTAAGTCATCATATTATCTGTAGTTTTATTTTCCTAGCTGGCAAGATTCTAACTGCTACCTTTGGAACATTGCTATTGTGCTTCCATTTGGAAAGAATCAAAGCAAAAAGTCCAGTTTTCTATGTCTGAATTGTTTGCAATTGTTTGTAATGTTGAATTTGTATTTTTGTTCCATAAATCCAGAATGCATTGTAAAACGGATCATGGTGTGTTGATCTGTGTTATCTGATTCCTGTTTAAGTTTTCAAAGGCAACAAAAATAAGTTTAAAGGCATAAGGCTTTAAAATAAAATCTGACCTGGGGTTGTCATTTTGTTGCTCATCTGATGACTCCTGCTGGAGTAATGTACTTGACAAACAACCAACAATGACATGCAGAATTTTTGTATGTAGTGAGCTTCTGTGATTGGAATGTAGTGTCTGAAAAGCTGTTGGAAACTCATTCAATTTACAAAATAGGTTAATATTCGGAAAAGGAAAATGTAATATTGTGCTAAGGGCACTGTAGGTGCCCTGAGGTGGACTGATTGGATGACTTTCAAAGAGGTGGACTGAATGGCCTCCCATCATTCTGTTTCTATAATCTTGAGTCCATTATTTTACTATGCTTCATGAATAAGTTACAAATATTTTTATATAACTTGGAAGGAATGTCTAGGTCTTTTAACGGCAGGAAATTCTGTAACTCCTGGTGGAATTTTCTGGATATTTTCACCTAGCTAGACTTAATGTAATACTTCAATTTTGCGATTAAACAAACGGAGATATGTTTCAGAATCTTATGTAACATTTTATTTTTAGGTGGATCTGTTTCCCATTTGTTGAACAAGTATGGCGCTTTCAAAGAACAAGTTATTATTAATTACAATGAGCAGCTGCTGCGTGGCCTAGCTTATCTCCATGAGAACCAAATTATCCACCGGGATATCAAAGGTAATAATGCCTTGGACATAGCTAAATACAATAGGCTAAAAGACAAATAGATGACTTGAGTGAAGGTCCTGCTGTGAGCAACCATGCTTTGTGGTACTGTCACAGTAGAGTAGGGCCATGATCTTTTTATTAACCTTTTGAAATAGAAGCCTTTAAAAGAGTACAAACCAATATCCAACAATATGCTTGCACTTTAAGAATACATGTCTCCCTGCAGTTGCCAAGGAATTGGGTCTGTTTGGAATGTGTATGTTGCATTCAAAGAAAATGTTTGGCGTTGTAACTAGGGAAACATATTTGCTCCCTTTCCTGGTTACTATACTAACTTTCAGTATTTGGTTTTGTAGGTGCCAATTTGCTAATAGACAGTACAGGACAACGACTGAGAATAGCAGATTTTGGAGCTGCAGCCAGGTTGGCATCTAAAGGGACAGGGGCAGGTGAATTTCAAGGGCAGCTGTTGGGCACTATTGCATTCATGGCACCTGAAGTAAGTTTACGTGTTGTAAACTTTTAATTGTACGTTATATTCATTGTAGTACTTTTTGCTGTTTATCGCCAGTCATAGGGCAGCACAGTGGCACAATGGTTAGCACTGCTGCCTCACAGCGCCAGAGACCCAGGTTCATGAATTGGCCATGCTAAATTGCCCGTAGTGTTAGGTAAGGGGTAAATGTAGGGGTATGGATGGGTTGCACTTCGGCGGGTCGGTGTGGACTTGTTGGGCCGAAGGGCCTGTTTCCACACTGTAAGTAATCTAAGTAATCTAATCTAATCTAATTCACATTAGTAATCTATCGAAACTGGATATTAGAATTTGACCTTGCATACAGGAACTGTTTAAATATAACAGTAACCTGTATCGATTTGGACAAAGCACAAGGCTTGCATCCAGCAACCTTTCTTGCACAAGTGGTAAATGCTTTCTCCCAAAATCATCCATTTTTACAGATTCCAAGATGACATTGCGGGACCCTTTGCATATTTTAAGTTTTGGAAAATTGTGGAATGTGTCTTTATTTGAAGGTCAAATTGTTTTTGATTTAGCAGATGGACATACCCTCCATATTTCATATATCTTTCTTTTCACCCTTGATCTATCCTGAATGTGCTTCTGCCTTATACCACTTGTTCCCTGGGCAGATTGTAATTTCTGAAAGAAAATGCCTGCAAATAATTTCTAATAGTTTGCAAAACCACCAAATACAAAAATAATTGAATTGGAATGGGAATTCCAGGTGTAAACATGTTCTGCAGTATCCCATACCATACATTGTAAGTGATTAGAATTTGTTTCAAGCATATAATTTGAGTTGAAGATTAGCAACTCATTCTTCCTTCATCAAGAATGCAGTGTTATGAATTCTTTGTGATAAAAGTTTTTCATGTTCAGCTTTCCTAATCCTTTTCTTTAGATGCTTATAGAAGTCCGCCCTGGTACAGCTAATCAAATTGCACATTGATTCTAATTATTTTTTTCCAGGTGCTACGAGGCCAACAATATGGCAGAAGCTGTGATGTGTGGAGTGTTGGTTGCGTTATTATAGAGATGGCCTGTGCCAAACCTCCTTGGAATGCAGAGAAGCATTCTAATCATCTTGCCCTAATATTTAAGGTTGGTAAATTTATGGAAAGTTTTCTAGGCATTTGGCATGGTGGTACAGTGGTTATCATTGCTGCCTACAGCACCAGGGACCTAGGTTTGATTCCAGCTTCTGGGGACTGTGTGGAGTTCCATGTTCTCTGGTTTCCTCCCACAGTCCAAAGATGTGTAGGTTAGGTTGATTGGCCAGGCAAAATTAGCCCATAGTGTCCAGGGATGTGATGACTAGATGGGTTAACCATTGTAAATGTGGCGTTACGGCTTTAGGGTGGGATGCTCTTCAAAGGGTTGGTGCAGACTTGTTGGGCCAAACATCCTCTGTCTGCACTGTAGGGATTTTATGAAATAATGAAAGATTTTATGCATTAGAGACTGTACGCATGTTGCAATAGTATGTTTTAAGTATGAAAATTGTTAATACATCAAGCTGTTGTTACATACCCACAATATGTGCTTCTCTCTGACAATTTACACTGTGTAAAACATTGTTGACAAGCTTTAAAAAATGCTGAAATTGAGAATTATGCTTTTCAAGATTCTTAAATCTTGCTGGCAATTATAGTTCAGTACTGATTTTGGTACATTAATATTAATACATTTGCAAAAGATGTTAAGGAAACTGACGATCCGTCAATTTCAAATTATTTTGAGTAATGCTACTGGCAACAATTTCTAAATATTGTATATGTCCTCAAAATTCAATAGATTGCCAGTGCAACAAGTGCCCCGACAATTCCAAACCATTTAACCCCTGCATTGCGTGACGTGGCTCTCCGCTGCCTGGAGCTTCAGCCCCAGGACAGACCCCCATCAAGAGAGCTTCTGAAACATCCAGTCTTCCGAACGTGGTAATGGATACAATTACAATAAAAGCTGTGCAAGGCAAAACTACTGAAACAAAGAAAATGCCCAGGTGTTGTCATGCAGTGCACTGTAGAGCCGTATAAATGGGAGAACTGGCCTAGGGTTTAAAATAAAAACAGCAAAGGCCAAAAGGAGCCTGTGTCTCAGTAAACGATTGTCAACATGTAGGCAAAATAGTACGAAAATGTCTTGTTCTTGCATGTAAAGGTTGTGCCTTCTTGATTTGTCACTAGTGCTCTGAAATACTCTTGGGTCTTCCAGTTACAAGGTATGGGGCAGTTTGAAAGGACGTTCTTCTGTCAGTGCACTTTTTCAGCAAATACTAGTGGCAGAGGGGCTCCTTTGAGTTTTTGCAGTTTTTAAACTGCCACTGGTTCCAGTCTAACGTAAAGTGTAAGGATATATTGAAAGCACCAGATTCTCTCTCTCTCTCCCCCCCCCCCGTCTTCTCATAATTCATATTTAAGAAATGATTCTGAAAAAGTGTTCTCTGGATTTAATACGGAGATGTTTTGGGGGTTCATGTTCCACTTTGGATACAGTTGGCAAAATGTGTGAAAATTGCGCTAGTTTTCCAAAGTTTCCACTCTGTTTATTTGTATAAGCAGCACAATTGGGCCAAGTTCTTCAGAAAAAAATGCATTTCAAAAAAAATCCTTGTGATATTCTGGAGTTTTATTAATACAGCTGAAAATGGGTTTATCAAAAAAATTCACAATCTTTGAGTAAATTGATTTTCAATCACTGAAAATGACTTTTAACAACTATACAAAACCAGTTTACATTTGGTATACTTAGGTGAGCTTTTTAGTAAATTAAATATTTCTAAGGTTTAAAACTTTATGAAGATACCCATGAGTGCCCTTGCACCAAAAGAGAGCTTCATTTTAAGGGCAAAAGTGAGCATAAAATGCAGAAACTTGCTGCAGTAATTAATTGAGCCAACATGGATGGTTAATTTTGCAGACCAGGCTGACTTCCAGCATTGTTTTATAAATTACCTCAAAAGGTTATGGAAACTCTATTTTCATTTAAGATTCCTTGATCTTTTGTGCTGGTTTAGTTGACTTTTTTTTTCTTGACTAATTGCACTGGGAAAACCAATGACGCGGAAGCTGTACTCTTTTAACATGTTCAATGGTCCACTTTAAGTACTTGATTATAAGATTTTTACTGTGGAAAACAGTGAAGTTAGAACATCATCCAAGTTGATTGGACAACTTACTACAAAGATGCCTGCTGTATTTTTGTCCACTTTCAAAGAACGGGTCATTTTAGTAGCTATTGTAATTGAAAGGAATTTTGTGTATCCACTTAATGGCTTAAATTGTTTTAATGTTCAGGGAAGGGTAAATTGCGAAACCTATTTTCAAAATGTATTTGTAAAACTTTTGCTATAATTCAGTTGTTCTGAGTTACAAAGTTAATGAATACTTTTTTAAAGTTTGAAATATGTACTATTTCTTTTAAAATGCTGAACAGATTACCTTTACATTTCCAGTATGACACCATTACTGTGCCTGTTACAAGACTTGTAGGGTAGTGCCTGCTGTTTAAATCTGTCCCTCAGTTCTGGTTTACTAACGTTGAGCAGCAACCATGCCAGAAAGCACCGGCTGTGGTTTCATTTGTGCTACTGTCTTTTGAAGCCTTCTATTCAATTTTAAAACACAAATATTTTTATTCAGTTGAATTTTACTTTTGTTTGCTGCTGTAAAATTCTGGAATCTTTGTGAGAAAGTCTTATTGTCTTTACCTTTTAACAAAACAAATAGAACAGCAAAAATGTTATATTCAAAGCTTCGTTTGCAGTTTTCCTTCAGCAAAAGGTTTAACTCACTTACCATATTTCCTAGAACACATTGTTTCATTTTTTGAGCAGTAACCTACAGTCACCAATTTGGATAGATGTGACTTAATAAATATTCTGAGAAACATTTACTTGAAATACAAGCATGTTTCAAAATTACATGCAAGACTGATAGATTTATTAGTGTTCACATCACCTCTGCCTCTTTAAATTGAGAGGGGAATTTAAGTTTAAATTAGACATTACTTTAATGACTATTCCTGAAATGTGAACTTTAGGTTAAACTCTCTTCCTGATTTATGGTATTAGAATGTAATATTTTCATGTTGAGACCAGTTTTTTTTGAAAGGACATGCATGTTGCTATATGTGATATACAACATTGGATTGAAGCAAATGAGCAAAAAAAATTTGCACCAACTAATATATATTTTTTAAGTGACAAGACAAATTGACTGACCTATTCATATGCCAAGTCTAGATTTCAGATTCATACTTGTTAATACTGAAGGAAAACAATATTTGCTTTGACTTTATTTGGTTAAATCTTAGTACTTTGTGTTTTGTGAATTGGTTAACTGTAAAAGCTTACATCCTTTTAGACATTTTAGTTTGGGAATTTTAACTCTTCCAGCAATAAATCTGCTTGTCTTTACAGGTTTTTAATATTTGTTATTTCCACTCTAACTGTGGCAAGTCTAGTAAATTAAAATGTCAAATTAATATACATGAAAATGGGGTTTCTGTCCCCATGTTCAGTTTTTTTGGAAAACTGTTATAATGTGAACCCTCAAATTAGGTGTTAATTTTTTTAAAGAATGTTTTAATATTGTATCACATTCCTCATTGGTTAAAAGGTGCTGTTATTGCTTGAAGAGTTAAAGATGTACAGAGATGTTTGTAGCGTACTTCATAGCAGTGACTCCTTAATTTATTGACAACGTGGAATCACATTTTGTGGTCCTTTTCATGTCAATAAGTTTTTTTTTTTGAACAAGTGTTTTTCCTTGAGCTTTAAATGATGCACTCTTGCCATTTATACTGGAAATGTTTTTGTCAAATTTCACTTTCTGACAAAAGCATTAAACTGATGAACCTTGGCTAATCAGTATTACTTTGTAGATCTCAGCATCTGCTTGTTTAATAAGCTGATGCTTTTTATTATCAAGTTGCATTTTAATTGGGGTTGTTTGCATTGCCCTCAGCTTGCTGATAATTGTGATGTATTTTGTGTAATTTTTTATTTTATGCATATGTGATGTAATATTCTTTGGATCAGAGCTGGACTGAAAATGTAATGTAATTATTTGTGCTGTTCTTATTATGTTATTTGGTACTTCTTAAATTGTAAATAACGTCTACTGCTGTTTTATTCCAGTTTCTACTACCTCAGGTGTCCTATAGTTTTCTTCTACCAAAGTACACTTTTCACAATGAAACTATATTTGCTATGTGACTGTAATTTCTAAAACTTCCAGGGCTTAAGGGCTAACTTCTATTAGCACCTTACTGTGCAAGCAATGTTTTTTTAAGAAAAAGAAAATCTCTGGGGTTAAAAGATTGGTTAATTGTATCCTTTGTAATTTTAAATATATCAAATATTTTAATTATTGAAATTTTTACCCCATTTTGAAACATTTTATAGGATAATTTGGACCTATTTCGGTGTTTTTGTCTTTCTAGTAAATAAAAGGTTTTTTGGAACAATTTATGATTGTCGTTTTTCCTTTCACACAGTGATCTAGTATGTTCAGTATATGAAAACTAACATCCAGAATAAATGGCATAAACAATGAAACTTATACATTGTTATGTTAGCCCTAATAGTTGATATATAAATTAAATTGATTTTTGATGTTTTGATGCTTGAAAGTTTGATGTCATTAACTGAAGATATGGGGACATTCTTAAGATGTATTAGTTCCAAAAATGCATTAAAACAGATCAAATGAAGGTAATTACTTCTCAGAAGTGATACTTCGCTCAATGTCTTTTCTTTAAAAACTAATCACACTGACTCTTGGCAGATACACTGAAGTGAATCAGAGTTGAAATCTGAGCAAAAAGTGTTTTTTCTGAAAATAAGCACATCAATAAATCTAATCCTAAATCATCTTGATATCGCTAATTGTACTAGCTATTGTTTTATACAGTATGCCTCTCTTTCTTGGATGTTACTATAGGTTGTCATCCATTAATAATGTTGTACATATAATTGTTTTTCAGTCATACATCATGAAAACAGACCCTTTGAACCAACGAGTCCATACTGACAGTCATCCCTAACTAAACTAGCCCCACTTGCCCATGTTTGGCCCACCTCCCTCCAAATGTTTCCTATTCATGTACTAATCCAAATGTCTTTTAAATGTTGTAACTGTACTTGCATCCACCGCTTCCACTGGAGGTTTATTCCACACATGGTCCATTCTGTGTATATATTTTTTTTAAAAGTCCCTCTTCTTTTTAAAAATCTTTCCTCTCTCACCTTTAAAACAATGCCCTCTAGTGTTGAAATTCCCTACCCTAGGGAAAAGACACCTACCAATCATCTATACCCCTTATGATTTTATAAACTTCTGTAAGGTCACTGCTCAAATTAATTCACTCCAGTGAAAGAAATCCTGGACTATCCAGCCTCTGCTTATAACTCAACTTCTCTAACCTCCTGGTAAATCTCTTCTGAACACTTTCCATCTTAATATCATTCCTAAAACGGTGACCAGAACTGAAAACAGTATTCCAGAAGAGGCCTCAAAGTCCTGTACAACCTCAACATGATGTCTATACTCAAAGGTCTGAGCAATGAAGTCAAGCATGCTTACATGCCGCCTTAACTATCCTGTCTATATGTGAATTATTAACCTAAACCCCTAGGTGTCTCTGTTCAACAACACTACCAAGACCCTATTTTAATTGTATAAGTCCTATCATTGTTTCACCAAACACAATACCTCACATTTATCCAAATTAAACTCAATCTGGAGGCCATTGATCAAGATCTTTGTAATCTTCAATAACCTTCGCTGTCAACTATACCGCCAATTTTGGTGTCAGCCATGAAGTTACTAGCCATGCCTTCTATGTTCTCATCTAAATAATTTATATAATTGACAGACAAAAGTGGACCCAACACCAATCCCTGCAGTAAAAGGCCTCCATTCTGAAAAACAACCTTTGACCATCACTGCTGTTAAGTCAATCTTGTGATCTAACTTTACTAATTAGTCTACTATTCGGAACCTTGTCAAAGACTTTACTAAAGTACAAGTAAATGAAGACTACCACTCTGTTCTCATCAATAACCTTTATTTTCTCAAGAAAAATTAATCAAGTTTGAGACACCTTTTCCCATGCACAAAACCATGCTGACTATCCCTAATCATCTCATTGTCTCTCCAAATGCATGTAAATCCTATTTTTCAAATATCGCTTCCAACAGCTTGCTCATCACCAAAGTCAGACTCTCAAGTCTATAATTCCCAGGCTGCTTCTTACGTTCCTTTTTAAACAAAGACACATGGCTGCACTCAATCATTCAGCACCTTGCCTGTCGTTATAGATGATATGAATATTTCTGCAAGGGGCCCCACAATTTCTTCCCTAACTTCTCTCTACTTCCTGGGATATGCTAGATGCAGCCCTGGGGATTTATCTATCTTTTATATTTTCTAAGACATTCGGTATTTCCTCTTCTGTAATGTGAACTGTTTTCAAAACATCAATATTTATTTTCCTACATTATCTAGATTCCATTTCTTTCTGAACAGTAAAAACTGGTACAAAATATTTATTGTATATCTCCCCTATATCATGAGGTTCAACACATGGTGACCTCTTCGATCTTTAAGGGGCCCTACTTCCTGTATAGTTGCACGCTTGCTCTTAATGTATTTGTAAAATCTCTTTGGATTATCCTTACAAAAAACTGCACGCTGTTTTTTATTTTTGACTATAAAAGAATCAAAAATTAATCAAAGTAAAAATCTTACACTGCAGGGATGTAATAACTAAGAAATCTGGAAGTAAGCCTACAATCTCGAGCAGATGTAAGATCCATGCTACTCTCCATCCACGTTTGACTCTGATCTCCAGCATTTGCAGTCCTCACTTTTTCCTAATTGCTTATTATAACCACCTTGAAGTTCTCCTCCTCCTTCTACAAGGATCTCAGTGAGTCTTGCACTGCACATCTCAGGTTGACTCCTCTGCTCTCGAGCTCTTCAGCCACATCTGAAGCAGACCTGCTACCACAGCTACATCTCCTTCCTCAGCACCTGCCTACCGAACTGACTCCAAACTACATTCAGATCATTACAATTTTGACCTGGCCAGGACAACCACTATGTACAGAAAATCCAGAGTGTCTAGAAACAGTTCTCCCTCTGGATCCTCCACTTCACGCTCACAGCCATACGCTGCCACCTACTGTCCCTGCAGTCAGCCCTGCCACAGCTCAGGATCACACTGTCCCACACCTGCAAAGGACCTCTGCTATCCTTGATCCTGAGAAGGATGCATACACTCATCAAATGCTTTTTCTCCAGCATTTTGGACATCAAGGAAGATAAGTACACCAAACTTACATGTACTTACCTCCAAGCCCAGGATTCCTCTATCATTTCGGAACCTTCTCCCGGCTTCTGCTAGCGCTCGAATGCCGTTAGCCACGTGGCTGTTCCAGCCACCACCACTACAGCAAACAATGCTGTCACTTCTGCCCCTGCCAGACCACAGCTACCACTGACAATACCGCCTCCACGATCGCTGTCAAGACAACCGCCTCCACAACCACTGCTGAAACCACCGCATGCGCTACCCAGCACATCATTTCCACTCTCTCTGACTAACACGCAGCCATCGCCAAAGACATCATGAACATCACATGGAATGTCACTTCCACTCCTTCAGATGTCACTGAATGCACCGCCTCTGCCCCGACCCCCACTGTGGGCGTCACTTCCATTGGTGACATCACCCACAATACCATAATCACACTCACTCCAGAGACTGTCTCTGTCTCTGCCCCCACTCCCAACTCCAGCCCCACAAGCTCCCCGCCCTGCTGTATTTTTACCATCCCCTACCCCCAGACCTCCCCCCTCGCTGAGGATGAACAATCAGTCCTCAGTAAAGGCCTCACCTTCATCCCACTTCGCTTCCGGATTAATGAATTCAACATGCATTGCAACATTGCACTTTTCTTCCGCCACCTCAGTGCTTGCTTTTTCCATCAGGACTCCCACCCATCCTCCAAGGACCCTTTCTCCTGCCTCCAACATACTCCATCCACTTGGACACCGTGATGGACTGTTATCTGCCCTCAATCCCTTCACGGTGACATTGGCTGCCTCAACCTGTCCACCCCTCTCACCCAGTCCAATGTCTCACTGTCACAATGCACAGTTCTCCATAACCTTCACTCCAACCCAATCTCACCATCAAACCAGCAGACAGGGTGCTGGGGAGGGTTGGTGCGCAGTGGTAGTTTGGCGCATCAACCTCTAAATCGCTGAAGCCAGGTGCCAACTCATGGATACCTCCTCCTACTGCCCCCTTGACCACGTCCTCCCTTCCCATCACCAAACTACCATTTCTTAGACCATCCACAACAACATCACCTTGGGGGATCTCCAACAAACAGCCTCCAACTTCATAGTCTGGGAACCCTGCACTACCCTGTTCTACCTCTTACCAAAATCCACAACCCTGACTGCCCCATTCGAGCCATCGTCTCAGCCTGTTCCTGTCCTCCCATTCCTGATTAAGAGCTTATTCTTGAAGCATTGACTCTCCTGCTCTTCTGATGCAGCTCGACTGACCGTGCTTTTCCAGCTTTTTGACTCGGATCTCTAGCATCTGCAGTCCTCATTTTCTCCTCATTTATTGGTCAGAGTATTGAGTACAGGAGTTAGGAGGTCATGCTGCAGGACATTGGTCAGCCCACTTTTTGGATATTGTGTGCAATTCTGGTCTCCCTCCTCTCGGAAGGATGTTATGAAACTTGAAAGAGTTTGGAAAAGACTTAAAAGATGTTGCCAGCGTTGGAGGGCTTGAGCTATAGGAAGAGGTTGAATATGCTGAGGCTATTTTCCCTGGAGTGTCAGAGGCTGAGGGGTGACCTTATAGAGGTTTGTAAAATCATGAGGGGCATGGATAGGGCTAGCACACCATGTCTTTTCCCTTGATTTACGGAGTCCAGAACTAGAGGGCATAGGTTTAGGTTGAGAGGGGAGAGATTTAGAAGGAACCTAAGGGGCAACATTTTCATGCAGAGTATGGTGTGTGCATAGAATGAACTGTATGAAAGCATGGGTACATGAATAGGGGCAGTTTGGAGGGAGATGGGCCAAGTGCTAGCACATGGGACTAGATTAATTTGGGATATCTAGTCAGAATGGACGAGTTAGACAGAAGGATCTCTTTCTGTGCTGTACATCTCTACACCTCTATCTAGAAGGCCATCCAGGTTTGAGGCACAGCTGGACTTCAACAATTTGCCCATGTTCATTTCTAAAATTATCAGTGGGGGGAGCATTTTGCAAACAGTGATCATAACTCAGTTAGATTTAAGATTGTAATGGAAAAGGACATGGATTGATCTTGAGATCAAAGTTCAAAAGGTTGGGAGGGGGTGGTGAAGGCTAATTGAAGAAGATCAGGTATGATTTGGCCAGCGTGAAGTGGGAACAGATATTTTCATGTAAACCTGTGACAGTAGTAGAACACATTCAAGAAGGAAATTGTGCCAATGTGTACTAACAAAGATGAGAGGGACCACCAAATGCAACAAACTCTGGATATCAAGGGATCTACAGGATTAGATTAAGAGGAAGAGATAGGCTTATGGAAGATATTGGGGTTTCAAAATGGTAGAAGCCCTAGAGGAGTACAGAATGTGCAAGAGGAAATTTGGAGATCAACAATGGGGGTATAAAAGAATGAAGACAGGTAAAACAAAGGAAAATTCGAAGTTACTTTACAAATTCATTGAGGATAAAGGATAATTATGGAGAACATAGGGTCCATTAAGGACCACTGTGGTAATTAGTGTGTGGAGTCAGAGGACGTAAATAGGGTTTGAAGTGAATACTTTGAGTTAGTTTTCACTAGTGAGACGATTGGGTGGGACATAATCGAATTAGCGAAGGTTCTGAGTGGTCTGGCAGACATAAAATTAGATAAATCTCCAAGGCTAGGTGAAGTGCATCGTTGGCTGTTGAGTGAGTCAAGGGAGGAAATAGCAGGACCATGGCATTAATGTGCAATTTTTCTCTGGCCACAAGAGGTGCCTGAGGACTAGAGGACAGCTAATGTGGTCCCAATATTCTGGAAGAGATCAACCAGCAAACTATAGGCCAGTGACAGACCTCAGTGGTGGGGAAACTATTGCAAGCATGGTGGCTCAGTGGTTAGCACTGCTGCCTCACAGCGCCAGGGGACCGAGGTTCAATTCCTGCCTCAGGTAACTGTCTGTGTGGAGTTTGCATATTCTCCCCGTGTCTGCGTGGGTTTCCTCCGAGTGCTCCGGTTTCCTCCCACAGTTCAAAGATGTGCAGGTTAGGTGAATTGGCCATGCTAAATTGCCTGGAGTGTTATGTGCATTAGTCAGGGGTAAATGTAGGAGAATGGGTCTGGGTGGGTTGCTCTTTGGAGGGTCAGTGTGGACTTGTTGGGCTGAAGGGGCCTGTTTCCACAGTGTAGGGAATCTAACCTAATCTAATCAATTCTGAGGGACAGAATTAATGTGCACCTGGAGACGCAAGGATTAATCAAGAACAGTCAGCATGGTTGTAAAGGGAAGGTCACAACTGACTGATTTAATTGATCACATCTTTGAAAAGTTTAAGCAGGTAGATAAAGACAGTGCTTTCAATGTAGTCTAATTAGACTTCAGCAAGGCTTTTGATATGGTCACAGGTGGAAAACTGATATTAAAGATAAGAGTGTGGAATCGAAGGAAATTTGGCAAATTACATCCAAGTTGAATAGTTGAGAGATGTTTTGGAACTGGACGTCTGTGTGTGGTATGTTATGAAGATGTGGGTATACTGTACCTTTAAGAGTTAAAAGCTGGTAGAGTTATCTGACAGCACCAAGTGTTCTCAATAAGGTAACAATGTAACACTTGGTCAAAAGCTAAATTAGCTATTTGCCTGGAAATGACAAAACAGATTCAAATAAGGCCAATCAGTTTAAATTATACCCTGAAAAATACCAAATTTCCAATTAATTTTGAATTGGGTATATTGGTAATCTTCAAAGTCCATGGCACAATCCAATGCTGGGAGTATGAGATCAGGGAAAATTGAACAGTTGGGAGGAGAACTGCCCAGCTACCAGCATGTAAAAAGTCTGCCTGAAAAATAGCTCTCTCAAACGCTACCTTTATTGATCAGTAACCTGTGAAGCCGACTCCCAAAAAGAGGGAAAGAAGACAGGAATTCAGTGAAAACTGAAAGTTGCCTGATTTTGAGAGAAGGAGAAAGGGCTACAGATGCTGGAGATCCGAGCTGAAAATTTGTTGCTGGAAAAGCGCAGCAAGTCAGGCAACATCCAAGGAACAGGAGAATCGACGTTTCGGGCATAAGCCCTTCTTCAGGAATGAGGAAAGTGTGTCCAGCAGGCTAAGATAAAAGGTAGGGAGGAGGGACTTGGGGGAGGGGCTTTAGAAATGCGATGGGAGGGGGAGTTAAAGTGTTTGGCTACGGGGTGGTTGGGTTGGTTGGTTCGGGTGTCCCAGAGGTGTTCTCTGAACTGTTCCGCAAGTAGGCGGCCTGTCTCCCCAATATAGAGGAGGCCACATCGGGTGCAGCGCGGATGCAATAGATGATGTGTGGAGGTGCAGGTGAATTTGTGGCGGATATGGAAGTGTCCCTTGGGGCCTTGGAGGGAAGTAAGGGGGGAGGTGTGGGTGCAAGTTTTGCATTTCTTGCGGTTGCAGGGGAAGCGTTGTTTTGTAAATCTTAATTAGGAATTTTATTGGACCAGTATTATAGATGGGAAGGTAAAAGATAAGTTAGAGGAAGGAATTGTAAATAGATGTTAGTTAATTATTCTCTGTTATACTTTAAGAAATAAAGTTGTTAATTTTTAAGTAGTTCTTGGCCTATCAATGTTTCACATTGCTGCATGGGATAAATCTTTTCTGTGTTGCTGGTTCTAAATTAAGCAGGAGAGTTTACCCATTGTCTTAACAGGCATGTATGAATGATCTGTAAGTTCACAGATGACATAAAAATTGGTGGTATGGGAAGTACTGAGGAGGATAATGTGAGATAAAAGGAGGATATAGATGGGCTGATCGGTGGCAAATGGAATTCAATTCAGATAGGTACAAGGTGATGCACCTGGGCATGACAAACGAGGCAAAAGAATATATGAAGAATGGTAGGAACCTGGGTTAAACAGACCTTAGTGTGCATGTCCACTGGTGTCTCAAGATTGTGGGATAGGTAGATGAACGGTTAAGAAGGCATATGGAGTACTTGCCTTTGTTAGTCAAGGCATAGCGTTAAAGAGCAGGGAGGTCATGCTGGAGCTATAATAAAAGGTTGCTTATGTCACAGTTTACATGTTGTGTAATTTTCTGGAATCCACAATATAGGGAGGAATGTGATTGCACTGGAGAGGGTACAGAGGAGATTTACCAGGATTTTGCTAGGTTGGAGAGTTTTAGTTACGAAAAGAAATTTATGAAGAGAAAGCTCAGCAGGTCTGGCAGTATCTGTGCAGCAAAATCAGGTCTGGTGACCCTGAAAGGGTTTTGTTTCTGATTTACAGCATCTGCAGTTCTTTTGGTTTTTATTGAATCAACTGGTGGCGTTTTCCTTGGAATATGGGGTTAATGGAGGGATGCGCAACATGATTGATATGTATAAAATTGAGGGACAAAGGGTAGACAGGAAGAAACTTTTCCCCTTTGCTGGAGGGATTGATGATGTGATGGGGTGGGGCGGGCGAGCTCGATTTATGGTAAGGGACAGGAGATTTAGGGGAGATGTGAGGGTAAAAAATGTTTTTTTACCATAAAGTGGTGGGAATCTGAAACTTTTTGTGAGGGTGATAGCTTCATAACATTTACGAAGTATTTAAATGTCCACTTGTGATGCAAAGGTATAGAATGCTATACTCCAAATGCTGCAAAGTGGAATTAGAATAGTTAGGGGCTTGTATTTGAGCAGCACAGACGTGATAGGCCAGAGAGCCTTTTTCTGTGCTGTAGATTTCAGAGAACGGAGGGGGAGGGGATTGGAAGAGAGTCCAGGCCTGGGAGAAGCAAAGACCGTGAGAGCTGGGCAATGAGAGCGAAGAGACAGTGATGGAATAAGAGCTGCGTGTGCTTTGAGGGTGGGAGGGAGGTCTCAGGAGACACACACTGATAGAGGAATGGCTTGGGAGGGGTGAGAGACAGACAACAAGGACAGAGGGGGAGGAGAGAGATACAGAGACAGCACGGGAGAGAGAGGGAGTGAGAGCAGAGACAGAGTGAAGGAGAAAGGGAACGAGCGAGTGGGACTTGTCCCCGTCCCGGGGCCGGCAGCGGGCCCTCGGTATCGGCCCGCGGCGATGTTGCAGAAACTGGTGTCTCGCTGGAATCGCTATAAGTACCGCCTGGTGCCTTGGATCGCCCTGAACCTGTGGAAAAACCAGAGGTAATACCGAGTGATCAACCTATCAATTCATAATTGAGAAGAATATTAAATACTGCCTGATTAAAACTAACATCTACACATCGCCATTGTAATAAGGCAACGCGACACTAAAATCCAGGAAATAGATAAACTACCCAATAAATACAGCCAGTCTAAAACACAAACAGCAAGATATGAAGTGCATTAAATATAACACCGTATGGTAACATTAAATATTGAAAAATGCACCAACTAATTAGATAAATATTAAACTAAATTATAATAAATATTTGAACAGTGTAAAAATGGCATTATGTTCAGATCCTGTGGACTGACTCCACATGAAGTGAATCTCAATAACAGGTCAAACCTGGTTAGAATAAAACTGGCAAGCAGCTTAACAGTGTAGCATTTGGTTTCCACACTTGAAACTCAAAGACTTTGTGTCATTTTTACACCTACATTTTTTAAAATTATGTAACTGAAGAAGAAACAGCCAGGTTTTTGCCAACTGTCATATTTTGAAAATCCCAATTTAATGTTTTTTGAAATTAATTCACGAGCTGAGAGCATCACTGACTGGGCCAGCATTAATTGCCCATCTCTAATTGCTCAGAGGGTATTTAAAAGTTAATTATATTGTGGTGGGTCAGGAGTCACATGTAGACCAGACCAGTTAAGGATGGCAGTTTCCTTCACTAAAGGCATTAGGGAATCAAATGGGGTTTTCCAACAAAAACCAATGGTTTCGTGGTCATCATTAAACTCATTCTTAATTCCAGATTTTTATTGAATTCAAATTCCTACATCCCTCTATGACTCTACCTGCCATTCCAGGATTTGAACCTGGATCCCTGGAATACTACCTGGATCCCTGGAATACTACCTGGATCAGCGGAATACTACCTGGATCAGCAGTCCAGCAATAAAATCATGAGGCCATTGTCTCCCCTCACTGTGGTTATGAGCATTTTAATTTTTACACTTGAAGAGTTGGACAGACTTTGTAGCTACATATCTGTTAATGCTGGTATTCCAATGAAACAAAATAATTCCAAAATGGCATTTAGCACAGTTAAGTGAGAGACTATGGCCTTTTAAAATGTTGATTGTCTTTGTTTGTAGAGGTGAGATAACGTACTTTCAATGAATAACGATGAACTGAATAGAATTATCAGATGATTGATACACAACTTGGTGGAGTTTTGGATAATGAGAAAGGTTGTCAGAGGATACGTACAGCAGGATGTCGATCAGTTGGAAAGTTGGACAGAGAAATGGCAGATGGAGTTTAATCCAGACAAGTGTGAGGTGATGTGTTTTGGGAGGTCAAATGCAAGAGGAAAGTACATGATAAAGGAAGGACCATTCGGAACATTAATATACAGAGGATCTTGGGATGCAAATCCATATATCCGTGCAAGTGGCAAGACAAATAGAAAAGTAGGCATATGGCATGTTCACCTTCGGTCAGGGCATTGAGTCTAAAAGATGGCAAGCCATGTTGCAGCTGTATAAAACTTTAGGCCACTTTTAGAATATTGTGTACAGTTCTGGCCACCACACTATAAAACTGTAAGGTATAGAAGCAGAATTAAGCTATTCAGCCCATTGAGTCTGCTCCACCATTCAATTATGGCTGATATGTTTCTCAACTCCATTTTCTTAGCTTCTCCCCATAACCCTTGATCCCCTTACCAATTAAAAACCTGTCTATCTCTGTTTTAAATACATACAATGACATGGTCTCTACAGCTCTTGATTACAATGAGTTCCACAGGTTAATCAACCTCTGAAGAAATTCCTCCTCATCTCAGTTCTAAAGAACTTTGTCCTGAGATTGTATCCTCTGGTCCTCGTCCCTAATACTAGTAAAAACATCATCTACATGTGGACTCTATCCAGGCCTCGCAGTATTCTGTACGTTTCATCGAGGTCCCCCTCATCTTTCTAAGCTCCATTAAGTACAGTTCCAGAGTCTTACCCTCCTCATATGTGACCAACCCTTCATTCCTAGGGTCATTCTTGAAAGCCTCCCCTGGACCATCTCCAAGGCCAGCACATCCTTCCTTAGGTACAGGACTCAAAACTGTTCACAATACAGCCTCAGCAGTACAACCTCACTCTTGTAGTCTAGCCCTCTTGAAATTAATGCAAACGTTACATTTGCCTTCCTAACTGCCAACTGAACCTGCATGTTAATCCTGAACAACTGCGTTCCTTTATGGTCCAGATTTCTGAAGTCTTTCCCTACTTAGAAAATTGTCTACATCTCTATTCTTCCTCCCAGAGTGATAACCTCACACTTTCATTTCTTGTATTCCATCTGCCACTCCTTTGCCCACCCTCCTAGCCAGCCCAAGTCCTTCAACAGTCTCCCCACTTCCTCAACACTATCTGTCCCTTCACCTATCTTTGTATCATCTGCAAACATCACAACGATGTTTCAGTTCCTTCATCCAGATTGTAAATATTTAACGTGAATGGTACTGGTCCCAACACTGATCCCGGAGGAACCCCACTAGTCACCAGCTGCCATCCTGAAAAACACCACTTTATCCCCATTGTCTACCTTCTGCCAGTCAGCCAATCCTCTATTCATGCCAATATCATGCTCCTAATTTTCTATATTGGAATTTAGTAGCCTTTTGTGTGGAACTTTGTCACAGGCCTTCTGGAAATCTAAATAGATCATGTCCACTTGCTCCCCTTTGTCGAATTTGCTCATTACATCCTCAAAAAATTCTGACAGATTTGTTAGGCATGACCTCCCCTTGTTGAAGCCATGCTGACTCTGCCCTATTTTACTGTGCATTTCCAAGTACCGTGCAATCTTGTTCTTATTAATGAACTCTAAAATCTTACCAACAACTGAGGTCAGGCTAACCAGCCTATTGTTTCCTGTCACCTGCCCCTCTCTCTTCTTAAACAGGAGTTTTACATTAGCAATTTTCCAGTTCTCTGGGACCCTCCCTGACTCAGTGATTCCTGACAGATCACCATCAGTGCATCTACATTCTCCTCAGCTATCTCCTTCAGAACTCTGGGGTGTGGTCCAGATGATTTATCCACCTTCAAACCTTTCAGCTTCCCCAGTACCTTCTCCTCAGTGATGGTCACTACATTCACTTCTGCCCCCCTGACTGTCTTGAAGTTCTGGTAAGCTGCCAGTGTCTTTCACTGTGAAAACTGATGGAAAATACTAATTCAGATCCTTCACCGTTTCTTTGTTCCCCATTATTACTACTCCAGCCTTATTTTCCAGTGGGCCAAATGTGTACCCCTAGCTCTTTCTTATCTTTTACACATCTAAAATAAACTCTTGGAATCTTCTTTTATATTACGAGCTAGCTTACTCTCCTATTTCATCTTCTCCCCAACGTATTGCTTTTTTAGTTAGCCTGCTATTTTTAAAGGCTTTGCAATCCTCTGTCTTCCCACTAATCTTCGTTGTACTGCATGCTTTTCTTTTGCTTTTCTGCTGTCCCTGACTTCTCTTGTCAGCCATGGCTGCCTCATCCTCCCCTTACTATATGTCCTCTTCCTTGGGATGAATTTCTGCTGTGTCTCCTGAAATGTGTCCAGAAACCCCTGTTATTGCTGCTCCACCATCTTCCCTGCTAGGCTCCCCTCCCAATCAACTCTGGCCAGCTCCTCCCTCATGTCTTTGTAGATACCTTTACTCATTTGTAATGCCGTGAGATCTGGTCCAGTCTTCTCCTTCTCAAACTGCAGGATGAATTCTCCCTAATCAGGTCCAACTCGTTACACATCACCAAACCCAGAAATACCTGTTCCTTAGTGGGCTCTACCACCAGCTGCTCCAAAAAAAGCATCTCATGGACATCCACAAGTCCGTTTGTTTGAGATCCTCTACGAACCTGATTTTCCCAATCCACCTGCCAATTGAAGTCCCCCATGATTATTGTACTGCCTTTCTTACGTGCCTTTTCTATCCCCTGATTTTCTTCCCCACGTCATGACTCCTACTGAGAGACCTGTACACAGCTCACATCTGGATTTTTTTTCCCTTTGCAGTTCCTCGACTCTACCCACACAGATTCTACACTTCTGACTCTATATCACTCCTTGCTACTGATTTAATTTCATTTTTTTTACTAACAAAGCAACCACGTTTCCTGTGCCCATCTGCCTGTCCTTTCAGTAGAATGTGTTTCCTTGGATATTTAGGCCCAGCTCTGACCTCCTCTCAGCCATGCCTCCGTGACATCCACAACATTGTACCTGCTAATTTCAAATGGTGCTACAAGCTCATTTACTTGGTTTCATTTACTGTGTGCATTTATAGAGTCATAGAGATGTACAGTATGGAAACAGACCCTTCGGTCCAACCCGTACATGCCGACCAGATAACCCAAACTAATCTAGTCTCACCTGCCAGCACCCGACCCCTATCCCTCCTAACGTTTCCTATTCATATACCCATCCAGATGCCTTTTAAATGTTGCAATTGTACCAACCTCCACCACTTCCTCTGGCAGCTCATTCCATACACGTACCACCCTCTGCATGAAAAAGTTGTCCCTTAGGTCCCTTTTATATCTTTCCCCTCTCACCCTAAACCTGTGTCCTCTAGTTTTGGACTCCCCCACCGCAGGGAAAAGACTTT
>NC_057710.1:70601005-70746818 GCF_004010195.1 Chiloscyllium plagiosum
TTTGGTGTCATCTGCAAACTTACTAACTGTACGTCTTATGCTTGCATCCAAATCATTTATATAAATTACAAAAAGTAGAGGACCCAGCACCGATCCTTGTGGCACTCCACTGGTCACAGGTCTCCAGTCTGAAAAACAACCCTCCACCACCACCCTCTGTCTTCTACCTTTGAGCCAGTTCTGTACCCAAATGGCTAGTTCTCCCTGTATTCCGTGAGATCTAACCCTGCTAACCAGTTTCCCATGGGGAACCTTGTTGAACACCTTACTGAAGTCCATATAGATCACATCTACCGATTTGTCCTCATTAATCGTCTTTGTTACTTCTTCAAAAAACTCAATCAAGTTTATGAGCAACATCCTCCATCCTGCATTGACTGACCCTTTCTCATAGGTGTCCCCTTATTTGCTGTGCCTGAATTTAGATTCCATAGTCTTGAGGCTTTGGGCAGGGACTAAAAGAGGTTTAGCTGGATGTCGCCTGAATTGGATTGTATTAACTATATTAAGAAGTTGGACAAACTTTGAGTGTCAGAGGTTGAAGGGCGACTTTGTAGAAAGATATGAAATTATGAGAGGCACAGTGAATAGTCAGATTCTTTTTTTCCCAGGATGGAATATTAAATACTGGGGACCATAGGTTTAAGTTGAGAGAGGGACCTTTTAAAGGAGAAATGCAAGGTTCGATGGTGTCTGGAATGACCTTGGGTGGAAGCATATACGATAGCAACATTTAAGAGGCATTTTGACCCACTCCCAGATAGGCAGGAAATAGAGGGATAACAGACCATGTGCAGACAGATGGGATTATTTTAGAATGGCATCGTGGTGGGCACAGACACATTATTCTGTTCTGTATTCTACAGTGTCTGTTTTTGCTTACACAATGTTAAATCTGTGTCCGCTCCTTATTGATCTTTCTACTGCTGACAATCATTTTACTTTATTCATTCTGCCAGAAATCATTCATGGTTATCAATACCTCAATCAAATCTCTTATTAATCAGTGTCACCTCCGCTGAGTTGGGAGCCCCTCAGATTTGGGGATTAAATCCCATTCCACGTCTTTAGTTGAATAACCAAATGCCTGAACTGCTGTGCTCTTCCAGCACCACTAATCCAGAATCTGGTTTCCAGCATCTGCAGTCATTGTTTTTACCTAACCAAACCTGATAGTCCAGTGCAGTAATAGTACACTGACAATCAATTTAAGGTGATCAGTCAAGCTCATCGTGTGGCTCGTTTACACTTGTTTGAAATGGCACCTATTTGAATGTAGGACCTGTTTTCTGCAAATAAAAGGAAGATATTCAAATTCTGTGCCTTTGTAAAATCACCAGGGAACATGATGCAAGACATTTCAAAGTATGTGACTAATTTTTTTATTATTGATTATTGCAGGACAGTACGATTGGTTGCAGAAGATTCTTTGGATAAAGTTATTTCTGATCAAGTGGTTGAGGCGTCATTACTGAAGCTATTTCATGCTTTGTTCTTGAGTGATTTGAGCAATCAAGCTGAATTTCTTAATCTGCTGCCAGGAAATATCCAATCAAAATACAATGAAATGTTTACTCATTTTCAATCAACTAAACAAATTGAGAAAAAATCAAAAGGAAGCGAAATGGATTTGAACCCTAATGAGACAATATTTAAAACATTTGGATTCATTATCAATCGTGCAACTAGTTCACTTTTCTTTGCGGGAAGAGGGGTGTTTGTTACCACAGGCAGAGTGCCGAAAGGAGCCATTGTTTGCATGTACCCTGGTACAGAAGTCATTTTTCTTTTTACAACTTTAATATCCTGCAATTCTTTGTTAGCATTTTATACATGTTTTGTTAAGACATTGTTTATGTCAGTGTGACTGCTTTCTTTATTTTGTAAATTAATACCAGGCCACTTTACATTCTGTTTGCTGAAACCATTTGTACTGGTTGCTATGAGTGTGCTTTTCTCTTCTGGCATCTCTATCTTCCTTTGTCTCTATGTCTGGCTATTCACCTGGTCCTGCCTTGTTGCCTGCTCACTTGAGCCTTCCCTGTGTCTTTACATTCTCTCCTTTCTGGTTGACCTGCCCCAACATTCCCATCTCTTCCCTTCCATGCTGTTCCTCCTTTCACTCAATGTACAGCCGTCCCTTGCTCATTTATCCTGATCCCTTCCCCCCTCCTCATTCCCACTCCCTTTTCCCAACCTCGCCTTCACATCTCTTCCTGCCCCAGGGTCAGGAGGGCTTTCATTCAGAACAAAACCAATGATTAGTTAGGGAGGGGCACAGATGAGCTTCAGCACTATGCTCAAAGTAACTATCACAAGCGAGGCTGCCAGGGTTTAGTGATGCTCGGTTAAGAGGATTGTTGTGCCTGCCACACACACAGCATGTTTAACTTATGTCTAGCAAAGAAACTACGAGTCGATTCTTAATAATAGTAAACAATTTTATTTATTTATTTAACACAATTAATGCAAGAACAACAAAATACACCAGAAACTAACAATTTACACTTTAAATCTAATCAACTATCTTATGCTTAACTTAACTCTGGATGATCATATCCCACCACACTCGATCTTGGCCTAGATCCACGTGGTGATGACCATCTGGTCATCTTCTCTCCGTAGCCCCAGGGGTGTCATCTCTTCTCGTTGGTTGGTCTCGAGTTACCGCTCCAGAGGATGATGTTGCAACAATTCTTAGAGTTAGTAGATGCTCCAGTCCTTTTGGGAGGGCCTTTAGTGTCTTCCAGTGGATCGATCAGGGATTGGTCATCCTGATTGACAGACCCCAACAAGGCATTGATCTGTCGATGTCAGGGTTGTCCTTGGGCATTTATTCCTGGGGGTGTTAGGTGCATACAGATCAGGTAGCCCTCTCCAAAAAAGGGTGTGAGGCACCCCTATGTCTGACAAACAACTCAAAGTTCCAATTGTCCTGGGGATAGCAATCCGGTTGATTCTATTCAATTCAAATTCGAGTGTATATTGTCTGCAGCTGCGGGGTTAATTACA
This sequence comes from Chiloscyllium plagiosum, assembly GCF_004010195.1. Lineage (NCBI taxonomy): Eukaryota > Metazoa > Chordata > Chondrichthyes > Orectolobiformes > Hemiscylliidae > Chiloscyllium > Chiloscyllium plagiosum. Next base: position 70,604,018 of record NC_057710.1, read on the forward strand.
TTCTGTCTGTAGCTGCAGCCTGTCTGGATTCTGGAACATGTTTATTAGCACAGTCACCTTGGCCAAGGCTTGCCTCAGTTTCCCAGCATGCTCATTTATTGTCAATGTTTTTGTAAATCCATCATTTTGAGTGGCCCATCCGGCCACAGGGTAATGGGGACGGGGTGGGAGTTGGAGGAGATGTGGTTCCAGGGCTGCCATTTGTTAATGGAAGATTGATTGGGAAGGTAAAGCAGCAGTGCCTAAACAGTGTCAAAAGGAAAAACAAGATGTCACTATTGTTGGATTGGCTATAATATCCTGCACTACTTTGGGAACACAGGGCGGCATTGGTGAAGACTCACAGTGAAGACTGGGTGGCTTTTGAGGGGAATTGAAAATTGACATTTTCTTATGGAACCATGGCACGCTGCCTCACAGTGCCAGAAACCCAGGTTCGATTCCACCCTCAAGTGACTCTCATGTTCTCTCCTTGTCTGTGTGGGTTTCCTCTGGGTGCTCTGGTTTCCTCTTGCAATCCAAAGATGTGCAGGTTAGGTGGATTGGCCACGCTAAATTATCCATTGTGTTCAGGAGTATGCAGGTTAGGTGTGTTAGCCATGGGAAAAGGCAGGAATAGAGTTACAGGGATAGTGTGTCTGGGTAGGGTACTCTTTGGAGGGTTAGTGTTAACTTGTTAGGCCGAATGGCCTGCTACCACTTTGTAGGGAGTCTATGGTTTCCATGGTCTTCAGATACATGGGTGGGATGTGTGATCAGAGTTGACACTTCTGCAGAAGAAATGTAATTCCAAGTTCAGTATCTGATTGAGAGTCTAAGGAATTGGTGACTTTTAGATGCTGGGTGGTTTCAAATATCTCTGCAAAGTAGTTCTACACTGCTACCCAGTGGAATTTTAGTGGAGCTGCATGCTGCTGGCTTGAAGACCAACAATACAAATGAATGTGCTTAGTTTGAAGCAATTGCTAATATTAAGATTAAATTCTTTGATATTTAAAGTGGAAATCATAGTATAAACAGACAGAAGAGATAATGTAGGTAAATGTTGACAGTTTAAACATGGGATTCCTATTGACAAAGCTAGAAGGAAGTTTCACTTTAATTTGAAATTAACCATTGCATGTCACTCTGTATTTTCTGTGGGTGAACATGCATATATTATATGTTAATATTTTTGTACTGTAGTTTACTTATTTATACAGGGAAAATTTTTGCCTATTGCTAATGCTTTTGCTATTAACAGGTCTTATAATGAATACAGTAGAAATATTACAAATAGAATTCATGTCTAATTGACTTTAGATTATAACTTATTAGTTATGAATTATGGGTATGACCTTATGTGAGTTAAATGGACCATCCTGCTGTTGGTGTTTACTATGAAATTGGTTGATGCAACACAAGTGTGTTAAAATTCTGCTTTCTGTTGTCTGTGATTCTCAACAGCTGTTTCTTTCAGGGTTTTAACTCTGTTTATACATTTTGAGTTAGTTGTCTGAATGTTTACACTTTGCATAAAAGTAATGGATTCCCAGTGACTTTAGGAGTGTAAAGTCATTTTGGATGTTAGTTTGTTGTTATAAATTACATAGACTTCTGAAGCCATCACTCATATCCTTGTTTCATTTGATCTTGATTACACCAATCTGCTGCTGCTGTCCCACTACCTGACACCATCTGAAAGACTGAACTTGTCCACATCTGCTGCCTGTATTCGAATGCAGACTAAATGCTGTTAACCCATTGGCCCCATGCTTGGTGATCTGTATTAGCATACTGATGACACATTAGTTTGATAATTATTTACAAATCCTCAGCCATCCTCAACTGTACAACTATTTGCAGTTCTGGGGGTTCAACCAGTTTTGACGTCTTGCACATTCGGAGTCTTCATCACGCTACCAAAGGCAGCTGTGTGCCTTCTCCTTACAAAAAAGCATCTCCTTGACAATCGGTCCCTGCTGAGTTGCACTCATACTGGAAAGAAGCTTGTTCTAACGAAGGGCTTGTATCAAATTGGAGCAGTATTGTATATCATTGTATAAGAAGTAGTTGTTTCCCCTAAGTTAACAACATTTGGCTAGAAAATGAGTTCAATTCAATCAATAAAATAAAGCAGATTGCTTGGATTACAAGTCTTAGGATGTAGAACAGTACAGCATACGAATGGTATTTGTAAGTGTAGGCCATCGAACAAAGCCATTGACTAAATTTGAAAACCTTATAGTGTCATTCCCCATTGAATAAATTGGCCAAACTTCCCTTCTCCTCAACAGGTACGTGTGTGTATTTGTGCATCTGTAAAATCTAATGATATTATTTGTATTTAACTAATGGTCTTTTTATGAGCTAACAGGTACTATCTATCAGCAATATGAACCTATCTTTTTCCAGTCAATGGGCAACCCATTTATTTTTCGATGTATTGATGGTGTGTTGATTGATGGGAACGATAAAGGAATATCTAAAGTTATTTATAAGTGAGTTTTAGTCACCTTTTAAATCGATTTGTGAGGTCAGATACTGCACTTATAATTTTGTGAAATTTGTCTTTGTGTGAAGTTATAACTGAATTCAATGACTTGCCCTTTCTTGCTCTGTATCTTCCACTAGCGTACGTCTCTCCCAATATCTGAACTTCTCCAGTTTGGATCTCCTCTATCTTCATTATTCCACCAAACCTTTGGTCACCTGTCCTAATGTCGTCTTATGCAACATGGGATCAAATATTATTTGAACCCTTCTTGAAGGAGGGTGTCTTTTTTAAAATCAAGTTAAATGTACTATATTTTTGTTGTACTGTCAGCCCAATGAAGAACTGTCAGTATTAGTTGTATAATTTGCTTATTATTGGAAGATTCCAAGCTTTTAAAGAATTTCTCATTAATATATAATTAATCTTTTAGTACCTAGTTCTAGATCAGAACTTCAGTATTGTGGGAATGACTGTACTGATTCATTGGAGCTTTACTGTTATGTTAGGCATGCATTTTCATGTTGCTAGTAACTAAAGAATTAAGAGAAAATTTAAAATAATTAATGAACTCTTCATCCTTTGAGCATTGCCCATTATTTCTACTAAAGGTTTGCTGATTGGTTTGAGCATCTAAGTGAGTTATATCACACTCTTGAAATGGGTGTTTATCATGTGAATGTCCAGAGATACATTTAAGCATTCATTTTTAAAAAGTGCTAGTTTTATTGCTCTTAACTTTGGTTGAATCTGGTATTGTACCACACCTGGAGTGTTTAACAATTTGTTCATGTCAACTGTTCCTCTCCTGATTGAAGTATATGATGTTTGTAGCCTTGTTGTCTCCCTTCTCCCTAGTTGTCTTTAGATACTGCCCATGGTCAAGATGAGGAGCAGATTACTTGATCTTGAATCTCTTCTTGATGAAACTTGGTGCTTTGTACAAAAAACATAAGACAAATTCACTGTGACTTATCTGCCAGTTCCCTTCCTTGGTTTCACTCAGCTCCTGCCCATAATGATATACCTGCAACTGGGAATTCTGGGTGTGGATAATTGGAGGTTCACGCTCAACTCAGATGTTTGTGGTACAGTGTGTTAAAACTGAGACATTGCAGTATGAGACCACAAAATTGTTATTTAATGGAACACTGCAAACCTTACTAGGAACGTTTTTTTTTTAATGTAGAAGGTTTATCCTCTGCACAGTTTATCAAAATAAATATGTTTGCATGCATTGCTTTGTTTAAATTTCTCTGACCACTTTCAGATCATGCTGTGGGCGGGACAGGCTTGGCCCTTATAAAACAAATGATGTCTCTTGGCTGACAGAAATCCCAGTTAATCCGTTAGCTGTGGGTCAGTACGTCAACAACTGTTCTAATGGTATGTTGTTTTCATTTTAGGGTCTTTGTAAAACTTGTTGTTGTGCATGGCATTGGTATAATTAATGAAGCTGCAATTCACCAGCAAGAAAACTGAGACACTTGAAGACAGTATTAACAATTAAGAAGTTATGGGAGTGCCATCTGAGTTCAGAAGAGATTGTCTTGCTTTCATTATTAACATAGTCAACTAAAAATAGATCCAAAAGTGTATCTTGACTAGTACGCTAGATACTTGAGCTCAGCATCAAAGGCCTGCCAAAAGTGAACTGTGCCTACAGGCAGTTTATGACTCCACACATCTTATGCATCAGTAATTGTAACATTAAAATAAATGACACTGTCACTGTATTCAGACTTGCTATGTGCCCTTATGATCTCACATGATCTCTTTGACTTCAACAGACAACAAACTAGGTGTTTGGTTTGGACAATGAAGTACAATACCAATCCAAATATTTGGCAATACATAAACAAATAAACAGCCTATTTTGATGATACACACAACGTAGCTAGCTATTCTTTTTTCTGGTACTTGAAGCCCAGAAGAAAGATAAAAGCAAATGTAAAACTCTCACCTTGTTGACCTTCATGTTGTCCAGACTCAATAACTTTCACTCACTTCTCTCTCACTCAATCTTCAGGTTAAAATAGCAACTGAGGCTGCAATTACATCAATAGCATCCTGTCTGTATATTTGAAGCTGACAGGGTCAGCTTGATGGTTCACTTTACTAGATGGTAATAATAACACCAAACACACAGATTCATTCCAGTTGAAGTGGATTGGACACCATCTTCATTGTACACTCTGCCTCTGAAACAGAAGAACTGAGTTCAAGTCCTATCTGTCCTAGATGTGTGTTATAATATGTCCAAACAGATTGATAAAGGATAATTCCCCTGGCAGCTGCACACAGGCATACTTGCTGCCTGTAACTTAAACTTGCAATAAGCTTAATTGGAGCAGAAGGTAGTGGATAAGTCCCCTGCTCTATTGTAACTGGAAACTGGTTCAATCACTAATGTTTCTACACAAACATTCATCTATCCTGCATGGATAACCCTTATTTGAACTTAAGTACAAATGAACATTAATAAGAAAGGACCAAATGTGATGAATGTTAAATTTTGAATTTTGTTACAATTACAAGAAATTAGTGATGACCATTTGAGACGTGGGGGCACTTATTACCTTTCAGTTGATGAATGAGAGACCTTATCATTGGTGGCAAATGTACAAGTTGCAGATATAATTGGTGGCATTGAGATGTGAAAGAAATTGACAAATGCAGAGAAATAAATTTTTTGCATTTGTATAATGTTTGTCACTGTGTTAAGGCATCCACGTCTTTTTAAAACTAATAAAGGTTTTAGTTTGAAAATACAACAGTTAATTTATAAGTAGATAGGTAATTATGTTGTTGAGGGATACATATTGCCTAGGACACTGATGAGAACATCTTTACTGTTAGGAAAATAGATGATGAATGTAGGAGGTTATTGATGTTAAAGGAACACTGCCCTTAGCAAACTCAGTTAAAGATTTATTACAGAGAAGAAACATTTGAAGGGAAGCGAATTATAACTGTAAATTTGATGGAGAGCCATACAACAGAATTTTCTTTAAAAGTGAACCGTGTCAGACTCAAATCAGAAGTTTTGGCAATGGTCAACTAAACAATCATCATTACATTCAGGAATAGAATCTCAGGACAAGACCAGTGAAACGACCAGAAAATATCTTTGCTAAAGTTTGTATATTAAGCTAGAATTTGAAAGTTGGTAGCATGCTTCAAGTACAGTAATAAACAATTAAAGAATTATGGGAGAAAACTCTGCAAAGTTTGTTCATATGTTTAAGTAAAGACTAATCTAGTATGTTTTTTTGTTTCAGAGAAAGCAGCCAATGTGTGCTATCAGGAGTTTGATGTTCCTGCAACATTTCCTATAGAGCTCCGTCAGTACATTCCTAATGTTAATTATGGTCAAAATGTGGAAAGGTTGGTCCCAATTATATTTGAGCTAAGATTTATTATTTTATCATTAAACATCAGCATCACAAAGTCATAGAGTCCAACAGAACGGAGACAGGCCCTTTGGCCCAAATGGTCCATGCCGACCAAAATGTCCATCCACGCTCACCCCATTGCCCTGCACTTGGCCCATATCCTTCTAAATCTTTCCTATCCATGTATTTGTCCAAATGCCTTTTAAATGTTAATGTACCTACCTCAACCACTTCTGCTCACAGCTCATTCCATATCCGTACATATGGAATGTAAAAAAGCTGCTCTCAAGTTCCCTTTTATTCTTTCCCCTCTAACCTTAAACTGATGTCATCTAGTCCACAATTCCCCACTCTGGGAAAAAGACAATGCATTCACTCTATCCATGCCTCTCATGATCTTATGCACTTCTACAAGATCCCCCCTCAGTCTCCTATTCTCTAAAGAGAAAAGTCCTAGCTTGTCCAACCTCTCCCTATAACTTAGATTGTTGAGTCCAGGCAACATCCATGTAAATTCCTTCTGCGCTCTTTCCAGTTTAATAACATCTTTCCTATAGCAAGGTGACCAAAACTGAACACAATACTCCGAGTGCAGCCTCACCAGCATCCTGTCTAACTGCACATAACTTCCCAACTTCCCAACTAATGAAGGTCAGTGTTCCAAAAGCCTCTTTCACTGTCCTGTCCACCTGTGACTCCACTTTCAAGAGAACCATGCACCTGAACTCCAGTGCCCCTCTATTCCACTACACTCCTTAAGGTCTGACCATTCACAATGAACTCCTACCTTGATTTGACTTTCCAAAATGCAACATCTCACACTTATTTATATCAAACTCCATTTGCCATTTCTTGGCCCACTTCCCCAGCTGATCAAGGTCCTGCTGCAATTTTTGATAACATTCCTCACTGTCCCCATTTTCCCAATTTTAATGTCATTTGCAAACTTACTAATCATGCGTTGTACGCTCTCATCCAAATAATTGATATTAATCAAAATGTATTGAATAAAATGCTTTATGCATGTCTGTCTAAAGCCTTGTTCAGCTGAGAGATTTAACTAGTCATCACATATACAATGTGTAGAAGTAATACTACAGACTTAATCTGTTCATATTTGTCATTGTTTGATATTTATATTTATACAAAGTGTTTAATGGAAATCATTCAATTCTGTAATTAATAAGACTGCCAAAGGGTCTCTCAGAATGTGATGGAGCACAAAATACAACTGCACAACAACTTGCATTTTTATAGCATCCCTAAGTTACTGTATAGAAAAAGAGGGAAGTATGTTCTTTGATGGAAGAGTCTGAAATAACCTTAAAATTAGAGTGAACATGTGTGGGGTTATGGGTTAATTTCAGAAAATACATTTTCTCACAATATATATTAGAAATCTAGAAATATGCTTTGCTCCATAAACTGCTGTGCTTAAATTAATTGAAAATCTGAGAACAGATTAATGGATTTTTGTTTGGCAAAGTTATCAAGAGTTACAGGTGAAGGTAGTTAAGATCCAGGCCAGTTGTGATCTAATTTTATGGCAAAACAGACTTGTGGGATGAAAGTTGTTCCACTGTTCCTATGGTAAACCGATACCGAGATGTAATTGAACCAAAGATGATCAAAGAAATAGGAAAAGGTAGGACCAGTATGAAATTTTTAAAAATCATATTAGGAACGAAGTAAATAAAATGGAGGTGCAAGGCCAGGGGTGTTAGTTGCTTAAGGAACTCTGGCTCAGAGTTGATGAACTGGAATCTGAGCTCTGAAAACTCCGACACATCAGGAAAGGGGAGAGTTACATAGACACTGTGTTGCAGGAGGTAGTCACATCCCTTAGATTAACTACCTCCAATTCAGTCAGTGGTCAGGGATGGGAGGCTGTGACTACCTGTGAGGCAGGTAGAGGGATCCAGGAGATAGTACTGAAGGAGCCTCAGCCCTTGAGCTTGTCTAACAGGTTTGAGATTCTTGCTCCCTGTGTGGATAAGAACGGGGATGGAGGGAAGATAAGCAAACTGACCATAAGACGGAGATACAGGGAGCCATGCGAGAAGGGAGAGAAGAGAGAAATTTATTTGTAATTAGGGATAGTGTGGTCAAGGGAATAGACACTTTTCTCTCTGGCCAGGTTGAGAGTTTGAGAAGGTTGGAATTCAGATTAGTTATGGAGTTGATTATTGTCAGAAAATGAAAGGAAAAGACAGCATGTGTGAATGTCATATTGTACCAAGGAACCACAAAAATGGAGGGGAATTCAATAATAGAACAAACTTAAAAGTTTTCTGTCTTAATACATAAAGCTCTTGGAATAAGGTAGATAAACTGACAGTGCAGTCGAGGTAAATGAACATGATCTCAAAGCCATTATGGAAACATGGATACAAGTAGACCAAAACTGAGAACTTAACATTCAGGCATATTAGATCTTTTGGAAAAACAAAAGGAATGGGTAAGATGGCAGGTAGCACTGTTAGTAAGAGATTAAATGAGGACAGTTGTGAGAGATGATCCAGGCTCGGTGATGTAAACTCCATTTGGATGGTGGTAAAGGGAAGGAACTCATCGGTAGGAGTAGGGTACAAACCACCCAAACAGTAGCCACTCTGTGGGAAAAGCTATAAATAAACAACTAATAAGAACATGAAAAAAGCATAGAGGAAAAATTGTAGGTGACTTTAATCTTCATGTTAATTGAATTAATCAAATTGGAAAAGGTTGCTACGGCAATGAATTCGGAGATGCATTATAGATAGTTTTCTAGAGCATTAGGTCATGGACGTAACCAAGGAGCAGGTTACCTTGGATCTGGTAATGGGTAATGAAGCAGGTGTAATAAATGAATGAAAAATCCCTTCAGTTGAAGTAGTATTTACAACATGATAGAATTTAACATTCAGTTTGAGATTGAGGAACTTGGGACAAAAACAACTGTGTTTAACTTAAATAAAGGGAATTACAATGAAATGACAGTAGAGTTAGCTAAAGTAAACTGGGCAGATAGATGAGCAGGAATGACTGGAAGCAAACAATGGCAGATATTTAAGGAGGCCATTCTTGACTCACAGCAAAAATAAATCCCTGTAAGGAGGAAGAAGTCTAGGAGAGGGATAAACTAACCATGGCTGACCAAGGAAATTAACAAGAGCATTGAGTTGAAAGGAGTAGCATATGAGGAAGCCAAAATTGGCGATCGCTCATAATGCTGGGATAAATTCAGAATCCAGCAAAGAAGAGGTATAAAGAGAATAAAGACAGAAAATAAGTTACAAACGAAAACTATGGAGAAATATAAAAACTGACAATAAAAAGGAAAAGAGAGGTCAAAGTAAATATAGAAAATGAATCTAGGGAGATGGCTTTTGGGAACAAGAAAATGGCAGAGGAGTTAAACAAATATTTATGGTGAAAGATACTTTAAACATCCCATTAATGCTAAAGACAATGGAGGGGGAGTTAGGTAGTACCACCACTACTAAATAATTAGTAATAGACAAATTAGTGAGACAAAAGGTAGATAGATCCTTAGGCCCTGGTAACTCACATCCTAGGATCCTAAAAGAGGTACCTACATATACAGTGGATGCATTGGTTTTAATTTACCAACGTTTATTAGACTCTGGAGAAGTACCAGAGGATTAGAAAACTATTGATGTGACACCCCAATTCAGAAATGGAGGGAGGCAAAAAGCAGGTAACTACAAGTTGATTAGTCCAAAGTTAATGTCTAATGAGTCTGTTGGAAAGGTATTGGAATCAATTAAGAAAGTTGTAGCAGAACAATTAAAAAATCGTAACCTAATCCAGCAGATTCAGTATGGCTTCATGAAAGGGAAATAGTGTCTGACTAATTTATTAGAGTTTTTTTCAGAAAGTTTCAACCAGAGTGGATAGAGGGGAACCAGTAGCTGTGTTGCATTTGAACTTCTAGAAGGCATTTACTAAGGTTCCCACAAAAGATTAAGACATAAGAGCCCACGGTGTGAGAGGTAGCATTTTGGCAGGAGTAGAGAATGAGCTCATGGGCAGGAACCGGCGGGTCGGCAACCCCTGACCAGTGGGATTCTGCAGGGGTTAGTGCTGGGACCACAACCGCCTTACAATATATTATTGACTTGAAGAAAGGAACATAATGGACTGTTGCCAAAATTTGCAGATGACACAAAAATAAGTGGAAAGGCAGGTTGCAAGAGGGGTACAAACAGATACAGAGAGATATTGATAAGAAGTTGTCAAATGGATAATGATGTGGGCAAGTGCAATGTTGTTCACTTTGAAAGGGAGAACAAAAGTACAGAAAATTATTTAAATGGAGAAAACTTGCAGGACTTTGGAGTACTTGTGCATGAAACACTGAAAGCTACCACAGGTGCAGCAGATAATCAGAAAGGCTAATGGAATGTTGGATCTTATTTCAAGTAGATTGGAGTATAAGAATAGGATGTCTTGCTGAAAATGGTGAGACCACCTCTGGAGTATTGTGAACAGTTTTGGTCTCCTTATTTGAGGAAATTTATTTGATAGAGGATTGGCTGACTGGGAGAGGCAGAGAGTGGGGATAAAGGAGTCTTTTTCAGGATGGCAGCTGGTGTCTAGTGGAGCTCCACAAGACTCCATGTTGGGACCGCCTATTCATGTTATAGGTAAACAATCTGGACTAAGAAAGTGATGGCATTGTTGCTAAGTTTGCGGATGACACAAAGGTAGGTGGAGGACAAGTAGTGTTGAGGAAGTGGGGAGACTGAAGAAAAACTTGGACAGGTTAGGAGAGTGGCCAAAGAAGTGGAATATGAATTACAATGTGGAAAAGAGTGAGGTTATGCACTTGGAGAAAGAATAAAGGCATGGACTATTTTCTAAATGGGGAAAGGATTTGGAAATCTGAAATATAAAGTGTTTCGGGAGTCCTAGTTCAGGATTCTCTTCAGGTTAACAAAACCGATTTAGTTGGTGGTTAGGAAGGCAAATGCAATGTTAGCATTCATTTCGAGGGGACAAGAATACAAGAGCAGAGACGTATTGCTGGGGCTGTATAAGGCTCTGGTCAGACCGCATCTGGAATTCTGTGAACTGTTTTGGGTCCCGTATCTAAGGAAGGATGTGCTGGTGTTGGAGGGGTCCAGAGGAGGTTTACAAGAATGATTCTGGGGATGATGGGCTTGTTACATAAAGAGCCACACAACACCAGCTTATAGTGCAACAGGTTTATTTGAAATCACAAACTTTCCGAGTGTGCTACTTTATTGTCAAGTGATGAAGGAGAAGCATTCCGAAAGCTTGTGATTTCAAGTAAGTCTGTTGGATCATAACCTGAGTTTGTCCACCCCAGTCCAAAGCCAGCACCTGCATATCATATAAGGAGTGGTTGAGGACTCAGGTCTGTACTCTTTGGTGTTTAAAATAATGAGAAGTGATCTCATTGAAACATATAAGATTCTTAAGGAGTTTGACAGGGTAAATGCTGAGAGGATGCTTCCTCTCATGGGACAGTCTAGGACCAGAGGGCATAGTCTCAGAATAAAGAGGTAATAATTTAAGACGGAGATGGGGAGGAATTTCTTCTCTCAGATGGTTGAGTTATTGGAACTGCTTGCCACAGAGAGCTGCGGGGGAAGAGTCCTTGTGTATATTCAAGGCTGAAATAGAATCTTGATCAGCCGGGGAATCAAGGGTTATGAGGAAAGGGCAGGAAAGTGGATACAAGGAATGTCGGATCAGCAATAATCCCGTTGAATAGTGGAGCAGGTGCGGGGGCTGGACAGTCTGCTCCTGTTCCTATTTCTTATGGTTTAAGTAGTGAAGCAGAGATGTAAGGAAGGAAACCAGTGCATATCCATGGTGGCTGAAAACTCCCACCACAGGAAGCAGCAGTGGATAAGCTTTCAAATAGTATAGGCTTGGGTGCAACCCTTCAGGTAATTGCTACAGTAGAGTGAGGTAAGGCAATGAAGGAAATTGTAAACAAGGCCAAGATTTTGAATTCAACTCATTGGAAAGATAGACAAGAGGTGGTACAGATATAAAGCATTGGATATGGAGGTTGGAAATTTGAATTTTCGTTTTGAATGAAGCTCAAAGGAGAAGTATAAATAACCAGGTAATCTTGGAAGAAAGTGGTCTTTATAAAGCATCTTGTGTAGTTTTGAAGCAGTTAATAGTTCAGTATAGCTAAGTAATATGCCTGCCCATTTAACATTCACATCCAAAGTTCAATGCGGGGTGCATGTATAGATGCAGTTATAGTTTTTGGTAGAAACCACTTCTTTTGGAAGAAGTTGTAGTTTTAAGAATTTAGATTGGTGCTGCAGAATCAAAGCTAGTTCTTTTTGCAGACAGATGGAAAATTGTCAGTACATGTTGTCTCTGAGGGGCACGAATTAAAATAGTTATAAGCAATTAGAACAATAAGATTATAGATGTGAAGAAAAATATTGGTAAAAAGGCAGAAAGGTGAAGAATTTGTCACTTGTTTATTTAATTCTGTTAGTTAATAGTGGTGTTAGCACTATGTACAGGGATGATCTAAATGCAGGAAACTAACTATGGAAAGAGTTTGGGTAAAGATGAGCAATGATAAGGGCAGGATGTCACTTGTTGGAGTGGTGTACAGATCCCCTAACAGGAACCACGTGGTGGGATAGATGTAAAGTATTGCCACAAAAGCACCACAGTAATCATGGGGGATTTTGATCTACATATAGACTAGAAAAGGCCATATAAAGAAGCAGGCCATTCAGCTAATTGAGTCTGTTCCACTGGTTAGTGAGATCATGGCTGATTTGATAATCTTCAAACCCACTTTCCTGCCTTGAATCCATAATGTTTGATTCTTTTACTGATTAAAAATCTGTCTATCCCAGCCTTTAATATACTTGATGACCCAACCTTGGCAGCCCTCCAATAAAGAACTCCATAAATACACTCTACCCTGAGACAAGAAATTCCTCCTCATCACTGTCTTAAATGGGTGACCGCTTCTTCTGAGATTATGCTTTCTAGTTTTATACTCTCCCACCAGAGAAAAGAACCTGTCCACATCTACCTTGTCAAGTCCACTAAAAATCTTATATGTTTGATAAGGTTGCCTCTCATTCTTCTAATGAGTACAACGTAACCTACTCGACTTCTCATAAGATAGCCACTCCGTACCTAGGATCAGCGTAGTGAACCATATCTGGACTGCCTCTAATGCCAGCATATCTTCCTTCTGATAAGGGGCCCAAAACAGTTCAGTGTTTCTAGCTGTGATCAGACTAATGCCTTGTATCATTTTAGCAAATCCTCTGTACTATTCTGTTCTATTCCCTTTGAAATAAAGGCCAACATTCCAAATACCTTCCCTCTTACCTTCTGAATTTGGGTGAAACTTTTTATGAATTACGCACGAGGACTCAAATTTTTTCTGTTCTATAGCTTTTTGCAATTTTTCTCCAATTACATAATATTCATATCCTCAGATTTTCAAACACTATATTCCATCTACCAAGGCTTTGCCTACTCACTGAAACTGCCGAAATTCCTCTGCAGACCTTTTGTGTCATCCTCACCACTTGCCTTTCCAATATTTTTGTTTAATTTGCAAACTTGACCATAGCACATTCAATTTCCTCCTCCAAGTCATTAATATATATTGTAAATAAAATTGAGGCAGCCCTGGTATTGATCTCTGTGGGACTCCATAGTTACAGGTCACCATCCTGAAAATACCCCTTATCTCAACTCTCTGTCTTCTATTAGTTAGCCAATGCTCTATCTGTGCTGATATCTACCTCCAGCACCTTTGGCTCATCTTGTTAAGGAGCCTAATGTGTGATGCCTTATCAAATACTTTGAAAATCCAAATATATTACATTCACTTTATCTATCCTGCTTGTTACCACCTCAAAACATTTTATAGTAAATTTGTCAAGTATGATTTTCCCTTCATGAAACCATATTGATTTTGTTTGATTATATATTTCTAAATGCTTTGTTATTACATATTCAAAATTGACTGCAACATTTTCCCAATGATAGTTGTAAATCTAACTGGCCTTTAGTTATGTTTCTTATCTCATTTCCTTTTTAAATAAAGATGTTACCATAGCAGATTTCCAATCCTCTGGCAAGTCACGTATGCGAAATCTCCTTGGTGAAGAATTGTTTTCAGGATGGTTTCTTAGCACAGCATGTTCTGGATCTAACCAGAGAACAGGCTATAGTGAGACTGGACAATTAGTACAGAAAAATAAGGACCTAATCACCCCTCACCATTCTGACTTAGAAATTCTTTTATTCACGGGATGTGAGTGGTGCTGACTGGGCCGTCACTTATTGCTTATCCCGAATTTCCCTCAAGAAGGTGGTGGTGAACTGCCTTCATGAACTGCTTCAGTCCACTTGGAGTATGTATACCCACAGTACTAGTTCCAGGGGTTTGACGTGGTGAGTCGCTTGAAGGAGAACTTGAGGTGGAGGATGTATCTGCTGCTCCTGCCCTTCTAGATCGAAATAGTCGTGGGTTTGGAAGGTGCTGTCTGAATATCTTTGGTGAGTTTCTCCAATGTATCTTATAGATAGTACAAACTGCTGCTACTGAGCGTCAGTGGTGGAGAGAGTGGATGCTTGTGGGTGTGGTGCCAATCCAGTGGGCTGCTTTGTCCTGGATGGTGTCAAGCTTCTTGAGTGTTGTTGGAGCTGCACCCATCCAGGCAAGTGGGGAGTATTCCATCACGCTCCTCACTTGTACTTTGTGGAAGTCAAAAGACAAGCTACTTGCTGTAAGATTCCTAGCATCTGATCTGCTTTTGTAGCCACAGCAATTATATTACTAGTAATTTCAATTACAAATCAATAGTAAGGTCCAGGCTTGTTGACAGTGGGCAATTGAGCAATAGTAATAGAAAATTGCATGGGGTAGGCCATTCGGTCCTTCGAATCTGCTCCATCATCCAGTCCAATCATGGTCAATCCTCTGTCTCAATGCCATATTCTCACATTCTCTCCACACCCTGGATGACTTTAAAATAAAATGTATCTATCTCTTCATTGAATGTATTCAGTGACTTGGCCTCCACAGCCTATGAGGTTAAAAAATCCACAGGTTCACTCATCTTTGTATCCTCCTGTCATTTCTGCACACACCAACCAGTGAAATCAGCTCCCCGGCATCAAGTCTGTCCAACACTGTTAAAATTTTGCATGTTTCAATCAGATCCCCCTCAGCTGTCTAAGTTCTAGTGAATACAGACTCAGTCCAACCAAGTTCTCCTTGCTGGACAGATTGATTATCCCCAGTATCAAGCCCAGTGAACCGCCACTGCACTCTTTCTAGAGCAAGAATATCCACTCTTGGGTAGGAAGACCAACACTACTCTCGGCTTAGCCTTGCCAAGACCCTGTAGAACTGCATGGTACATCCCCACTTCTGAACTCCAATCACCTTGCAATGAAGACCAATTTGCTTTCTGCAGCAGCCAGCCTACTTTCATTGACTGGTGTACAGGACATCCAGAACCCCGTGTACATCCATGCTTCCCAATATATCTCCATTTAAATAATACTCTTCCTATCTGTTTTTGACACCAAACGTGTATATCTTCACATTTAGCCACATTGTACCGCATCTGCCATGTTTGCCCACTCATTCAACTGCCCCATTTTTGTGTCTTCAGCAAATGTGAAAATATTGCATTTAGTTTCCTCATTCAGGTCATTTACATATATGCTGTGAATAGCTGGGACCCAAACACTGGTCCTTGAGGGCCCCCACTAGTCACAGCTAGCCACTCAGAAGATCCTTGCCATGTTTTCCTGTCAACCAATTTTGGATTGATTTGGCTGGCTTTGTTCACTCCCCTTAATATTTCCCAAATGTTCTGTTATCACATTTTTGTTAATAGTAGACTCTAGCAGTTTTCCCATTACTGATGTTATTCTAACTGATCTGTAATGTTTTTAATCCCCTCCTTTTTGAAATAGTTGGGTTACCTTTGCCATCCTCCAATCCATACGAACTGCCTCAGACTTTATGGAATTTTGGAAGATGCCCATGAATGTATCTAATATTTCCAGGGCCACTTCCTTTATTACTCGCTCTGGGATGAAGATGATTAGGCCTTGTTAGGTTGTGAGACTTTAACCCTGTTAATTTCCCCAGCACAATTTTCTGACTAATACTGATGTCCTTCAATTCCACCCTCTCACTAGACCCTTTGGTTCCCTAATATTCCTGGGAGGTTATTTGTGTCATCCTTGTGAAGACAGAACCGAAGTATGGTTCAATTGTTTGCCCATTTCTTTATCCCCCATTATAATTTTCTGGATTTCATTTTTTTCTCTTTACATAGTTATAGAAGCTTTTAAGGTTCAGTTTCTGTATTCTCTTCACTCTATCCCCCCTCCTCCCAATCAAACCTGTTTTTCACTCTTTTATTGAATTTGCATTATCATTGAGTATTAAGAGTGATAGTTTCTGTTGGAGATGGGCAGTGCCTGGAACTTAGTGGCACCCTTCCTTCAGTGTTACTGGATCAAAATCCTAGAACTCCCACTGTAACAGCATTGTGGTTATACCTACAGTAAATGGACTGCAGTTGTTCAAGAAGGCAACTCTTAACCACCACCTTCTCAAGGACAGCTCGATATGGGCAATAAATGCTGGCCTCACCCATGATAGCTAAATTCCATGAATGAATAATAAAGAAAACAGATGGATCGAAACCTCCAATATATTTAGATCGTCATGCAGTAGGGTAAAGTGGTTAGAAAAAAAATCAGTGCAAAACTAATGGAAAAGAGGTTAATATGAATTCATTTAAAACATGCTTGATTGAGAGGGTACAACAGAATTATGAGGGAATACTTGACAATGTTACATTATTCAGATTTACGAAGGATTTCAGAGAGTAAGGAGTGAAATATTATTTCTGCTTATTAGTGAATTGGTAACATTTTGGATTAGTATTGAGAATGAAAATGGAAGTTGCATTAAGCCTTTTTCTTACAATAATAGTGAAAAAATATTGTTTAAGAAAATGATATTACTGTTTAAAGGTGAGTTGGTTAAACACTTGAATACAAAGCTCAAATGTTACAGTGAAAATCCAGGAAAACACAAAACTACTAACTTGAAAGCTAACACAAGGAATAAGGATTGAAATAGCTTCCTGGTGCACTTCCACGAAGATTTATGATACTCACAGATTTTGTAATCTATGTTTCATCTGTTTTTGTCCTTAAAATTTCTTATAATTTGATTTGTTTTGCAGGCCTTTGCGATGCGTGGTTCTCGTAGCACTCCGAGACATAGAAAAGGGAGAAGAGTTATTCTCTAATTACTACACAATAGTACATTGAAAGACTAGGACATGAATTACACCCAGAGCTTCATCCTAAGCAACATGGAGTTTCACATTTTAAATGTTGATTCAATGGAGAATTTGATTTTGTTTTGATGATGAGTATTATATGAGGAGGGAGTGATGCCAATGACTGCTAGTGTCCTCGTCTGCCTGCTAAGGCAGGAGGTCCGACTTGGTCTGAAGTTGTAGAGGATAGCCATTAATAAGAGTCTTTGTCTTAAACAAGACATAGTAATTGCACAGTAGCAATCTGGTGCAAAGAAAGACCTTTGGGCAACTCAGAATAACAGGTCTGTCCCTTTTGAGATCCAATGATGTTCTGCTTTTCTGTATCACATAATTAGGAAATGATCAGATTGTGTAAAAATTAATGCAGACACCAGATTAACCTTTCAAAACAATTGTTGCATAAGTTTGAGTTTTTTTTGTGAAATCTTATCTGGTTTTCAGACAAAATATAGACAGATGAACAGGCACGAGTGCACAGTCAGCTTCCATATGAGAGAGAGCTGTGATACTGTTTGAACAATGTAAAAGTTAATTAAATAAATATGCTTCTTTCTTGGCCTGTTACAAATATTCATTGGAGCAAAAGGACTGGGTGAATTGGGATAAATTGAACTGGCTAAGCTTCTGTAGACTTGATTTTCATCTTAATTGCAGTCCATTGGTGCTGCTTCTGAAAAGATGCAAGCGAACCTTTTTGCCAAGTTTGCAATTTATTTATTCATCATGTGCGCTGCTGCTCGAGTTGTGCAGCAATCCAGATATTGAACCCAAAACAAATTAAATTATAATGAGCTGTAACTTCTTTAAATCAGTTTATTACTAGTTTTAAATTCATTCATGGGACGTGGGTATTGCTGGCTAAGGCAGCATTTATTGCCCATCTCTACTTGAGAGCTAAGAGTCAACCACATTACTTGTGACTCTGGAGTCACATGGTAGCCAGACCAAGTAAGGATGGCCGCTTCATTTGCTAAATGATATTAGTGAACAAGATGGGTTTTTCCAACACTTGACAACAGTTCCTGGTCATTACTAAAAGATTGATCCAGATTTTTGTTGCATTCAAATTCCATAACCCATCAAGACAGCACCCCAGAATATTACCAGAGTCAGCCGATTAATATAAAACAAAGAACTGTGAAGAAAGCAGAGTTTTGAGTTTTACCTTTTTACTTTCATCAGGTACAACCTGGTGTTTATAACTGAGGCGGGGTGGGCAGGGGAGGATGTGGCAGTAAAGAGGGGAGAGGTGAGCCGGAGAACACAAAGCGATAGAGATGAAAGAGGTAGGTAAACAAGGAGATAATGGATAACAAGCCAGGACAGAAGAAAAGCTGAATGAGGTTATAAGAGCTAACAATGAAAATGTGGGTTAGCTGTGCTAAATGCAAGCCATATAATGTGATGATGAGCCAATGCGTATATCGGAACAGGTGACTGTGCTAAAAGCAACTCATGTCATAACAGGACCTAGTGTGAGGTGGGTTAAAAAAAACATGAAAGGATGAAATCAGGCTCTATAGATATTGAACTTGATGTTGAAACCTAGAGACTGCAGGGTCCTCAAGTGGAAAATGAAATGACCTTTGACGTTGTGCCAAGCTTTACTGGAGCACTGCAGCAAGCCTGAGACAGTTGTTGGCCAGGGAACACAATCATGGCAGGCAACTGGAAACACATGATCAACTTTGCAGAACATAAATGTTCTGCAAAGCTGTCACCCAGCCTATGTTTCACCTCCCCAATGAAGAGGAGAGCACATTGTGAACAGTGAATACAGATAATGTGAAGAACAGGTAAATTGCAGCCTAATCTGGAAGGTATGTCTGGGGCCTTGGATAATGAGGAGGGAGGAAGTATACACTCCCGTGATTACATGGGAAAGGGTGTTGCGGGAGTGAGAGGAGATGTTAGGAATTGGAGTGTAAGAGTGTCCACTTCTTCCTGCTAGGCCAAATTCATCCTCACTTGGAACAACTACTCATTTAACTCCTCCCTCCTCACTGTCCAAGCTCACTGCTCACAATGTGGTGTCCTCCATACTGAAGAGAAGAAATGCAAGCTGGGTGATCATTGTGGAAATGCCTGCCATTCAACACACAACCATGTTCCCACACCAACATTTCAGTCTCAGGCTTGCTGCAGTGTTCCAGCAGGCCTCAAAAGTGAATATTTCAAGGTAATTCTTGGTTATGTGCAAGAAGTTGCTTAATAAATAACAATTGTTTTCTACTCTTTAAGTGAGTTAGATTGTGTCTAGGCTAGGAACTTAAGAAAGGAGAAAGTGAGGACTGCAGATGCTGGAGATGAGAGTTGAAAATGTGTTGTTGGAAAAGCGCAGCAGGTCAGGCAGCATCCAAGGAGCAGGAGAATCGATGTTTCGGGCATGAGGAAGGGCTTATGCCCGAAACATCGATTCTCCTGTTCCTTGGGTGCTGCCTGACCTGCTGTGCTTTTCTAGCAACACATTTTCAGCTAGGAACTTAAGAACACAAGACAAAGGAACTGGAGGCCAAACAGCCCCATTATTCAACGAGATCATGGCTGATCAGCCCAAGCCTCAAATCCTCTTTTGTGCCAGATCAGCACAACCATCATTTACAGCACAGGAACTGATCCTTCAAGCCTGCGCTGACACATTTTGCCTTTTCATATTAAAACTGTTTCATTTACACGATCTGTATCACTCCCTTCCCTTCCTATTCACGTTTTCATCCAGGTGTTTCTTGAATGCTGCTATTGTGTTTGCTTCCACAACCTCTTCTGGCAGCACGTTCCAGGCACTCACCACCCTTTGTGTGAAAAACTTGCCCCGTTGCACCTTGAATTGGTGTCCCCTAGTAATTAACCACTCCACACTGGAAAAAAGCTTCATACTTTCCTCTCCATCCATACCATTCACGATCTTATAAACTTCTTTCAGGGTCACCCCTCAACCTCCTGCGTTCCAGTGAGAACAAACCCAGTCTATTCAACCTTTATAGCTAAAATCTCCTTTATCAGGCAGCAATCTGGTAAACCTTTTCTGTACCCTCTCCAAAGCATCCTCATCCTTCCGATAGTGTGGGGACTAGAAATGTATGCAATATTCAGTGTGGTCTTGTCTATACTGAATGCTCCCATGATGATTCTGCTCCTTTAACAAGGTTTTGCAGTCCTTTGCTGTTCCCCCACTACCTTTTGTCTCCTTCGACTAAGCCAGTTCTGTATCCATCCTGCCTGATGCTATGTGACTTCACTTTTTGTATCAGTCTGGCAATGAGGGAGCTTACCAAAAGCTTTACTGAAGTCTGTGTCGAGAATATTAGCCACTTTTCCCTCAATCATCTTGATCACCTCTTCAAAAAACACAATCAAGTTGGTGAGGCACAACCTCCCTCACACAAAACCATGTTGTTTATCGCTGAATTAGACTATTTGCTTCTAAATGCTTATACATCTTGTCCCTAAGAATCTTTTCCAGTAATTCCCCTACTCTTGACGTGAGGTTCACAGGTCTGTAATTTCCTGGATTATCCCTGTTACTCTTTTTAATCCAGTCCTGTGGGACCTCACCTGTGGCCAACGTAGGTATCAAGATACCTGTCAATGCTCCAGCAATTTATTCTCTCGCCTCTCTCAATATTCTGGGATACGTTCCACCAAGGACCTGGGGACTTCTCCAACTTAATACTTTTTAAGAGACAACTCTTTCTTTCTAATAGCAATATTTCAACAATCTGCATATCTCCTTTAAATACTGTAATTCAGAATTCACAATTCAGGTATAAGACAATTACTACCCTGAGAGAAGATATTCCTTTTTTAAATGAGATTCTGTAACACCCCTTAGTTCAAGTTAGCGTTACAGGTGCACAATCCTTTATCCAAAATACTCAGGACAAGCTGGTTTTCAGAATTTTTCGAATTTCAGAATGTGAGTTTGATGGTGAAATTTTTAAAAATCATACCAGAGGAGCATGACTCACTGAGTAAAATGGACCCTGAAACAGAATTGAGACCTGCTGGTGCTAGGCTACGCCCCCGCACCGCATGTGCGTGACATGCATCGAGTGATTGTGGAGTTGGGTTAACTGCACGCAAAACAACCTTGTTAAATGAGGAAAAAAAATTTCCCAAAAAAGCCCTTCAGATTTTGGAGCTTTTTGGGTTTCGGATGAATGGTTGTCTACCTTTACTAGCAGAAACATTTTATCACCTAACTTTGGCAAGCCCCCTCAGAATCTCATATGTTTCAATAGGATCACCCCTCATTCTTCTCCACTCTCATGAATAAAGACCTAACCTATTTAGCCATTCTTGACAAGTCATCTCTTTCATCCTAGAAAGGAACCTAGTGAATCATTTTGAACACTCCAATGTTGTTATATCCTTTTTTACATACGAGGATCAAAACTGTACAGAATCCCAATGTAGCCTCACTAACACCTAAACAGTTGTAATAAGACATTTATCTTTTTACCTTATAGCAAAAAAGCCCAGATTCCATTCTTCTTAATTGTTTGCTGTACCATGTTTTTGTGTTTCATACACAAGAACACACAAATCCCTAAATGCTGCACTTGTTTGGAATCTCTCCCTATTTCATAGTCTATCGTTGATCTTTCCTACATTAATTTTCATCTGCCAAGTTTTTGCCCACTATCAACCCATCTATATCCCTTGCAGATCCTTTAGTTTCTCATTGCAACTCTCACTTATTTTTATATTAGCAGCAAATTTGGATACATTAGAGTCTGCTCCCTCAGAGTCATTAACATAGATAATAAATAATTGATGCCCTAGGATTGACCCTGGAGACTGCTCTCCACCAGTTGCCTCTTCCCAACCTGAAAAAATCCATTAATTACAATTCATTACAATAACAAATCCTCAATCCATGCTAATTACCCCAATACAATAAGACACCCTGGTGTTCTACTAACAATGTTTGGATCACCAGACTTTACACATTGGGCAATTTTACAAGGCAGTGGAAGTCTGCAGCCAGTCCAGAAACTAAAGAATCAAGTGAGATAAAATATTCCAAATGTTAGAATAATACAATTGCTTAATGTCATCTGCTAAGGTAATGAACAGAAAAGGTAAAAGGAGCAACACATGAATGGAGTAAGTGTGGAGTGAAGAATTATCACTTTAGGAGTCATACCAGGCTCAAAACATTAACTTTTCTTCTCTCTTCACAGATGCTGCCAGACTTGCTGAGTTTCTCCAGCACAGCTTGTTTCAGATTTCCACCATCTACAGTATTTTGCCTTTGACTGCAGTAAATCTGACTGCATCCAACCAATGCAGAATAGCGATTAAAGCAGAGTGCATATTGTGCTCAAACAGTAGAATACACATCAAAGGAAGTGATGATCAAACTGGGTGGTGCTCTAATCAGCCTACATATTAAGGGCTGTTCGTGGTTCTGCTCACTGCAACGTTAGGGAGATATTCAAACACTGAAGGCAGTGTAAGGAAGAAGACTGCTCATACCTTCAAAGATCCAAGTTATGAGCAAAGACTGAAGAAACTTGACCCCCCCAGCATTGAAAGATGGTGATTCTTGGAGGCGTATGTAATTGCAAAGTATGAAAAATTATATTTAAGAGGAGGCAAATGTAGACTTTATGTTAAGATCTTTACATTGGATTCTGTGTGGATGGCAGTTTAGTTTATTGCAGGCAAAGAGCTCATCTTTTAAGAATCAAGTAGACATTGCCAACTATTTTGCTATTAAACCAATTAAAAAGGTGCCCAAACTACGGCCTGCAAAGACATCACAAACTCATCTTTCTTGAATCAGTATATTTTGCCATTACTATTTTCAGTTATAGGCCACTGTTTCCCACTTGAAATCACATTTATTTCAAACAACTCCTACATTGATACAAATTGAAGCTCAAGAAAACTTGTGGTGTGAGCAAATGCTAAAATTGCCTGCAGTTCCAATAAAGATTAAAATTAACTAGAAATTTTCATCTTTAAAATCAAGCTTGTATTGTTCGAAGTACAAGGTGAAAATCCTGGACAACACTTTTTTTCAGCTCCTACATGGTACTAGATTATTAATGGAAGACAGGTGAGGTGTATCCATCCTTTTTACAACACTAAGTACCACATTTGGGTAAATTTACATGAAAAGTATAAGGAGGTGACGTTCACAAAGTCACAGGGAGTAAAGATGAGAGCAGGTAATGTGCGTAAAGAGCTTGTTGTTAAATGAGTAGCTTGCAAGATTCTTGAATGGGTTTGTGGGTCAGATCAGGAAGGCAGTCATAACATCAATGTGAATGATTAGGGGATCAATTATATAGAGTCAGAGAGATGCGCAGCATGGAAACAGACCCTTCGGTCCAACCCGTCCATGCCGACCAGATATCCCAACCCAATCTAGTCCCACCTCCCAGCACCTGGCCCAAATCCCTCCAAACCCTTCCTATTCATATACCCATCCAAATGCCTCTTAAATGCTGCAATTGTACCAGACTCCACCACATCCTCTGGCAGCTCATTCCATACACGTACCACCCTCTGTGAAAACATAGCCTCATACGTCTCTTTCATATCTTTCCCCTCTCACCCTAAACCTATGCCCTCGAGTTCTGAACTCCCCTACCTCCAGGAAGAGACTTTGTCTATTTATCCTATCCAGGCCCCTGATTGTGTAAACATCCATAAGGTCACCCCTCAGCCTCCAACGCTCCAGGGAAAACAGCCCCAGCCTGTTCAGCCTCTCCTATAGCTCAAATCCTCCAACCCTGGCAACATCCTTGTAAATCTTTTCTGAACCCTTTCAGGTTTCACAACATCTTTCCGATAGGAAGGAGACCAGAATTGCACGCAATATTCCAACAGTGGCCTAACCAATGTCCTGCACAGCCGCAACATGACCTCCCAACTCCTGTACTCAATACTCTGACCAATAAAGGAAAGCATACCAAACGCCTTCTTCACTATCCTATCTACCTGTGACTCCACTTTCAAGGAGCTATGAACCTGCACTCCAAGGTCTCTTTGTTCAGCCACACTGCCTAGGACCCTACCATTAAGTGTATAAGTCCTGCTAAGATTTGCTTTCCCAAAATACAGCACCTCGCATTTTTCGGAATTAAACTCTCAACTTCTGAACTCGCTTCTCAACCCATTGACCCATCTGGTCCAGATCCTGTTGTAATCTGAGGTAACCCGCTTCGCTGTCCACTACACCTCCAATTTTGGTGTCAACTGCAAACTTACTAATTGTACCTTTTATACTCACATCCAAATCATTTATGTAAATGACAAAAAGTAGAGGGCCCAGCACCAATCCTTGTGGCACTCCACTGGTCACAGGCCTCCAGTCTGAAAAACCCCCCACCACCACCCTCTGTCTTCTACCTTTGAGCCAGTTCTATCTCCATGGTTAACTAGGAGTTGCACCTTTTTCTTTCTTAATATCCAGACACATTAAGTCAAAACCTCTGATCTCTCTGACTCTAAGTTAATTGGGAGACTTCTTTGGAAACAGGGGAATTACGGATCAGAACTTCAAACTTTCCAGACAAACTTCCAAGGTTTCCCACATTGCATCTTTCAGGGTATGTCCTGTCTCCAATTATCCACAGGCTGAAAGATGTGGATCAATATTTCTGAAAGACATAATATAATGGGTGGGTTCTCCTTTAAACTGTTTAAATGGCTACAGAACATCAAAGTTAAGTAGGACATTAATTTCAACTACCAGCGAGCCAAGGGACTAAGCTCCTTGGCCACAAAAATGTATTTCTGGTGCAAAACCATTGAAAATTGCAAATATTGCCTTGCAATAGCCATTCAATAGGTCCATCAATTAATGCATTAAATTGGTTTAAAAAGAGGTTGAATAGTTTATAGATACAGCTTTTAAAAATATCACAACTTCAGACCCAAGCCTTCAAATATATTAGGAAATATGGTTCTGGTTGTAAAGGTGATAAGACCATGTTACCCTAAGACTATGAAGTAACACTCGGCATTTCAATGGAGCTCTCTGTGTTAGTGAGAGCCCACCATCTTGTAATAGCGGCAATGAACTGTAATACTTAATAGTTCATATTCTCTGGTGATCAAGCAGATTTTTCTACTACATTTCTGATCAAAAACATCAGATTTTGCTTGGGTTTCTTAAATGTAATTTAGAACATTACATCATATTCCTGTGGGTAAGTTTTAAAACACTGTATTCCTCATATCAACTTTGAAGTTACACTTGATTAAAATAAAGATGAGACTTCCAGACCTTTTATTTCTGGAATGGTGTACACCACATATCAAGATACAACACAAGTACAAAATAATGCTGAACAAAAACCTTCAATGTTTATATACAAATATTAAAACCAAATGCAACATTAGAATATTCCCCTTGAATACCTTCAAAACTAAATGCTGTCTTGATTGTCACTAATTAGCCCATATTCTTTCACTGGCAGTTCTACTAACTCTGAAACAATATAGAAGAGGAGCTGTAGCACCATTTCTTCAAAACAGCATTGCTGGTGTTTTTATTTTACCAAAACATTTTCATCAGTATAGATCACCAATACCATGTTGTTCACAATTTTTTCACATTGTACAACCGCACTTTTGTGTTAATGTATTAATTTTTCAGATGTCTGTTACAATTGCAATAGTTAGAATGTCAATTAGTCACTATTTGTCATTCAATAAGTAATTTTAATTCAGACTACAGACTTCAGTTAAAAATAAATATTACGAAGCTTGAAATATTTGCAATAGTTATCTATCCTCAGCCAATAAGAAAAATTGCACAATTTTAAATGACCTAATTGTATGTACGTTGCTATCCTTAAGCCATATTCAGCTTTCAATTAAATGGAATTTATATCAGGAAACCAATTATTTAGACTAGTGAGAAAAAGCTTCACCTTCATTGTGAAGTATTGCTATATTCTTTACAGTACCTGTTACACTTCCAAACAAATTAGTATATGAACTGACTTCTCAACATGGAAATGGAACACACAATCTTTGGCCAGCACTTTAAACAAACCCAACAATAAACAGCAAGATCTGCTAAACCCCAGTGGTTTAAAATGATGAGATCGTCATTTAGAAAGAATAAACTAAACAATGTTTCATGGCACTAAATATTGGGGACTTTGTCTATTATATGATGAAATTGAACATAATTATATTCTCAAATTATGGTCCTCTTTAGTATGAACACAAGAAATTTACAAAATTCTAAAATAGCATTTCCCAACAAGTATTTGGTTTTAATTTTGGTAAGTTGCCAGTATCATACACATCGCAATGATCTTGGTTTAGCATATGTTGATGAACGTTTTGCTGAACATGTCAAACACAATTCTGAAAAAAAGAATTAAGTTGATAGCAAATAATCAATAATAGACCTGACTAAATGGTTAAAAAGTAGTTTAAATTTCAGTCTATTTGGCAAAAACACCAAACAATGCTTTTAAACAAATTGCATTATTCAGTCAGAAGAGTTAATCAATACAATTGGCAAGACAATACATACCCAATAAGGATTTGTGGCTCTTTATTTTTTTTAAAAATCACAAGCAAATCAGTTCTAGGAAATTTTAAATTAAACCCTGTAATAAAATCACACACTTCTGTTTACCAAGGGAACTTACAAAGTCTGAATGCATAGTTAAATTCTGTATTTATAATGCACTAGGAATGGTTTTCAAAATTTCAGAAAGTGCAACTGATGTGAGTGATCAGTCATAAACCTGTGTGAACATTACTACAGACTAGCCTTTGCAAATCCACAGTCACACAAATATATAAATGAAGGGATATGTATAGCATTTCCACAAATACATGACTAGTTCAGTTAACATTAAGAAAAAAACTCACAAAAGACAAATGCATAGATCAGCACATAAACACAGCTACAAGAAGCTGATGACTTGGATTACAATTCCACGCAATACTGGCAAGAGTCAAGGCTACCCGTTACTTCTGTGTCTTGTACCTTTATGCCATTCTGTATCATCTCAGAACCTAAAGCTTTGTCTATCATACAAGATTCCTGCATTAAAAAACTGAAAGACCATTAGATTATGGCTGTACAGTTAAACACATCTACATAGAAAAATCAACCAATCTCTCAAACCATAGTATCTATTCTTTAGCATTTAGAATGCTAACTTGGCCAACCTTCAAAATAATTAGATACAAATTCATTTTTTTAAAAAGAGATTGCGAAAGGTATGGGTGGGATAAAGAGGATAGATACTCTTTTCAGACAGAATATAAATATTTACAATAAATGAAAGCAGTTCATCATGTTGTGTATCCAAATTACTTGGCCTCCTTCACATCTTCATTCCCTTGCACAAATCAGTAAAACTTTTCTCAAATACGATACAGTAAAACCCTGGAATTTTAACAATACTAAATAAATCTAAAGGTAACTATCTGACAGGGATTAATATCTTGATATAGCCATAACTGCATTTTTCAATAGTGTCAAATCCAGAGACCCACAGAACAAGTTTAATTTTGGACAATAATGGCCTACAATGTAAATTAGAAACTTGAGGAAGAGGAGGTGTGCAGATAATAGAAAAAGTTACACTATGAAATATGACTGCATGTACTGTAAATATGTAAAAAATACTTGTATATTTAAGGATGCTAAGCTTTTCCTACTTCTAAATAAGACAAACTTCCCAAGGTGCCTTAATCAGCAGCTGCCAATTTCCAGCAATTTTACACACAAATGCACCTACTTCAGGATTTGTAAAAATGGATACTAAGTATCTCTAATCAGTACTAATTACTATAATCCAACATTGAACAGTTGCTTCTTGCTTCAGTCTAACAAGTGTTTTATTTCAAAACCTTTATCTTCACAGTCACATTTAGAACAGACTAAAAAAAATGGAATGCACTGGGGAGGAGATAACTTCAATCTGGTTCATCAAGGTTTTGCTGTATTATATAGATATGGACACATTATTTTGTACAAAACACAATGAACTGCTGCAGAAATTTGGCTAGACTGTCAAATTAGAATTGTGTTTAAAAGTGGCAAGTCCCAAGCGGTGTGAAAACAGTTTCAGCTGCCCCAGGAAATCTCATAAGATATACAATGCACTGCGCAGTTTGAGATACACTATAATACAATCTTTAAAGTCTTTAAAAAAAATAAACATCCATATACAATTATCACAAAATTCAATATTTAATCTAATCAATAAAAGCTTGAAGAGTTTTTAAGCACACAGAAATCTGGCAGTAGTTGCAACCCGTTTACAGATGGCAGCCATGCCCAACTCTTGCGAGACAATTGCATGTCTGTAGGCTTCCTCCCACTTGTACATCATCCAGCAATCTT
The DNA here is from genome assembly GCF_004010195.1 of Chiloscyllium plagiosum. NCBI lineage: Eukaryota > Metazoa > Chordata > Chondrichthyes > Orectolobiformes > Hemiscylliidae > Chiloscyllium > Chiloscyllium plagiosum. Next base: position 70,632,584 of record NC_057710.1, read on the forward strand.
CGTCCAAAGGATGCACTCACGGCACTGTAAACTGAAGTGCTCTGCTTTAAGTCAATGGATGAGAGAAGGCTCTATTCATGCAGGTCTTTGCACTGATAGGCGCAGTTCACTTCTAAAATGCTACATTAGCCAGGGACAAGGCTAGGTACCTGTAAACATTAGTATTCCTCTGTACCCACTACTGTCACAGTAGTGTGGACTCATGGAAGCCATTTCTGTTGTTTCAGATTCCCAATGTTGGTTTCAGGAGGTGAAATGCTTCCTTTGTCTACTGGCTACAAAGGAGATGCAATGGCTTGAGACTTCAAGACTGCATCATAAAGTTCAATTTTAAGTCCCCAATTCTGCTATGTGAACATAATCTCTGAAATTTCTATGTTATTAGGGACTGAAAATAAATGGCTATTTAACTCTTGAGAAATCAAGATTAGGTTCAATAAGTAAAAAGACATCACTGATGTCATAGTAAAAAAATTCAAACTTCCAGTGAATGACTGAACAAACTTGATGGCTCACCCACCAAGTTCACTGTTACTGCATACCACCATTCCAGAAGAAGTTTCAATGCAGAAGTCACTCTGATTGTAGAGCTGTGTGCTGGTGTAGTGCATGAGGATTGATGAAGCCATTTGCTTCACTACCAGACAAGCTGCTAAAATCTGCAACGGAAACAGACATTTTGGCACTAGTGATGTGATGCGTACGATTCTCGAAATCCACACCCAGGTTATTTACAGAAACGTCATTGATAAAAGATTCTTGAACAGCAATCCCCATTTTCAATCTCTTTGCAGGTCTTTCAGATTCGTCGTTGCACATGCTTATCTGGTTTAAATCAGAATGGTAGAATCCAGTCTCAAATAAATTTAGACAGTCTGTGTCACCATTTGTAGGCAAACCAAGTGACTCTTCTATTAAAACAGGCACATGGGTAGTTGGTCCCTTTGAGTGTAAACTGTCCAATGGAGGAAAATTATAGGAATCCAAACAGTTTACTTCTGCCACACTGCATGCTGTATCAACACTGGTCAGTGCTAAAAGAGAAATAAAATATTAATTTCCGTCAAATTCATAAATATGATCTAAAATAGCTTCATAGTTTAATAATTTTAATCTGTAAAAATAGAAACAAAGAATACAAGAGCTACTCGAATCTACATGTACTGATATGCATGGACCTGTTCCCGACAGACAGACAGAACATATACCATTATGCCTCTTTCAATTTAAGAAAACAGCTGACAATTACTTTCCGGTTCATTTCCCAGGGAAATACTTTGAAAAATGATCTATGAGGATTTAAATCTAAACAAAGCTCAACAGTTAAGTGTCAGTCATCATTTAATTGGTGCATTCAACATGGTAATGCTTCTACCAATCCACTTGCCATTCAATCAGCAATCTCGTCTCACGCAGTATAAAAATGTTACTTTCCCTTTATACTGGAATTTTTTGCAAACTATCCTGAGAAACACAAGGCAGAAAAGCATTGACAAAACGTGTTTTGCAAACAGTACCATTTACAGAACAGTCATAACATTAAACACCTTAACTGGAGTATGATGTCTCGTTCTGTTTTAGGAAGGGTGTGATAACATTCGTGAGAGTCAGAAAACAAGGATGAGGTTCTGCTTCTTGGCCTAAGCAACTTTAATTACTAAGACAGATTTGAGAAGTTGAGGCTGTTTTCTTTGTAAAGGAGTGAAAGTTGATTTGATAGATATATTCAAAATCATTAGGATTTGAACAGAACAAAAGAGAGAAAAATTGTTCCCAATGGCGTTCAACAAGGTTATCCATGGGAGACTGGTTAGCAAGGTTAGATCTCATGGAATACAGGGAGAACTAGCCATTTGGATACAGAACTGGCTCAAAGATAGAAGACCGAGGGTGGTGGTGGAGGGTTGTTGTTCAGATTGGAGGAGGCCTGTGACCAGTGGAGTGCCACAAGGATCGGTGCAGAGTCCACTACCTTTCATCATTTACATAAATGATCTAGATGTGAGCATAAGAGGTACAGGTAGTAAGTTTGCAGATGTCAGCAAAATTGGAGATGTAGTGGACAGCAAAGAAGGTTACCTCAGAATACAACAGGATCTGGACCAGATGGGCCAATGGGCTGAGAAGTGGCAGATGGAGTTTAATTTAAATAAGTGTGAAGTGCTGCATTTTGGGAAAGCAAATCTTAACAGGACTTATACACTTAATGGTAAGATCCTCGGGAGTGTTGCTGAACAAAGAGACCTTGGAGGTTCATAGCTCCTTGAAAATGGAGTCACCGGTAGATGGGATAGTGAAGAAGGTGTTTGGTATGCTCTCCTTTCTTGGTCAGAGCATTGAGTACAGGAGTTGGGAGGTAATGTTGCGGCTGTACAGGACATTGATTAGATTAGATTAGATTACTTACAGTGTGTAAACAGGCCCTTCGGCGAGTCGGGAATTGAACCCGGGTCTCTGGCGCTGCGAGGCAGCAGTGCTAACCACTGTGCCACCGTGCCGCCCACGGTTAGGCCACTGTTGGAATATTGCATGCAATTCTGGTCTCCCTCCTATCGGAAGGATATTGTGAAACTTGAAAGGGTTCGGAAAGGATTTACAAGGATGTTGCCAGGGTTGGAGGATTTGAGCTAGAGGGAGAGGTTGCATAGGCTGGGGCTGTTTTGCCTGGAGAGTTGGAGGCCGAGGGGTGACCTTATAGAGGATTATAAAATCTTGAGGGGCCTGGATAGGATAAATCGACAAAGTCTCTTCCTGGAGGTAGGGGAGTCCAGAACTAGAGGGCATAGGTTTAGGGTGAGAGGAGAAAGATATGAAAGAGACCTAAGGGGCAACATTTTCACACAGAGGATTGTATATGTGTGGAATGAGCTGCCAGAGAAAGTGGTGGAGGCCAGTACAATTACGACATTTAAAAGGTATCTGGATGGATATATGAATAGGAAGGGTTTGGAGGGTTATGGGCCGGGTACTGGCAGGTGAGATAGATTGGGTTGGGATATCTAGTTGGCATGGACATATTTGACCGAAGGGTTTGTTTCCGTGCTGTACATCTATGGTCAAAGGATCGAAACAGGAGAACATAAATTTAAGGTAACTGGCAGAAGATAAAACACAGACAGAAGGAGCAATCTTTTCATGCAGCAAGTGGTTAGGACCTAGAATGCATTAGGTTCAAGCACGGTTTCTCACAGAATTATTATTTGAAAAGATAGAATGCGCAGGGTTAAGGGAAGGAAAAGTATTACTGAGGCAAAGACATTTTGTCAAAGTTTTGCACTCATCAGGACAATTCACAAGAAATTCAAAGAGAAAACCAATGTTTACATTGCATGAAAGAAGAGTACTATTTAAACACACTGTCCTCTAATGCAGAATTTATGTTGGCTTTTTCTTTCACTTTTCACTTAATTCACAAAACTACAAGAAAAAGTTTCAACAATAATGTTTTTTTCATGAATACTCAAATTCAATACAACTAAACAAATATTTGGCAGAAAATGTGGGGGTATGCACAAAATTCATGGTTCTTCCAATATGCTGAATGACCTTCAAGGTCTATCCCTCAAGGAATAGAAGCCTGATGTACTAATCGCCTCTCAATCTCACCCTTGGATGCAAGAAGCACAATGTGTAATGCAAACTTTCCATGCCCAGATCCAAAGACATATGCCACAAGTCATAGAAATGTACAGCACAGAAACAGACCCTTTGGTCCAACCCGTCCATGCCCAACACAATCGAGTTCCACCTGCCAGCATCCGGTCCATATCCCTCCAAACTCTTCCTAATCATATACCCATCCAAATGCCTTTTAAATGTTGCAATTGTACCAGCCTCCACCACTTCCTCTGGCAGCTCATTCCACACACGTACCAACCTCTGCGTGAAAAAGTTGCCCCTTAGGTCTCTTTTATATCTTTCTCCACTCACCCTAAACCTCCTCCCTCTCGTTCTGGACTCCCCCAACCCAGGGAAAAGATTTTGTCTATTTATTCTATCCATGCCCCTCATAATTTTGTAAAACTCTATAAGGTCACCCCTCAGCCTTTGACACTCCAGAGAAAACAGCCCCTAGCTTATTCAACCTCTCCCTATAACTCAAATCCTCCAAACCTGGCAACATCCTTGTAAATCTTTTCTGAACCCTTTCAAGTTTCACAACATCTTTCCGATAGGAGGGGGACCAGAACTGCACACAATATTCCAACAGTGGCCTAACCAATGTCCTATACAGCCACAACATGACCTCCCAACTCCTGTACTCAATACTCTGACCAATAAAGGAAAGCATACCAAACGCCTTCTTCACTATCCTATCTACCTGCGACTCCACTTTCCAAGAGCTATGAACCTGCACTCCAAGATCTCTTTGTTCAGCAACACTCCCCAGGACCTTACCATGAAGTGCATAAGTCCTGCTAAGATTTGCTTTTTTTTGGAGCAAATTTTTCTATATATTCTAGCCTTCTTGTTATAGCCTAACATTTCATAGTTTTTAATTTTTTTGCATCTGACAACTAGAGTTTACCGTATTTTATAAATGTTACTATCCCTAATCTAGCATAACACTGTGGAACACAAATGTCAGTCATACATATGTGTATTTTTAATATGTGTTCTGGACATAAATTCAATTATCAATTAAAAAAATTAAATATTATGTTCTTCTGCCAATTCAGTTTAGAAACATAGTATTTAGGCCACACAGGCCTGCTCTGCCATTCAATATAATGACTGATCACGCAACTCAGTACCCTGTTCCTGCTTTCACCCCTTTAGTCTGAAAATGTGTATTTATATCTTTCTTGAAAGTATTCAATATTTTGGCCTCAACAGTTCCCTCTGGCAGAAGTCCACAGGCTCACAACTTTCCGAGTGAAGAAATTTGTCATCTCTGTTCTAAAAGGCTTACTCCTTATCCTTAGAAGTTGACCCTTTGTTCTGGACTCCCCAACCTTCATGCATCCTGAAGAAGGGCTTATGCCCGAAACGTCAATTCTCCTGCTCCTCGGATGCTGCCTGGCCTGCTGTGTTTTTCCAGCATCACATTTTTCAACTTCATGCATCCACCCTATCTCATCCTGTTAGAATGTTACAGATTGCTATGAAATGCCCCTTCATTCTTCTAAACTCTAGTGAAGATACTCCTAACTGATATACAATCGCACTCGGTACACCAGCCTTGCCATCCCGTGAACCAATCTGGTAAACCTGCTTTGCTCTCCCCCAATAGCCAGAACATTGTTCCTCAGATAAGGAGACCAAAACTGCACACAATATTCCAGACGTGGTCTTACCAATGCCCGTACAGTTGTAACAAGACATCCCTGCTCCTGTACTCAACATTGTTTTGCTATGAAGGCCAATATATAAGGCGAGTTTTTTTTCCACTGCCTGTGGCATCTTCACACTTACTTTCAGCAAGGACACCCAGGTCTTGTCACATCTCCCTATCTTAGTCTGTCACCACTTAGATAATAATCTGTCTGCTTATTTTTGCTACCAAACTGGATAATCTCATATTTATCCATATTGTACTGCACCTGCATATGACGGATTCTAGTATCTTCCCAATTCCAATATTGAGCGAATTCCATCATTCCATAATTCACTATTTTCTCTCTGCCTCCCTTCTTAAATAATGGGATTAGGTTAGCTACCCTTCAATCCATTGGAACTGTTCCAGAGTCTACAGAACTTTGGAAGGTGACCACTAGCACATCTACCTCACCTGAAGCCAATTCCTTAAGTACTCAGGGATAAAGGTTTTCAGCTCCTTGGGATATATCAGCTTTTATTCCTGCTAGTTTCCCCAATACCATTTTTCCACAAATACAATTTTTTCTTTCAAATCCTTCTCCCTATTAGACAGAGTTCCCCATATTTCTGGAATGTTATTTGTATTTTCCTTTGTGAAGACAGAACTAAAGTGCGAATTTAATTGGTCTGCATCTCTTCATTCTTGACTATGAATTACCATGTTTCAGACTGTATGGACTTCGTACCATCATAATTTCCTTTATTTAAATTGAGGAGCCTAGTCTAAGAAACATCATTCTCCATCTGTGAAGAATTCAATACAATTGTGGTCACTCATCCCTAATGGCCCAATTAGATTGTCAATTATTCCTTCCTCATTACACAATACCCAGTCAAGAATGGCCTTTTCTCTGGTTTGTTTCTCAACACATTGATCCATAAAACCATAATTTATACACTCCATGAATTCCTCTTCTATTGCTACGGATTTGATTTGCCTAATTACATGCAGATTGAAGTCACCCATAATAGCTGGATCTTTCTGATTTTTATCTCTAATTTCCTTTTTAACGTCTTTGCCAATATTACTACAATTTGGGTCTATATACAAACCCTATATTTTTTTCTGCCCCTATGTTTCTAAGCTGAGTCCCTTCTAGATTCTACTTCAGAGCCGATATCCCCTATCACAGTCACTTCTTTTTAAATCAACAGTACTACACCATCTCCTTTTCCTTTTTTGTCACTCCTTTCTAAAACCTGAAACCCCTTGAAATTCAGTTCCCATTCCGGGTCACCCTGGAGCCACATCTCTCTAACCTTCACTATATCATACCCACTTAGAGATCGGAGAGATCTGGGAGAGAGTTTATAGTGAACAAGTTAATTCAAAGGATTCTTGCCAGTGTTTTGCATTTCAATTATTGGTCTTTTCACATTTTAGGCTTTGCTAAAATACTTTTCACAAACACTAGTGATATCCCATTGTACTATCTGCAGAACAGGATTTAATTCAAAAAGCTAAATTACTATTTTAATGCTGTCACCTAAAACTGCAGCATTGTCACATCATTTCAAAATTCCAATGTATTAAATGTTGTGCAACTGCTAAAAAAAAGGCTTTCTGGATTTATGGGAACAGGCTTTTTTCAGAGTAAAATGCACCAGACAACTTTAAAAACAACGGTCATACAAACTGTAGCAAGTGTAAAGTGCTCAGAAAACCAACAATTCTACAAAGAAATAAAACCATGGGGATGAAAGTGGTTCATCAATAAAAAAGTCTAAAATTTTTGTGCAAAAAGGTTTGTACATATTATAGTGCAAAGTGACAAAGACACTGTAGTGCAAGGGGTCAAAGAACTCTCCAACAACTTTCAAAAATCTGTGTTGACATGCAAATATTTCTGTGACACATCAAATGGTTACGTGAGGTGGAGGGGAGAAGGAAAGGTGGTGGGACGACAAAGGATAGGCAACAAGGGCAGCAAAGCAGCAGGTTTCATTGCACTTTTCCCTCTCTCAATTTATAACTTGTCAGATAAAAGTCTGCCTTCCTGCTTTTGCGACCAAAGTGGATAGTCTCACATTTTTCTACATTATACTGCTATGTATTTGCCCACTTAGCTAGTTCAAATGAAGAATCTCTGCATCCAGTTTTGGGTCATCTACAAATCTGGAGATATTACAATTAGTTCCTTCATCTAACTCATTATATATACATTGTGAATAGCTGGGGTGTGGTACCGATTCCTGCGGTACCCCCAGTCAATACTTGCTATTCAAAAAAAAACCTGTTTACTCCTACTGTTTCCTGTCTGCCAACCAGTTTTCTACACATCTCAACATACTACCTCCAATCCACGTGTTTTCATTTTCCACTCTGATTTCTAATGTAGGACTCTTGTCAAAAGCTTTCTGTAAGTCAAATAAACAATATTCACTAGTTTCCCCTCATCAAATTCTACTAGTTACATCCCTCAAAAGAACTCCGGTAGATAATGTCAAGCACGATTTCCATTTTGTAGATTCATGCAGGCTGTCTCATCCTGCCACTGTTTTCCAAATACACAGCTACTAAATCTTTGAAATGATCTCTAGCATTTGCCCCATTACTGATGGCAGGCTGAGTGATCTATAATTCCCTGCTTACTCGCTACACCCCTTACTAAACAGAGCTACCCTCCAAGTTATAGGAACTGTTCCAGAGTCTATAGATTCATTGAAAATGACCACCAGTGAATCCACTATTTCTATGCCCACTGGGATATGGATTATCTGGCCCTGGGGATTTTTTCAGCCTTCAATTCCATCAATTTCCCCAAAACCATTTCTTTATCAATACTGCTTTTCTTCACTTATTCCTGCTAAAGTCTGCATTCCCCAACATTTCTGGTACGTTATTTATATTGTCCTTTGTAAACACAGAACCAAAGTATGTATTTAGTTGGTCAGGCATTTCTTTGCTCCCCATTGTAAATGTGGAGAAGTATAAAATTATTCACTTTGGTGAGAAATATAAAACAATTCTTCAACATTGAGAAGTGACAAGTGTTGCACTTCAAAGGGATTTTCATGTTCATATGTCACTGGAAGCTAACATGCAGGTTCAGCAAGTAATTGAGAAACCAAGTGGTATGTAGGCCTTTGTTAAAAGAGCATTTTAGTATAGGAATAAAAATGCTTTATTGTAATTATATAAAGCTTTGGTGAAACCACACAAAGTAATGTGCGCAGTTTTGGCTCCGTGGTTAGCACTGCTGCCTCACAGTGCCAGGGACCCAGGTTTGATTCCCGCCTCAGACGTCTGCCTGTGTGGAGTTTGCACATTCTCCCGTGCCTGCGTAGGTTTCCTCTGGGTGCTACGGTTTCTTCTCACAATCCAAAGATGTGGAGGTCAGGTGAATTGGTCATGCTAAATTGCCCATTGTGTTAGGTGCATTAGTCAGGGGTAAATATAGGGTAGGGAAATGGGTCTGGGTTGGTTACTCTTCGGCAGGTTGTTGTGGACTTGTTGGGTCAAATGGCCTGTTTCCATACTGTAGGGAATCTAATCTTTCCAATCTTGAGGGCAGGAGGGACTGTTTGATTTTCAATGCCCCTATCTTTCCAGGTAAAATGTTTAAAAAGGTTATTTTGTCCTACTGCATAAATCCACTTACTTTGTGAGTTTAAGGGATTGGCCTGGATTGAGATCTCACAATTTAATAAATTCTGAACCGAAACATCAATATTCTTTCATTATCATCAAATTGTTACCATGTATATCCACAAAGACAAAATCTTGATCATTAGGTGTACTAGGTCTTCTCCCATTTACATAATAAAATCTCTCAGTTACACTTTTAAGTATTTTGAATCCTCAGCCTTGAATTTTATGAAAACACTAAATGTGAACAGCTCTTACCAGCAAACTCATGTCCAGAGCTCATTATATTGTGATCAGAAATGGTTTCAGGTCTGTTGACTGAAGAACAGATAGATGGAGAATGCACTGATCGACTTAACATTCCCATTTCAGCCTCATCTACCAGACGATCCATGTAATCCCTGAAAAGAGATATCTTATTGTTAAACAGGGCGCTGTAGTTTAAAGTGTATTGAAATACAGACTTGATAATTCCTGAATATAAGGACATAATGGACTCACTGAACTGACAGATGGTATTTAGAACTACACTGCAAAGTGGGACACAATTAATCAGCCTGCACTGCATTTCCAGGCAATACATTCCATAATAGATCAAAGCATGATCAATACTTATTGTTCTGAGTTGGGTGGTGAGCCAAAAGTACCAAAAAGAATGTTTATTCTTTTAGTTTGCCCCCTCATTTTATAAAGTCCATCCTTGTGAAGGTCTGTATAAGAATATTTTATTGATTTAGGAGACATCAAGACAATATTTGACTGAGTCCAGAGCATCAAAGAGCTCTAGCAAAATTGAAGTCACCAGAACTGGGGGAGGTAGGGAGATAAAATTCTCCCACTTGGTAGTGTCAGACCTAATACATACAAAACTAGTTGCACTTGTGAGAAGCCAGTCTTTTTAATACCAGATCATCACTGCTGGACTTTCTAGTGTCCAAACATGTGACCTCCACCACTTAAAATGGACAACAGACGCATGAGAACACACCCGCAAAAAAACCCAAAAACTGCGGATGCTGAAAATCTAAAACAAGAGAACGCTGGAGAAACTCAACAAGTCTGGCAGCATCCGCAGAGGGAGAATCAGAATTAACTTTTCAAGTCCAGTATAATTCTTCTTCAAAACTGCCACCTGCATTAACCTCTCCAAGTCATTCAGTATCCTGAATTGGAAGGGCAATGTCTTCCCCACACAGTCACTTGGTCAAAACTTTGGAACACCTTTCCTAGCAGCATAATAGTGGCTCACCACCCAACTCAGAACAATAAGTATTGATCATGCTTTGATCTATTATGGAATGTATTGCCTGGAAATGCAGTGCAGGCTGATTCAATTGAGATAGTAAGGAGGTCATTGTCATAGAGCGTAACAGCACGGAAACAGACCCTTCAGTCCAACTTGCCCATACAGACCATATATCTTAAATTAATTAATTGTGTCCCACTTGTGAGTATTTGGCCCATATCCCACTAAACCCTGCCTGTGCATGTACCCATCCGGATATCCCTCAACCAAGTAGCCATTCAAATATAAACTTTAGTACTGAATGTCAATTGGCTATTCAACATAGATGGATATTCACAGCACAGGTTGAAGGTTCACAATAGATGTTTAACCACAAACTTTCAACTTGTGTCACTTGATGTTACTAGGGTGACGCAACCATGACTGGTCTTACCTTTCTGAAATTCTGCTATATGAAGACATTTAATGTTTGGGATATTTTATTACATTGAAGCAATCTATGCAAATTGTTGTTTCTTCTACTAAGGATTGGGAGGCCAAGATCACTTTACCCATTATACTCTAGCTGACATTTACCAGTACAAGAGAGATTTCACATAGCTCACATACCCCATCTCAAATGGTGCTACGTTGCACTGAGCTGCATTTTTAGCCAGTGTTATCATGGAAGTGCACCTTTTTGGAATCAAAGTTTACAAACAAAGATACTTGATGATTATCTTGAGAAAAAAGAATGTGCAAAGGTATGGGGAGAAAGCTGGAGACTGGCTCAAGGTAATGATGCTCTTTTGGTCAGCAGTTGCTGACACAATGGGCCAGATGGCTTCCTTCTGTAACATAACAATTCTATGATGCCAGTGAAGTTCAGATTCCAAGATGAAGGTATTGTCTTAGGAAGAAATACTGAACAGACTAAAGTTTAGGGAAATGAGATGTGATCTTATTCAACTATAAGGATTCACTTAACAGCTAAAGAATTAAGTGAATGCATTGAGATCCACCACCGTAATGAAAAAAAATGATGCAAATTGACACTCTTCTCAATTTTCCAGGACCACGGGAGTCTATTGTGCTGTGTGTGCGTGCATGCTTGCAAACAGGGGGGGGGGGGGGGGGGGTGAAGAGAGAAGCGGTGCCCAGACCTCAGGGACACAGTTGATAAACTACAGGTTCTCCCATTTAAGATGGAGATGGGGAGAAGTTTCTCTTTCAGAAGATCATTGTCTGTAGAATCCTCTTCAAAGAGTGCGGTGCTGGAAAAGCACAGCCAGTCAGGCAGCATCCGAGGAGCAGGAGAATCGTCGTTTTGAGCACCAGCTCTTCATCAAGAATTCTCTTCCCCAAAGATGAGTAGGGGCTGTTCATCTGAATATGTTCAAGGTCTTGCTTGGGAGATTTTTAACTGACAAGGTGCTCACACAGGAAAGCAGAGTTAAAGCAGTGGTCAGAATTCCATTGTTTTTTAAAAACAGAATGGCAGAGCAGGCTTGAGGGGTATAATAAGCTACACCTACTCCAAATTCGTGTCATGTGCTCTACAGTTCCCCATTACAGTGCCTCAGCCAATTTGACCTTTTCTGGCAGATTGCCCATAGTTTTAACATCCAGATTTAAAGAAAAATGTACTCACATTGGAGGCATACAGCAAAGATTCATGAGACTGATAACCAAAATAAAATGATAGTTCTAAAATGAGGGACTAAGTAAATTGCAGATGTCTTCACGCAATCTCTTGAAGCACTCAAGATTTTGAAGGGGCTTTACAAAATTGCACATAGATTGCTTCGCCCTGGCCAGGGAAGCCACAAAACAGGGGTGTGGCACAATCTCAGGAAAAGAAAACAATTTATCATTTGGGGAGAAAATAAAGAGATATTTGTTCAAGTGCGTGCAAATCTTTAGAACTATCTAACCAAAAAAGTTGAGGACACTTTCACTGAGTAAAATTAAGACAGAGATATGACAACGGGTGTTAGAGTTGGTCAGGAAAGGTAGATCAATTCTGGTCACATTCAATAGTGACAGAACAAGCCTGAGTCGCCAGATAATCTACTCCTGTTCTTTTTCTTATGTTTGGACACAGTAAAAATGTGAATTAACTTGGCTAAAGTACTTCAGAGTAAAAACGTACTAATATTATTTGGAGTCACTCAACACCATTCAGCTCCATCTTAAACCATCTTGTCCAGTAGCACAAACAACTGTTGTCTACTTACGTAACTCCAGGATGAAGATTGTACCTCTTCTTCCCAAACCTAGTTTGCTGTGCAAAGTAATCATATCTTTCTGATTTCTTCCACATATAGTAAAAAGCCACACACTCGCCCACCGTTCGACTCTTGACCTAAGAACAGAAACAAATACCTTAAATAGAGATGGAAACCGAAGATACGTTCAGAACAAGGCTCTTTTTCCAAAACTATCTTCATACTTCAACAAATGAAATGCAAATAAATCTCAGTTAAAAGATGTTAAATTTAAAAGTTGTCACGTTTCATCCACCACCCAAAATATTTTTGAATAGGTGGGCAATAAGGACAGTTTATATCGATTTCCTTCATGTGTGTAATTCAGTACATCAGCCATGGCAGAATTCTTGTTTTTCAGTCATAAGATCATGGGTTTATGTCTCACTCTATCACAAAGCTGACACTTACAGTATACCATGAGTGAAGGAGTACTGGACTGTTAGAGATGCCACCTTGCAGATGTAATATTAAACCAAGTCCAAACTGCTATCCCAGATGGATGTAGAGAATCGAATCATACTATAAAAAAGTAGAGTAGGCTATTCCTGCCCAGGCCAATATTTAGGCATTAAACACAACTGCAAGAAAACACATCTGCTCATTACCACATTGCTATTAATGCAAAATTTCTGCATTCAAACCTTGACTTGCTAGATCTGAAATGGATGTGTCTAAATACAGGAACAGTTACCTCGGAAATCAGCAAGCTACTTCAAGTTAAGAATTTCCTTTGTTTACTATTTATATTAAAGTTTGGAGGGGAAAGTCTTAAAAGGAACTACTTTCCTTACATGTTTGTTCACACAATCAGGAAAAAAAATTAGTCTGTGTGGCATCATTTTTAGTGGGTGGAGAAGCTGGTTTTATGGTGTGCCTGGTTGATTGCTATGGATTTACCTCATGGAATACAGGGAGAACTCGCCACTTGGATACAGAACTGACTCAAAGGCAGAAGACACAGGGTGGTGATGGTGGAGGGTTGTCTTTCAGACTGGAGGCCTGTGACCAGTGGAGTGCAACAAGGATCAGTGCTGGGTCCTCTACTTTTTGTCATTTATATAAATGATTTGGATGCAAGCATAAGAGGTATAGTTACTGAGTTTGCAGATGACACCAAAATTGGAGGTGCAGTGGACAGCGAAGAAGGTTACCTCAGATTACAACAGGATTTTGAGCAGATGGGCGAATGGGCTGAGACGTGGCAGATGGAGTTTAATTCAGATAAATGGGAGGTGCTGCATTTTGGCAAAGCAAATCTTAGCAGGACTTATACACTTAATGGTAAGGTCCTGAACAAAGAGACCTTGAAGTGCAGGTAGATAGGATAGTGAAGAAGGCGTTTGGTATGCTTTCCTTTATTGGTCAGAGTATTGAGTACAGGAGTTGGGAGGTCATGTTGCAGCTGTACAGGATATTGGTTAGGCCACTGTTGGAATATTGCGTGCAATTCTGGTCTCCTTCCTATCAGAAAGATGTTGTGAATCTTGAAAGGGTTCAGAAAAGATTTACAAGGATGTTGCCAGGGTTGGAGGATTTGAGCTATAGGGAGGGGTTGAATAGGCTAGGGCTAATTTCCCTGGAGCATCAGAAGCTGAGGGGTAACCTTATAGAGGTTTATAAAATCATGAGGGGCATGGACAGGTTAAATAGACATGATCTTTTTCCTGTGGTGGGGAAATCCAGAACTGGAGGGCATAGGTTTAGGATGAGAGGGGAAAGATGAGTGGGCGGCACGGTGGCACAGTGGTTAGCACTGCTGCCTCACAGCGCCAGAGACCCGGGTTCAATTCCCGACTCAGGCGACTGACTGTGTGGAGTTTGCACATTCTCCCCGTGTCTACGTGGGTTTCCTCCGGGTGCTCCGGTTTCCTCCCACAGTCACAAAGATGTGCGGGTTAGGTGAATTGGCCATGCTAAATTGCCCATAGTGTTAGGTTAAAGGGGGTAAATGTAGGGGTATGGGTGGGTTGCGCTTCGGCGGGTCGGTGTGGACTTGTTGGGCCGAAGGGCCTGTTTCCACACTGTAAGTAATCTAAAAGGAACCTAAGGGGAAAGCTTTTCACTCAGAGGGCAATGGATATGGAATGCGCTGCGAGAGGAAGTGGTAGAGGCTGGTACAATTGCAACATTTAAAAGGCAACTGGATAGGTATATGAATTGGAAGGGTTTGGAGGGATATGGTCCAGGTGCTGGCAGGTGGGACTAGATTGGGTTGGGATATCTGGTCAGCATGGACGAGTTGGACCAAAGGGTCTGTTTCTGAGCTGTACATCTCTATGACTATGACTCTAATGACAAGAGACTTTGCCTTTTGGATTTCTCCACATTTCTTCACTGGCAAAACATAGGAGTCCAACTTACAGGCTCTGAGATTGGGTTTCAGATTATTTTTGTAATAGAGTTTGGGGACATCCAATGATGAAAATACCTGTGCTCAGCTTGCTGTAGAACACCACTTTTGTCACAGGCAAATATTCTATGTGAATAACACAGTCAACCAAATGAAGTTGAGCTGAAGTAAACATGAATTAGACACCAGGTATGCAACACAAGAACTTGGGCATTAGGGATTGTGTCCTTCTCCTTTCCCTTCATACTGCACATAGATCTTAAGCAGCAATGGTGGAACAATTCTGGTTGTATCATGGAACACTGCAAGATTGCCCATTTCTCAATTGGAGAAGTCACAAGAGGTCATCATTTGGAACAAACTCCCTGCTCTTTCCAAAGCCTGTGGGGAAGTCTGCTAAATGTTCAGCTTAGTTTCACCCAAGAATGGGAAACTTCATCATCCAATAGGCTATTGTAGCAGAGGATATTGCCAAGATAGTAGAACCTATGAACTGACTGGAGGTGTATCGATTGTCACTTGTAAAATGTTGTCTTGGCATTTTAAGCCAGCAGAATGTTGGTAAAATTGACTTTTTTTTCAGACACAATTGTATGGCTGATGTATATGGAGGCTTGGACAAAGAAATCAACAAGCAACCGGATGTCTTTCAGCATGTGCGATATAAAAGCAGAGTCATCAGCAAACAAGGGTTCACTTCGCAGCTGTCTGTGATTTTTTTTCCCCCCCACAAGCCAAGGGCCTTTGCAGATTGAAGAGTTTGCTGACTGTCCTGAACGGAGTGCAAGGGATATCACGTCTCATAAACTAGATTGAATCTAGTAAGGAAGTAACCAAAAAGATGGATGAGGGCAGAGCGGTAAACATTATATACACAGACTTTAGTAAAGCCTTTGACAAAGTTAGATTACATGGGACGGTGACAGAGGTTGTTTTTCGGACTGGAGGCTTGTGACGAATGGTGTTTCACAGGGATCAGTACTGGGTCCACTTTTGTTAGTCATTCAAATGAACGATTTGGATGAGGATACAGGAGGCGTGGTTAGTAAGTTTGCAGATGACACCAAAATTGGTGGAATAGTGGACAGAGAAGAGTTGGGTCAATGGACTAAAGAGTGGCAAATGGAGTTTAATGTGGATAAATGCGAGACTTATTTTGATAAAACAAACACGGGCAAGACTTATACAGTTAATGGTGGCCCTGGGTAATGTTGGAGAACATACAGGCTCCTCCACAATATTATGAATACCCCAATCAAATCTTTCAGACTCCTCTCCTCCATACCCTGAGGAAGTCTTGCAGAGATCTCCTGCAGCAAAGAAAACTGACTTATAATTAACACAACCATTTTCCTTTGTGTCAGGTACAACTCCAATCAGAAAGATTTCCCAAATTCCCACTGATTACAGCTTTCATAAGTCATCTTGATGTCATACTCAGTCAAATACTGCCTTGTTCACCAAGGTCAGTTCACCCTCACTTCCCTTCTTCAGTTCAACTTTTTTATCCATGTTTGGACCAAGAATGTAATGAAGCCAGGGGCTGAGTGGGTCTAGTAGAAGTCAAACTGAGCCTTGATGAGCAAGTTATTGTTGAATTATGTATTACTTGGTCATGCTATTGGTGACCCTTTCACTACTTTGCTGATAAGTCAGAATGGACTTATGAGCAATAACTGGGTAGATTGATTGGTCTTACTTCTTGTGAACAGGATATACTTAGACAAATTTCTACACTGCCAGGTCAATGCCAGTATTGTAACTGGCAGCAGATCTAATTAAATAATCATAAACACAATTTAAGCTCTAATATACCCACAAATCTATCTTACCTTATTTGCCTGTATTTGGTGAAAATCTTTACCGTAGAGTCGAAGTGCAAGTTCAAAGTTTCTGCACTCCTCTTCTGTCCAAGCAGACCGTTCATCTACGGATTATGTGAACCGGAATTAGGATCATGGAATACAACATGCCACAAGTGCTACATTCTTAAGTTCCAAGCAGGTTATTATTGGGCTGGATTTTGTGTTCAACTCCAACAATTCAACAATTTAGCATTTATAGCTGGTTTTCAAGAGAGCTGTGCACAAAGTTACAGCAACCTCTGTGGCATTTATATTCCCGTGTGGATCATAGTTTAATATAGTGCCGTGGCAAGAATTTTTCCAAGGGTCCAGAAACAGGGATAAAAACACAGAATAAGCAGCCAATTACATCGAAGTATTTTCACTGACAAAGCCAGGGAAATAATACAATTAATTAAATAGCTTAACTTCAAAATTTCACGCACTGATTACTTAATTACAAAACTAAAATATTAATTTTTAAAATGTGCGCATTTGTTAAAAAAAATTACAATAGTTTAGCTTTTCAAGAAGTTTAGGCACAAATAAAGAATTATCAGTTACTATGAACCAAGTCAGATCTCATTCAACAAGGTGGACCTTTACAATTTTTTTAAATTGGGATTTTTATAAAGTAAAGAGGAATTTTTATTAATTCCAGTTGTTTAGGAATTGAACTCAGAACGTTAAAATGCATCCTACAGAAGAACACAGAATTAGTGACAACTGCTTATGGATTTCATATATAGGTATGAACTCCCAAAACTGCTGTTGCTTTTGGGCCCTTACCTCGTGTTGCCTTTATATTTGAGTGGTAACTTCCAAGTGCCTCCTTAACAACATAGTTACATTTTAGAAGTTCATACAGTGCCTGGAAAGAGTTAAAATAAAAGTATTAAATCCACATACAAAACAACTTACTATTAACCTGGAGCAACAATGGCAGAAGTTTCTGGGTGTAATTGAGGACACAGTTCAACCCAAAGAAAAGAAAGATTATCCGGGGAGGGCTTAATACAGCCATGGTTGACAAAAGAAGTCAGGAAATGTATCAAAGAAAAAGAGAGAGCCTATAAAGTGGCCAAGAGCACTGGGAAATCAGAAGATTGTGAAGTCTACACAAACAGAGGATAACAATGAGAGAAATAAGTAAATAGAGGATCAAATACGAAGGTAAGCTAGCCAGTAATATTAGAAATGACAGTTCAAGTTTCTTTCAATACGTAAGAAGCAAAGGAGAGGCAAAAGTAGAAATTGGGCTGCTCCAAATTGATGTTGGAAGGCTAGTGCTGGGAGATAAGGAAATAGCTGAAGAACTTAACAAACGCTGTGTCAGTCTTCACAGTGGAAGACATGAGTAACATCCCAACAATTAAGGAGAGTCGAGGGCAGAGTTGAGTATGGTAGCCATTACAAAAGAGTAAGTGCAATAAAAGATAAAGCTCTAAAAATTGATAGATCTCCTGGCCCCAATGGGGCTATACCATAGAGTTCTGAGAGAGGTGGCTGAGGAAATAGCGAAGGTGCTGACTGTGATCTATCAAAAATTACTGGAATCAGGGAAAGTCCCAGATGACTGGAAAATCGCGGTTGTAACCCCCTTGTTCAAGAAAGGATTAAGACAAAAGATGGAAAATTTTCGGCCAATTAGCATAACCTCAGCTGCAGGTAGAATTCACCATTCAGGATGAGATTTCTAAATTCTTGGAAGTGCAGGGTCAGATTAGAACAAGTCAGCATGGATTTAGTAAGGGGAGGTCGTGCCTGACTAACCTGATAGAATTCTTTGAAGAGGTAACAAGTAGGTTAGACCAGGGAAACCCAGTGGATGTCATCTATCTGGACTTTCAAAAGGCCTTTGATAAGCTGCCTCACAAGAGGCTGCTGAGTAAGGTGCTCGAGGTGAGCTGCTGGCATGGATTTGAGATTGGCTGTCTTACAGAAGGCAGAGAGTTGGGATAAAAGGTTCTTTTTTGGAATGGTATCTGGTGACAAATGGGGTCCTACAGGGTTCAGTGTTGGGCCGCAGCTGTTCACTTTATATAGTAATGACCTGGATTAAGGGACAGGGGCATTCTGGCGAAGTTCGTGATGATACAAAGTTAGGCAGACAGGCAGGGTGTACTGAGGAAGTGGGGAAGCTGCAGAAAAATTTAGAGTTTCGAAAAGTGATCCAGGAAATGGTTGATGAACTTCATCGTGAGCAAGTGCGATATCTTGCACTTTGGTAAAAAGAATACAGGCATGGATTATTTTTTAAATTGTGAGAGAATTCATAAAGTCAAAGTACAAAGGGATCTGGGAGTGCTAGTCCAGGATTCTCTAAAGGTTGATTTGCAGGTTGAGTCTGTGATTAAGAAAGCAAATGTAATGTTGTCATTTATCTCAAGAGGGTTGGGATATAAAAGCAGCGATGTGCGACTGAGACTTTATAAAGCTCTAGTTAGACCCCATTTAGAATACTGTCCAATTTTGGGCCCCACACCTCAGGAAGGACATACTGGTACTGGAGCATGTCCAGCGGAGATTCACACAGATGACCCCTGGAACAGTAGGCCTAACATATGATGATCCTGGGATTGTATTCATTAGAGTTTAGAAGGTTGAGGGGAGATCAAACAGCAACTCTCAAGATAATGCATAGCTTACAAAGGGTGGACGCTGGGAAGTTGTTTCCATTCCAACGGGGAGACGAGGACCTGTGGGCATAGCCTTAAAATTAGTGGAGGGTCAATTTAGAACAGAAATGAGGAGACATTTCTTCAGCCAGAGAGTGGCAGGCCCGTGGAATTCATTGCCAAGGAGGCAGGGACGTTGGGTGCCTTCAAGGCAGAGATTGATAAATTCTTGATCTCGCAAGGAATTAAGGCCGGTAAGTGGAATTGAAACAACCATCAACCATGGTTAAATAGCGGAGTGGACTCGATGGGCCGAATGGCCTTGCTTCCACTCCTACGTCTTATGGTCTAACTTAACAACGGAAGGTGATTACCTCTTAGAAATGCACCAGAAACAAAAGATTACCATTTTAGAAACAATTACGTTTCTTCCAATATTGAACAATTCTAAAATAAAACCGACTTGGAGATATTCCTCAAAGCGGTTGCGTTTACTGGCTGATGTTGAAAGCTTCCTCAGATAGCTAATATTCTCTGGTTCACTGCTTACATGTAAATTAACACTCATCATTTTGTTTTATAATATTCTCTATTTTTCACAAATCTCCTCCAATAATATCAGTGATGACTGCCTATTCATTGAATACTCATTTTTTAACAAAAATAGTTTGTATCACATATTTTGGACTGCATTGAATTGTGAATAAATTAATAAAACAGAAAGTGTTTTAAGGGCTACTAACAAAATTCCTCACTACAAACAATACCAAATGAAAAAATACATTCTGTTAGCTTGTGTGAGGCTCAAGATAATTTGCACCAGTGTCTAACGATACAATTCAAAAACAAAGTTTCTGACCTTCTTGACTCAGGTACTATAGAAAGGTTTTTATTATATGGATCCCCTTGCTGAGAGCAGCTTTTATATGCCAGGCTTCCAGAAGTTGAGGAAGCCCAGATGACAAGCTAATACCAGAAACATGCAACCTCCTTAAAAGGCTTTAAATGACAAGTTGCCTCCTAAAAATTGAATGATAGTCCTCATTACAAGTCCCTCTTCCATACCAACCCCACAAAATTAGCTATGAGCAGCTTATAGGAGCATTGGCTTTTGGTTAGATTTTAGTATTTTAACTAATCCAAAAAGCTGCATGTATTGATTTTAAAACTAAGGATCCCTTGATTTTAAGAAAACAGCCCTCTCAATTTGTCCTCCCACCTCCAAAAGGTGTATGTACAAAAAAATTACAGTTTTAGCAAAAAATTTAATCATGAGGTCAGCATTGTTGATTGGGCTGGCATTTACTGGCCATCTCTTGTTGCCCTAGTGCCAAGGGGTGAACTGACTTTTTTGACCGCTGCAGTCAATTTAAAGTATGTAGATCCACAAAACAATTAGAGACAAAGTTCCAGGACTTTGATGCTGACCCAGAAGCATTGAAAGAATGGCATATAATGGCATATATCACTGTGCAGTGTTAGAGAGACTGAGAGGGCACAAGGTTGCAGATTGTACTGGGAATACAATACTGCACACAGTGCCTCACGGATGCCTTGTGTTGAGGAGTTGCTGGATTTGTTTGAGGCCTATCCCATTTCACAGTGATAATGCAATACAACACTATTAAGGGTAACCTCAAAGTGAAGATAGAACTTAGTCTCCACAAAGATTGTGCAGCGGTCACTCATACTGATACAATCAATGCAAAGAGGCACCTGCAATAGATAGTATGATGAGGATGAGGTCAAATATCTTTGTCACTCACTGGTAAGGAGGAATGTGCAGGATTGACAGAGCAACATTTGCCATTGTTGTTTCTGATACCTTCATCCTTGCCCAGCTGGTCTCTGTCTTTTTTTAAAAGCTTCCTAATGGTCGATACTATTGAATTTCTTGCTGGACCAATTCACAAGACAAGACATTTCAGACCCTGGAATTTTACCAGGGTCTCTGGATTACTAGATTTGCCACAATACTACAGTGCCATCACTTCTCCTTGAAATAATATAGGGAGACTGATTTCTCTATTCCTGCATCCCAATGAATGTCTTTTATTGAGTTTTCTTATCAAAATGCAATAGTCGATACACTTCCCTACATTAAATTTATAATTGCACATTTACTGAGTTATCTTTGTTCTCACTGAAATGAGCTTTCCTCCAACTGGGCATTTAGTGTTGAACTGTTAATTGCCCTTTAACTAAAGGTTAGAAAAGATTCAGCTATCTTCTTCCCCATTGGGCTGGAAACAATCAAGAATTATCTCTTCTGTACATTTCATAAATTTCTCCTGCTCTGTGAGATTCACTGTTATTTTCTGAATCTATATTATTAAGATAATAATGCATCTCATTATTATGCTTTGTAGATTTTGTATCTTCTGACACTCCTCTATCTTTTTCCATTATTTGGTGGACTACACTATACAACCTAAAGTGTAATAGATCCCCTTTTTTTAATTCTACTATATTTTTCTCTTTACTGTTGAGGACATGTTGCCTTCTGTGTGTTATAACAGTATCTCTGATCATTACTTTTGACAACCATCCAACAGTTCCTATTCCTTTCTCTTTTCTATTTTGCCTTATAGTCAGAAACAAAAGTGGCAAGCCTCCAAATTGAGACAAAATCTATTATGGAAAATAAACTACCACACAGTCTCTAGTGGACTTTATTCAGGTCAGTCATATATCAGATCTGTAATCAAGCATATATTCACCTGTTCATTGTCCCTTACATGTGTCCCTTCAGGTATACCACCAATGCCTTTCTCATCTGCAGATCTCTTAGCTGCTTCATGCAAGAACTCCTTTACCGTACTTTCAGGAAGCAAATAGGGAGTCCAAAGTAATTGGTCCTCATTTTCATAGACTAGAAATAAAATAAAGAAACAAACTTACTAATAAGATTTCATGTAACGAGTATTTTCAATCCATGAAATTAAAAATACAAAATACATTGAACACAAGTGTGAACCTGTCAGTAAGAGCTCTAATGCAAGTATTTCTCCAGTACCTAGCTTATATAAATTTACCATACAGTATTTTATCTGGTTTATTTTAGAATTTTGATTTTTTATGTTAAGTCATGAGAAAGACAGACACTCAATTCACTTTCTGGTCAGAGATCACCTGAACATCTACAGAAACTCTGTTCTGGGTCCACTGCTTTTTATCATTTACATAAATAATTTGAATGTGAATATAGGAGGTATGGTTAGTAAGTTGATAGGCGGTGTAGTAGACAGTGAAGGAAGTTATCTCAGAATACAACCAGACCATGATCAAATGGGCCAACAGGCCGAGAAGTGGCAGATAGCATCTAATTTAATAAGTGTGAGGGGTTGCATTTTGCTAAGACAAAAGGACTTGCACAGTTAATGGTAGAGCCTACGGAGTGTTGCCAAACATGATGTGGAGGTGCAGGTGTGTAGTTCCTTGAAAGCAGAGTTACAAGCAGACAGGGTGAAGGCTGTAATGTTTGGTATGCTTGCCTTCATTTGGTCAGTGCGTTGAGTGTTGTAGCTGGAATGTCATGTTCCAGCTGTACATGACATTGGTGAGGCCACTTTTAAGAATACTGCGTATAATTCTCGTCACCTTCGATAAGAGTGTCATGAAACTGGAAAGGGTACAGAAAAGATTCACAAGGACTTTGCAGGGACTGGAGGGTTTGAGTTATAGGGAGAGGCTGAATAGGCTGGGACTTTTCTTCCCTGGAATGTCAGAGGCTTAGGGGTGACCTGAGAGGGGTTTATAAAATCATGTGGGGCATGGATAGAGTGAACAGCTAAGGTTTTCTTTCTTAGGATGGGGGAATCCAAAATTAGATAACATAGGTTTATGGTGAGAGGGGAAATATTTAAAGAGGACCTGAGAGTAACATTTTCACACAGAGGGTGATGGGTGTATGGAATTAGCTTTTAGTAGTATTGGTGGAGGCAGGTACAATTTAAAAGGCATCTGGATGGATACATCGTAGTTGTGGATATGTTTGCTGAGCTGAGAAGTTGCAGATGTCTCATCCCCTGTCTAGGTGACATCTTCAGTGCTGTGGAGCATCCTGTGAAGCGCTGCAGTACTGTCTCTTCTGGAATTTATTTAGTTTTGTTCCTGCTGCTTCCAGTTGCTCATTGTAGTGGCTGATATATTGCATCGAGGTTGATTGTGTTTGTTGATAAAGTCTGTGTATGCTTCTAGAAATTCTCTGGCTGCCCTCTGTTTGGCTTTTCCTATTACTGTTGTGTTGTCCCACTCAAATTTGTGGTCCTTATCATGTGTGTGTATGGCTACTAGGGACAGTTGGTGTTCGTAGATGCGGATTGCTAGTTATTTGCTAGCTTATTCTATATAGCGTTTTGTTCAATCCTTGCATGGAATCTTGTAAATTAAGTTTGTCTTGCACATGATGGGGATAGGGACTTTTGTTCCAGCAAGTTGTTGTCGGAGTGTGGCTGTGATGAATCCCAGTGGTCAGAGAAGTCTGGCTCAGTTCTGAGACATTTTTTATGTAAGGTAGCGTGGCTAGTGAGTTAGGTCGTGGTATGTCCTTGCCGTGTTCTTTGTCTGTTAGGCATCTGCAGATGAAGTTGTGAGGACATCCGTTCTTGGTGAATACTCTGTCAAAGTGTTCATTCATAGGTTGAGTGCTGCAACGCATTGTAGCCCTTTTGAACAGGGGCCGAATGCAGCTTCACTTGTGTGTGTTGAGGTGATTGCTGTTGTAGTTCAGGACCTGGTCGGTGTGTGTGTGTGTGGGGCTTTCCTGTACACTTTAGTGGTACATTCACCATTCTGTGTTCTTTCATCCATCATAAATGACGGTTATCATGGACAAGACTGAATATATTCACAAAACAGAGTAACTACTTGCAGATACTGACACTTACCTACAGAGAGACTGTGACCCCACTCCACAGCTAACCAAGAGAATAAACAGCACATGGGTGAAAACAATGACTGCAGATGCTGGAAACCAGAGTCGAGATTAGAGTGATGCTGGAAAAGCACAGCAGTTCAGGCAGCATCCGAGGAGAGGGAGCGGCGGTGAAGGAGGCCCAGGACCTCCATGTCCTCGGCAGAGTGGGAGGGGGAGTTGAAATGTTGGGCCACAGGGCGGTGTGGTTGATTGGTGCGGGTGTCCCTGAGATGTTCCCTAAAGCGTTCTGCTAGGAGGCAGATGCTGCCTGAACTGCTGTGCTTTTCCAGCACCACTCTAATCTAGAAATAAACAGCACACTATGGAACCTACAAATAAAATGGACTAATAACCAGGATTCACCTACAAAGGAATGAAAAAAGAAAGCAACAACACCCCAAGATTATACAGATTACCCAAAGTACACAAACCAGACATCACTTAGACCCACTGTGGCACTCCCTGGAACTCCATCGCATAAACTTGAACAAAAACAAAAACTAAAACATCTAATCAGCTGATCGAAAAACTCCATGGACATAGACAAGGATGAAACAACAATTTCATCTGTTATAGTAGCACTGTTCACTTCAATTGACAAAACTCTAGCCAGAGAGACAACAGCCAACCTCCTGGACAGGCAGAACAGACAACACTACAGGGAACCTATCAATTAGGACTGCATATTCAAAATCCTAGACCTGTGCTTGACGACACACTTTACGTTCAACAATAATATACCTACAGGCTCACCCATCTCTGGGATCATAGCAGAAGCAGTGATGCAAAACTGGAACAAATAGCCCCCCCCACAAATCCAACCCAAACTCTGGTAGATGACACTTCGGTTCTCATTAAGAGAACAGAAATTGAGAACACTCACCAGATTATCAACACCATGCTCACACGTTCAGATTTACAAGAGAGGAGGAAACCAACAATTAACTCCCATTCCCAGACATGATGGTTGAAAGAACACAGAGTGGTGAACGCACCACTAAAGTGCAGAGGAAAGCCACACACACCGACCAGGTCCTGAACTATAACCACAACTACCCAAACATACACACTAAAGCTGCAGTATTAGGACCCTGTTCAAAAAGGACTACAACTCACCAACACTCCCCAACTTACGAAAGGAAAGGTAGAACATCTCTGCAGACTATTTGCCAAACAGAAGGTAGCCAGAGAATTTCGAGAAGCATGGCACTCACTCACAGACACCATCAACAAGCACATAGACCTAGAACAGCTACTACAATAAATAACCAGAACCGGCAACCAGAACCGGCAACCAGAAGCAGCAGGAACTAAATTCCAGAAGACACAGCAGCGCTTCATAGAAGTTTCCAAAGCACTGTAGATGTCACCTACACCGGGGACGAAACTCCTGCAAATCAACTTGCCAGCTCGCGAATATACCCACAAGTACAACTGGTGCCTGAGCTACAGATCTTTATGCAAACCTTGGACGGACCTAAGAATAGAAAGGCTTTAGAGGGATGAGAGACTAGAGTGGGATGTCTTGGGTCAGCGTGAACAAGTTGGTCCAAAGGGTCTGTTTCCGTGCTGTATGACTCTACAACAGAGGTTTCAGAATTTCGCAAGCCTGGAGAAATAAATTAAGGATTTTTGATTATACTTCATGGAGATATTTTTAACTAGGAATTAACAAGGTTTCTTCCTCATGAAACGGAAACGATACTAAAATCTTTCATTTTCAGTCAGAAGGGTAGCACAGTGGCTCAGCGGATAACACTGCTGCTGCACAGCACCAGGGACGTGGGTTCGATGCCAGCCTTGGACAACTGTTGGTCTGGAGTTTGCACATGTCTGTGTGGGTTTCCTCCAGGTGCTCCAGTTTCCTCTCAGTCCAAAAATGTTAGGTGCCATGCTAAATTGCCTATCGCGTTCAGGGATATGCGGGCTATGTGGGACAGCAAAGATGGGTGAGTCTGCGTGAGATGCTCTTCAGAGGGTCCGTGTAGACTTGATGGGCCAAATAGCCTGCCTCCACACTATAGGAATTATATTTTGTTCTAAGTTCACATGCTATCAAATTATTACTGTAAGAATATTGTTGGCATTATGGAATTACTGCCAGAAACTGGAAGATTATCTTCAATATATAACAACTTTGATAACATCTTTCATATAGTAAAATGGATGAAGGCATATTATAGGACAATCAACAAAAATAAACATCAAGCTAAATGAGACATTAGGTGAAGTGACCGCAAACTTGACCATATGACTTAAGAGGGCAGCTCAAAGGAAAGAAAGGAACAGGCAGAGGGGTTCGGGGGGAATTGCAGAATGTATCGACAAGAACAGCTGGAAAGCATGAAGAAGGGTCACTGTATCTGAAACATTAACTCTGCTTTCTCCTCACAGATGCTGGCATACTGAATGAGTTTTCCAAACAATTTCTGCTTTTGTTTCTGATTTCAAGCATCCACAGTTCTTCCGTTTTTGTTTTTTTTTGCAGCTGGAAAGCATGTCTCCCAGTAATGGGAAGGCAGTGAGGAACGGAGAAAGGGCCAGAATTTAAAGAATGTAGAGTTGTGAGGAGGATTTTGGATCTGGAGAAGATTGAAAATATCATGAAAATAAAGCCATGGACATAACATGAACATAAGGATGAGAATATTCAAAGAGAGGCCAATACTGAAGTAGATCAATGAACAAATCAGTAATCGACAAATGGGACCTGGCACTAGTTAGAACATCTAGATTTCCCAAAGTTTGACAGTGACTTAATGCATTCACTTCATCCCATACCACTAATAAAAAGCCGTGAGATCGAGAAATAATGGTGACTGAAATAAAAAAAACACATATGGAGCACACATATGTAGCACTGATTTAAAGATAGAGTTAACTCATAAACACATGCCTTACCTCGATCACCATCTTCATATCTACACAGGCTAGACGGAATTTCAGCTTGATACTCTGAACCCACCATTATTTCCTAAATAAAGGCAAATGAATATTACCTGATGAAGGCAGCCATCTAAAATTCTACAAAGTAATATTATGATTAGGCAGAATCTGGTTTAATACAAACTAAAGTTACAACAACCTTCTCAGATATTTCCTACAACGATATTAAATCATTTTAATTCAATGAAAAGATTATCTACAGGTGGTGGTTCACCTTCTGAAAACTGGATAAGATCTATCTCACTTATAACTGTGATTCTCTTTCAATTTATCGCTCCCGTCAAGTTACACTGCAACAGATTTTGGATTTGCAGTGGTTTAGACATAAATGGTAAAAGCCAACACTGCAGTCCAAACATAAAAATCAGAATTAGAAGTCACTCTCTCTCTCTTTCATGGATGCACACACATATACAAGTCTATGGGCTGAATTTGTATTTGCAGAATTATATTTGTAAATACTTCTGTTTTGCTCAAAAAGCAGACAATCTGCAGGCAGTCCATTCATGTAATATTTTGTATATTCCACTTTGAAAACAGAACCAGTCTGATTCAAGATTGGGATACAAACAGACTCTGACCTCACACCTTTCATGCATTGACTGAGCGGAGATGCCATCTTTTGTTATAAAACTTTAAGTTATCTCAAGAAGGTGACTTAAAACAAGGAATGGATTAATGAACCGAAACCTGCATTCTAAAAGGTTAAAGACTTAACACTCTAGGTTTGTTCAATATACCATTGTATGACACTATAATCTTTCGCTATAAATTGTGTCTTGTGACCTTCACAGCCACCTGATGAAGGAGCAGCACTCCGAAAGCTAGTGCTTCCAATTAAACCTGACTGACTATAACCTGGTTTTGTGAGATTTTTAACTTTGTACACCCCAGTCCAAAACCGGCACCCCCACATCATAAAAATCACACATGACTTCAGAATTGCATTCTACTGAAACTCATTTTCAGTTCCATCCACGGGAAATAAAGTCACTTTATATTGACACAAGAGTTGAAATCAGGAAGCAAAACTATATGACATGTAGAAATTGACACATCTATAAGAATCACAGGTGAAGTTCAAAGTCAAGATATTAAAATAAACAGTGTAAATAGCTGTCTTTATTAACAAAGATACAGAATTCATTACTAAAATGAACATCTATTGCACTCAAATAATAGTTTCATCATTTATCTAAGCTATGGATTACAAGCAAAAATTCTCACAATTATGAGAAGCTCAGTAACAATACATAATTTTCTTTTGTTTTATCCCACAAGGAATGTACTTGATTGTCTCAAGGCAAATATTTTTACTCTACACCATGTTCAAACTAAGACAAGTACTTCAAAGCACCTGCAGATCAAAAAGTTGCTTCCATTCAAGTTGCTTCCAATGCTAGTAAGTTAAACTTTTCTGGAATCTGATTTTAGATGATGATCACCGGTCAGAGTCAAATCTCAACTAAAGCAGAATAGAAGTGGTATTCGACAATGGAATGCCAACAACCAGACTAATGAGGAAAGCAACACAGCCATCATTTCACTCTATATTACAATCTAGGTGACTCCTGTTGGATGCACGGATGCCAGGTGAAGCCATATCAGTTAAGTACTTTGACTGAGGAAGAATCAGAAAGACATGCATCAAGAAATGCATGAATGAAATTTATTACAAATCAACAGCAAAGGCCCATCAGCTGCTGTGAATCCTCTCCAAATACAAGTTAGCATATTTAGGAGGGAAGCAGGGAGTTGCAAAATAGAAATGTGGGTCCCTATCTCTGAGCAATCAGGACACACATGACTGCTCTTGGCATTCAAAAATGGCATTTTTGTAAACACAAAATTTGTAAGATTCAAGACTTACGCAATCTTTGGGAGTATAAATAGAATTATTCATATGCCATTAACTTACACTGAATTGTTTTGCCTAAAATAATGATTTTAAATTATTTTTTGGACGCCAGAGCTTCAAACTTTCTTTTATAGCAGATCATCAGAAAAACTTTGTATTGTGCACCGACAGAACAAACTATTTTTCACTTGCTGCTTGCTTTATTAAAAAAATATTAAGACGACTATCATTGAGGATAAATAACAATCTTATACTCATCATGTGTACAGTGACCCCGAATTCTTTTAAACTGAAATAAAATCCATTGCATCGCCCTTACAAATGAGTTAAGAACTAACCTTCAGGAATATCTACACAAGGAGTTCAATTTAGATTAATTCATCCTATGTATTCATGTAAATAACACTTAAATTTATTTCAATTCTAATAGTTAAAGAATCAAACACAAGCTTAATAAATTTTATTATACTATATCTGACAAAGTTATTACTCATTCTGCTGCACAACTGCTGAAAGAGATCTCACTTATTTTAACTGATAATACACGGTTAGAGGTCAGATTGAATAATGTTGAGTTTACAGTACCTTTTTTAAGTCTTCAGGTGGTACACAATCATCTTGTCCTTCTTCATCTTCAGATTCTTTATCACCATCAAACGTGGTGCTTGCTTGATGTGAGAAATTTAAAGATTGTTGTCAGAAAACAGCCAAAAACATATGTTTTCATTCTGCTCAAGATGGAAGAAAATGTTTTTCTTGACCAAGATTCAAATCAACCACAAGTGCTAAATACAATACCCAGAATGCATATTAATCATGGATTTTTTTTATTGATCCATGGTGAGATCATTGCTGAAAAGGCCAGCACATATTGCCCACAACTAACTGCCTAAGTGGTAAATTGTCTTCTTGAATTGTTAGTAGTTTGAGAGATTTAGGTACAAACAAGTTTCAGGTGTCTGAGCTTGTAACAGTGAAGGCACAGTAAATCAATTCCAATATCTAGTTCTTTAGGCTAAGGGACAAATAACATTCACATCACACAAATGCCAAGGAAAGAACAACACCCAACAAGGGAGAATCTAACAATCCAACTTTTGACATTCAAAGGCATTACCAGTGCTGAATCCCCCATTATCAATATCCTGGGATTACCACTGAACAGTAAATGAACTTGACTAGCTATATAATTAAATAATGTGGCTATAGGAACAGGTCAGGGCTATGAATCCTGGTGTAGTTCATCTTCTGTTGCAGTCTTGATGCAAATATAGCAAAATAACCTTCAGAGATTAGTTTAGAGTGACTGCCCATAAGTCTGATCACCATCTATAAAGCACAATTCAGCAGGGTGATGTGATGCACCCCTCTTGCCTGGATGATAGCAGATTCAACAATATTCAAGCTGGAAATGACCTGGTACAAAATCCACTTAACTGGCAGCATTTTCATGAACATTCGCTCCCTTCATCATCAAAACACAGTGGCAGCAGTGTTGACCATCTACAAAATTAACTACAGAAATTCATGAAGGCTCCTCTGATTGCATCCTCCAAATTTGGCAACAATATCATCTAGAAGGTGGCCACCACCTGCAAGCTTTCTTCTAAGCCACTGACCAGCCTGGCTTTGAATTATATTGCTATTCTTTCAATGATGCTGGGTCAAATTCCTGGACTCATCTGATCACTCACTCCCCAATCATCACAGCATTCTCAGCCTCTGACCTGCTCGTGTAGCTGCTATAATAACAGTTAGACCAGTTCAGTTTCTGATCAATGGGAATCCCCAGAATTTTGAGAATGAGAGTTTCAGTGTGGATAAGGCCATTGAACGTCAATAACAAATGGTTACAATTTCTTTTGCTGGAGATGGACATTGCCTGGCACTTAAGTAGGAGTGTGAATTTTAGTTAAATTTACTAGCCCAAGCCCAAATATTGTTCAGATTTTGCTGCATATGGGCACTAACTGGTTCAGTATCTGACAAGTTGTAGTGCTACCAGACAACCTGCAGTCACCAGCAAACATCTCCATGTCCGCTCACCAGCTCCCGTTCCCCAACTCAGTGGAGAGTTTTTCCTAATTCCAAATTAACTTAGGTTCCACTAAAGCTTCTTGAGATTACACTCAGTTAAGTGCTGCCTTGATTCCAAAGACAGTCACTTTAACCTAATCTCTGAAGGTTCTTTTGCTATATTTGCATTAAGACTGCAATGAGCCCAGGAGCTAACTGAGCCTAACAGAACTTAAACCATACTTTGATGAGTGGGTTATTGTTGAATAAGTGCCATTTGATAGCACCTTCAATGTCACCTTCCTTACTTGGCTGATGATTGAAAGCAGACTGATAAAATGTAATTGATTGGATTGGATTTATCTGTTTTCTATGGACACGACATACATGGGCAACTTGCTATGTTATTAGACAGATTGCAATAATACATGATTCTTGGAACAGCTTGGCTCGGGCTCTGGCTAGTTTGGAAAAACAAGTCTTCACCACACAGTGACATAATCAGGGGCCACAGACTATACTGTATCCAGTACCTTCAGCTATCTCATCATCACTGATCAAATCAAATTAGCCACAGATTAGCATGTGAGGATGGGACATTATGAAGAAACCAAGATGGAGCATCAACTTGACACCTATGGCTAGAAACCGCCTTCATTGCTCCTACTTCCATTTCCTCAAATCCTTAACTATTCACCAAAGCTAGCAGCTTTTGTCCACTTTATTTCTTCCCTTGTCAACCAGCCATAGTACTACACAAAACAGTTAACATCAGGTACTGTCTCAGGTAAAGGAGAGGTTAGGTGATCCACTAAACCCAAAGCAATTCAGTTTTTAAGTATCACTTTTATATTTCCATTTTAACTTCCAAGAACATTTATAATAGAAATCCTGTATAATTAACATTTCAATTATACGTTTGCAACAGTAGCAGCATCACAACTGTTCATAGGATGCAATTACAGCTTGACCATTCTGGATAATTATAAAATGTTGCTTATGTTGATGTTTATAATGTTATTGGTTCAATGGCCGAGAGGTATTAATTGCTGAACCATTAATTCAAAGACTGAGGTAATGTTCTCGGGACCTGGGTTCCGATCCTACTTCAGCAGATGGAATTTGAATTCAATAAAGAACTGGAAATAAGAGTCAGGATGACCATAAATCCATTGTCGATCGTTGAAAAAAACTAACACCTTTTAGGGAAAGAAAACTGCTATCCTTACTTAGTCTGGCCTAATTAAGGATGGGCAGTAAATGCTGTCCTCACCAGCAATGCCAGAATAAAAAAGATTGAAGCTAACAGGAACTGTTTGAGAAATATTCAAAATGTTCAATGATGAGATTTCAAGTAAGATCTGTCAATGAAGATGTGTCCTGCATAATTTTGAAGGACACAAACATAGCTATACATCTGGAAGAATGGGCACCTTTGTAGGCTTTGCACTTTTTACTCAAAGGAAACATCCAATATGAGTAACTTTAAGTAACACACGACCATGCCTTAATTAGTCAAAAAGATCTTAAAAAGCCTTAAAAAAAATCATTAAAAATACAGGCTCAAAGCTCTTCTTAATGACCGATCTTACCTTCGGGATTACATGTAAACTATGTGCAATTCGCCCTCACAGTAAATGAATTGAGATGCCAAAATGTCTTGGAAGCCCTTCAGTGACATCATTCTCATTCTCAGAATACTATAAATTATCCTATTTTATTTTGTCAGGCTATTACAGTGGTCAAATCATTGTGCTTCAATTTTATAGTGTAATATTTTACAGTAACTATTTTGAATCATTATCATAGAACCATACTTTTGGATACCTATTTGTGTCACTGAAAAAGACATCATTGCAGAAAGGAGTAAAGTGCAGTTTTCAGACATTCCTGCTTTTGAGCAGAGTCGGGCTATAACCATAATCAGAAGCAACAAGTGCCCCTCGCAAAAGCATCTAAATGCTGCATGCTACCTATTCAAACACAGTTAAAATTAATTTGTAATTAGGGAATAGTGTTGTCCAACCATTTGTACAGTACCAATATCTCTCTACACCAAGTAAAGCACAATTTCCAACAAAAGTGACAAAAGGAGCAGTCTGCTAGATGACAATGACTGCGAAGAGAAGTCAGAAAACTCAGCAGATCTGCTTTGTCTTCACAGTCTAAGTTTTTTTTTCCACTGTGAACAAGGCCAGTTTCAGATTAATTTGAGCTCTACTGTTATAATGTCTAAATTACCAACATTACATTTTTAAACCAAATAAAAGCCTCCCTTTCTGGTATCAGGGACACAATCAGATAATTTCACTAACTGATCTTTGGTAAACCAACATTTCCTCACAGCTATCAGTTAATAGCTAACAAGTATGTTCATACAAAATAAAAATCTAAATCTAAATACAGCAATATCATAATTAATAATTGTAACACTTGGGATAGATCTCACCTACTGTTGAATGATTAATCAGTTTCCAGGTTCAACAGGAGCTAACGAATACAGAAATAGTATCAAACTTGCTAAATAAGTTACAAAGGCAGGACCACTATTTTTGTTCCTGCATACATCTGAACGCAACCAATTACAAGAACAGCAATATTTCAATGCTAAACATTGCTTTCACTACAACAGGGAGCAAACTGCTTAGTTTTCTTGCTTTTTAGCATCCATCTTGTATCACTGGTGTATGCTGTCTAAGACTTACAAACAAGATGACATGCTTGCCTGAACAAAAGCGCGAAGTCAAAACACGACATGTCAACAACTACGAAGACTCTTTCAAGTAGCCCTTCAACAGCTATGCATGCAAGAAAAGATAGCTGACCTCTGCCAGTGTTATATAACAGACAATACGAGATATTTCCACATGATATAAACTGTCCAGTTTCATGAACTACCTTCATTGAAGAAAAACAATTCTTCTGTCATCCCTGCAATGAAACCTGAGCTGTTCTTCCACTTCACACGATTGTTGATTTAATAGCATAAGGAGTGACTACTACTGTTGATATTTACAAATCCACTTGACTTAAAAGAAAGCATGTAGTTTATCAAGATTAAGTCTGCATACTAAATTATTGAGGGTTCATTAGCTTTTTAAGACTTATTTGTTCACAGGATATTGGCATCACTAGCTAGGCCACCTATACAGTTTATTGTATAGCTGTCTACCACTGAACAGTCCGAGGTGGTGGTGATGAGGCACATTGTTGAACTGCTGAGAGTGTCTGTCAAAATTAAGGCCATCAGAAGGACAATTTTCCATTCAGAAATTATCATCTCCAGGAACACTTAATTAAACAAATTTAACATCTCTGGACGAAGTAACATTCATTTACAAAGGAGAAATTAAAGCAAATCGGTTTCAGAAGACACAGGAAAATGGATCTCAATTAAATTCTATAAAAGATTGGTTTGTAAAATCTGTAATAGATCAAGTTGAGCCAGTGTTTAAGATATTTCAGAACAGAAATACCTCATGACCACAAATCATTGTAAATCAGATGACCAGTTTCCACTGGAGAGTGGCTAATAAACAATGTATTCCATTATATAAACTATTAAAGAAAATCTCGTTGGTCCAGATGTGATTCTGAAGGTGATAACCCTGCAGTGAACAAGTAAATTCATCATAGATCATAAGATCAAATTAAGTACAGCAACTGCTTAATGTCCAAGCTATTTTTTTTTCCTTGAACAGAGTTTTGGAAGTAGATTCCTGCTTAAAGCTGCAAGAAAATGCAAATTTTACCAGATCTTGGGCTCTTGCACCCTGTTATATTTAAGTGTCCTAACCTGACATGAATGCAATCATTATTAGGTTGATGTTTTCGATGCCGGGTGTTGGGGGGGGGATGGTGGGTGGGGGGAGAGAAGAAGGATGAAACATGAATCAGAAGTGTATGCAGTTTTTAAATCTTCACCTCAAGACTCAAGGACACACCTGGCTATACCTCCAGAACACAAGTAGTTGGTCTCCAGATGACCAGAGAAGATCTTAAATGGAGGACTGAAAGAACTTTGCATCCAGCTAATTCAAAAGTAAACCAATCATAACAAGAATACATACAGCTTTGCTGATATCCCAGCCACTTATAAAACTATAATTCATAAGAATTATGTGGCAAACAAGCAAAACAAAAGTTGTAATACTGACAGAGGGGGTTTTTCTAAGTTTGTGAGAAGTGTTTGTTGATTGGAGCTGAGCTTCCTGCTCTACATAACATGTCATCTATACCACCTGATAGTCCTCAAATACATTAGTTTCCAGAAAGCTGTTGCAATCCTCTTTGAAGAGCAAAAGAAAATTTACAGCTCTTCACCCAAAAACACACATGCACAAACATATGAATCCAAGAGAGTAAATTTCCTTTATAACCCAGTGATCAAAATGCATGTGCAAACCTTCTTTGGTCTTTGCTTTAAGGCAATCATTACAAGTTATTTTAGACCAGTTAATGACTGCTTTATAGCAGCACACAGAAACATCAGATATGGCATGATATAAAATAAAAAATTAATTCAAATGTCTCTATAGCCTGTTAGAAGCCCCAAATTTCATAAGAAAGTGTGCTTTATTGGGGTCCTGCTGCAACTTGAGGGACAACCCTGCTTAGTTAATCATCAAAAATGGAAGTGCTGAAACACAAAATAAAAAGTATAATTTCAGGTCAGAACTGATGAGGAGAGAAAGTATTTAGTTCAGAAGCATTTTTTTCCTAATGTGAAAACTCAGAAACTTCCGCCATATAAACTGGCATACACAAGAAAAACATCAGCCAATCATCACAACAACCCTTGAAGAATTGGACTAATGTCCAGACAAAGTTTAATTTGCCAGGATGGATTCAAAACTCTTTTTTCAACATAAGCAAACCAGGTTTCGTTAGCATCAGAGGTTTTAACAGGGACAACAGCATAAAAATGGCAATATTCTCACCCACTCTGGAAGACAAGAGATTCTGAAGTGTGGGGAGAAGAACAGACTGAAGACAACACGTGAGGATTTCTTGTCTCCTTTGATCCCAAGTGGGGTAAACTGGTTAAAGTGATGGCGAAAGACTAGAAAGAACATTTAAATAGCACCCCATCATGGATGAAGTCTCACTTCCAAGTACTGTCTGGCTGATCCTCTAATAAAGGAGCATTTGATTAAAAGTCGGCATGAGCTAGCTCCGTCTTTGGCACTGTGAGATAAAGTTCCACCTGTTAAGGTTATTTTTGAGGAACCACATAAATTACTTGGCTGAGTGATTAAATTATCAAGAAAAAATGCCTGCCAGCAATGGAGCATTTGTCAATATCAACTTCTCACTATATAGAAGTCTATATAAAAGCAGAAATGATGCAGTTATGGACTGATGGTTGGCCAAGTGCTTGCAAATCCCAGGCTATCTTGTTGACTGAGACCGCCTCTCAACAAAAAGGGTTGAATGGGGTGGGTTTAACAGTAAAAGGTGACATCCTGGCACCAAGCTTACTTGACACCAGACTGACCGACTCCTCAGACAAGCCATCACCAAACTAAGCTGAGCCACCGCAGGAGGGGTGACCTGACAAGGACCATTCTTTTTGGGACCTGTGGAGCAGGTTTCTGGTGGGGGCCAACTTACCTGGCGCCCAGACCTCACTCCTGCAGTGACTCTTTTCTTGGAGGATTGATGAAGACTCTCCCGTCTGGTGCGGGAGGAGACGTCCAATCATAAATTGCACAATGCCAGGTTGTGCTTCAACTATAACTGCAAGAACCTGAAGTGGCCAGCTGCCACCACGAAGATGCCATTACATTTGTGCAATGTTTTAAACCAGCAGACAACTTGCTTGAAGATCAATGATCTTTCCAAGCTGGAAAACAAGAGAACACAGAGCTCAACCATGTGAGAAAGTAGCGGCTAGATTTATGCTGCTGGGGGAAATGTTACGATACATCAGACGAAGGGCAGAGTCTTTCAATGACTGATGAACGGGAAATAAAGTGGAATTGTAGCCCAACTAAAAAAGGGATTTAATCAGCTATGCTCATTGCTGGAAAAGGGAGATTTTTCCTGTTTGAGGAAAAATAAATTACTTTTTTGACCTATTTATAAAAATTGTTTAATCAAATAAACTACCATCTGGGTTATCAGCTTTGAGTTTTAAAAATGCATCCTAAAAATAATAAATTGCTGAAAAATAGACATTTTGTCTGAACTGTGTGTCTTGCACTGAAGACATTTTGCAAGAATTCAAATTCAAGGAGAAAACCATCATTTATACCACATGAGAGGAGAGTGCTGACGAGATAGCAAATGCATCGATTGGAAGAGGAGTTGCCATGAAAATTGCACCCATAAATGGGGATAAATATTTTATATACAGCCAGATTTCGTTAAATTTAAACACGGTGGCACAGTGGTTAGCACTGCTGCCTCACAGCGCCAGAGACTCGGGTTCAATTCCCGCCTCAGGCGACTGGCTGTGTGGAGTTTGCACATTCTCCCAGTGTCTGCGTGGGTTTCCTCCGGGTGCTCCGGTTTCCTCCCACAGTCCAAAGATGTGTAGGTCAGGTGAATTGGCCATGCTAAATTGCCCGTATTGTTAGGTATAGGGGTAAATGTTGGGGAATGGGTGAGTTGCGCTTCGGTGGGTCGGTGTGGACTTGTTGGGCCGAAGGGCCTGTTTCCACACTGTAAGTAATCTAATCTAATCTAATCTAAACCAGGCAGGGTGACTGAGTGGTCAGGGGATTGCCCTGAAAAGTAACCAGTGAATATTTGTCTTCTAGTTTGCTGAGTTGAAACAGGCAAACCAACATAAACAAGTTCTTTATGTCTGCAACATGTATTAATACATGCAGCTTTCATTACACATAAGTGCGCGACACTGCAAGCCCAAATGACAATTGAACATTGTGCAAGGAATTATTGTGACACCATTCAGGATTATCTGGCAAATTTTGTCCAATTGCAGAATCACATTAAAATGCTGATGGATCCAACCAGCCCATGCTCATAAACTGTGCCTATTTCAAATCAATTTTGACTAATTTCTCAGGGCAATATGCTGACCGGTTTTAATTATCCATGGCAATAACACTTATCAGTTAAAATTTATATGCCAAACAGTCTTGAAAAGTGCCCATATTACAGAGAGGTGATGCTGGAGGTCTTAAATGCATTAAATGCATTATATTACAAACAAATTGAAGAACAGCTTCTTCTCTACTGTTATTAGACTTTTGAATGGACCTCTTTCATGTTGATCTCTCTCTGCACCTTCTTCACAGCTATAACATTGTATCCTGTACTCGGTTTGGTTACCCTAATGGACTTCTATTTTACGATCTGCCAGTAAAGCAGCAAGACAACACTTTTCACTCTACTTCAGTGTATGTAATAACAATGAACCAAATCACAAAATTTCCAGAACCTAATCAGTGTATCTCAGAACTTTGTGGGATGCTAGGGAGGAGATTCCTGATACCTTTTTTTTCCACCGACAGCCACAGATGAGGTACCAGAAGATTGGAGAATGGCTAATATCGTGTCATTACTTAAGAAAAGGCTGGGGACTATAGATAAGTGAACCCGATGTCAGTGATGAATAAGGTGAGGGGATTCTGAGGGACAGGATTTATATACATTTGGAAAGGCAAGGATTGATTAGGCAGAGTCAACATGGTTTTGTGCATGGGAAATCATTTCTCAATAACTTGAATGAGATTTTTTGAAGAGGTGACTAAGAAGATTGATGAAGGCAGTGTGGTAGGTTTTGCTCACGTGGACTTCTGTGAGGCATTCAACAAGATTCCATTTGGTAGACTGGTTAGCAAGGTTAGATCACAAAGAATTCAGAGGAAGCTCGCCATTTGGATACAAAATTGGCTTAAAGGTGGAGACAGAGAGGAGTAGTAGAGGGTTGTGTTTAGACTAGAGACCAGTAACCAGTGGTATGTCGCAAGGTTCAGTGCTGGGTCCATTGCTCAGTTTAGAGTATCTGGTCAACGTGGACGACTTGGACCAAAAGGGTCTGTTTCCTTTTGCTGTATAACTCTCTGACAATGGCACAATTAGCACTCCCATCTCATGCAGCCTAAATGTTGACTTTTCCCTTGAACTTGTATTCTTGCAAAATGTCCTCTTCAGTACAACACAAAATGTGTCTTTTCTCAAAATTATCAAACGATTATGTAATATGAGCTTGGGCAGTTATTGAAGATAAAATTCTCATTTATCTCAAGTCTGTGCTTGATTTCTTCGCCCCACAAGTTATCACAGACAAACTTAACACTGAGTAATCAAAATCTAGTCAAATACTCAAATCAATCCAGAAAAGTTTAGATCCCCAATTACAATGGTGTATTATGGTCTGGACGTTGTTTGCCAGTTCGTGACGACTAGCAAAAAAGTACTTCAGTTTTTGATCCAACAGAAATTTTTCTGAATTGCATTTGCAGAAACTGATTAATTTCAAAGTAAGTCTGCCAAATACTTCATCACCGTTTGATCAGAGAAACAAGTAACTCAGTCATAGCCCATGACGTCAAGGGACCATACACACTGTTCTTGGTATTTATACCTGCATCCAAAATATAATGGAAGCTCCCACCTTTCAATCAATGCTGTAATTTTTACAAACCAAAACTGGTTTTGGTTTACAATACTAGACAACGAACTGACAACTTCTAGGTTGCAACAAACCAACAAGACCTTGCCTCCAATTCCATTTCGATATTAGATTCCCCAGCAACAGATACAATGGTTGCACTGAAATCATGCCCTACATGTCTTTGATGATGCAACTGCACAATGCAAAGGCACTTATTAATTTACTAACTGGCAACGAATTCCATGTTTTGAAATACTGTCAGGATAGCAGTTTTATGAAGTATCATGTTGGAGAGATTAACAAATAATCTATTCCAACATAGAATCTGTCTCTCTCTGGAACACAGGAACCAGAGTTGGTCATTCAGCCCTTAAGCCTGTTCTGCTGTTCAATGAGATCACGGCTGATGCGTGATCCAATTCCATGTACTTGGCTTTGGCCCATATCTCTTAATATTTTCACTTAACAAAAGTTTAACTATATACGATTTAAAACTAACAACTGCCATTTGTGGAAAACGGACAAAATAACTGAAAAATGCACTGGTAATAACGTCAAGATCAGAAACATTTGAATCAAAGAACTCAAAATTCCTTT
The DNA here is from genome assembly GCF_004010195.1 of Chiloscyllium plagiosum. Classification (NCBI taxonomy): domain Eukaryota; kingdom Metazoa; phylum Chordata; class Chondrichthyes; order Orectolobiformes; family Hemiscylliidae; genus Chiloscyllium; species Chiloscyllium plagiosum. The sequence goes on from NC_057710.1 coordinate 70,672,721, forward strand.
ACAGTCACAAAAGACAAATCCTCAACTTCCAACCAAGTTTCTTTGGAAACAGCACATAAGTAGAGGTGGTTACCTACGCAATTCAAAATCATGTATCCAAAAATGTATACGAATCTGATGTGAAAACATAGGTACACTTGCAAGCATTGGACAGGTGTGGTACTCTAAGCCTCCTGAAAACCAAAAATTGTTTTGCTAGAATCAAAGGTTTCGCCTCAGCAGTTTCATTATCTGATCCTTGTGGGAAATGACAAAAATATATCCACTAGTCAAGTTAAGCCAGTGCCTAGTCAGTAGGTTGAGCGACTGGTCAGTCATTTTTGCATGTGTTTGCGCAATGGCATTTAACACTGACATAATTTCGTACTCAAGCAAAATTCATACCAAATTACCTTACTGTATCTTAAAGACACAGAGGAACCTTGATTATACGAACGACACAGGCGGGGAGAATTTTGTTGGGATAATCGAATGCCGGATGACACCGTTTAGCCAAGCACTGGAACCCTGAGCTCTCGTTACGATAATCGAGATTCCTCTGTGCCTATTAATTACGAGGTAAATATTAAATACGAGGCTTGATTAAATGGAAGTAGAAGTTAGTTTCTTAACTTGCCCACTTTGTGACAATTTCATTTTGCAACTTAGCTGCTCCTTTTCTATTCCTAGCAACACACCTCAAAACTTACTTGATGAGATGGTTTTTTAAAAACCACAACTTCTGAAAGTTCCACTCTAGCCACAAGGTGTTTTCTTTTTTAAAATCAAGCTTTCATTTTTAATCCATAGACTTACATCTCAAGTGTCGGGGAAATAAATCTGTTGTTTCGTGAGAAGTAACAGATGGGGTCAAGTCATCAGCAGAAGATTGGGTTTCTTCATCGTCACCTGAAAGTAGGTCCTTTGCTATTTCCTCCTATCCGGTTCAGATAAAAATAAATTATATTTACTAGTCAATCATATTACACACTTTGAGTAAAATTTTTCAAGGAAATTTTCACGCATCAATATAAAAAGATGGTTGTTACTAAACTTGCCTTATCAAGAGTCATGTCAGGTAACTCATCAGCGAGCTCACTTGGCGAACTCTCAGGATTTTCAGTTTCAATAACCGGAGGTTCACACCCATAAAGTGCCAGCAAATCATCAAGTGGCATGTTGCTCTCCTGTTGAGCACAAAGAGTTGCACTCCATAAAATTTTAACGATGTAATTTTCAATAAAACATTTTCAACAGATTTAATATACATGTAATTTGCTTAAGCAACAACTCACAGACCTCCAAACTCTTTTACTGTTAAAGACAAAAATAGCAACAGGGTGTGAATTCTATTAACTAAAAAAGATTTCTCTCAAAGTCTCATACAATTCTGATTTGGCCACAGTTTACAATTCCTTATTTTTTGTCAGAGAAATAAATGCAGACTTACCAATTGCTCACATTCAAGAAATAAAAATCAAATCACTTTCAATGAATCTCAATCCAAATAAGTAGAACCTACTGTACAAAATCTGATTGCCAGAGTAAGAAACTCGATCGAGGAAGAATGAGAAAACCTACATTTTTAATAGTTCTCATGGGCAAAGGTGCACGCTAGTATGTTATCATTGTAGACAAAACGTAAACAAAGGAAATATGCAAACCAAATAAATCAGGCAATAGAATAGTGAACATCTGAAGGAAGAGTCTAAGGAAGACTAAGGAAGTCTAAGGTCAAGACTAAGGAATGATGGGGGAGAAGGCAGCGGGAGCAGGAAAAGGAGCGGAAAGGCAAGGGGGGGGCGGAGAAGTGGAGCAAACGCTAAGGGGAAATTGGCCCACTAAAAATGTAAAAGTCATCATAGCATGTAACAGGAGTAATGCAGTTACCATAGAGTACTAAGTTTCATGTGAACTGGGCAAACCAAATTTACGAGGATGTATTGGTGGAGAGTATCTTGAAATGCATTCAGTATTTAAAAAAGAATACCATGGAGCCAACTAAAGAAAGGATCATTTTAGATCTTGGATTGTTCAAGAGGCAAGGTTAATTGTAGCCTCACAATTAAGGATCATTTGGGGAAGAGTGATCATAACAAGAGAGTATTTCATAATATTGAAAGTGATACAGTGAAGGCTGAAACTATGGTCTTAAATTTTAAAAAGTCAATTAGAGAAGGGCAGATGTATATTGGACTATTTATTTTGTATGTTGACGTATATTGGAATATTTGCCGAAAATATCTGCAGAGACAAACATTAAAAGAGACAATTTATAATGCTCAACAAATACGTGCCCTTGAATAATAAAAGCTCCGCTGGTAAAATAGCACACCCGTACTATATGGGAGTCAAATCATATTCTTGTATTACCATTAGTCAACAATATGGCCAAAAGCAGTGACAAGTTAACAATTTAAAGGATTTTATGCATTGGCAAAATGTCTCGCATATTGGAACTTAAAGACAAAGAACTACAGAAGCTAATGCAACTAATCCAAAAAAAACACCCAGACTTGACAGCTTACACTTAAGGTTTCAAGAGAAAGTGGATACATTGAATAAGTTTCTCAAATGCCCACAGATTCCGAAACATTCCCAATGGATATGACAATAACTGAATAACACATCAACAGTTGCTCGACAAAGAGAACAAAAACAAAGAACCTACAAGACAATTTCTTGAAACTTAGGAGAGAAATTGCTAGCATCTATTATTAAGAATGTGGCAACAGGGCACTTGATAAATGTGACAATATATGCCTTTAAGAGGGAGTTGTTCTGTCTTGTTTCTCTTGAATAGGGGTGTTGTAAACTTGGTGCATAGGTTGCTGCTCCATGGAGAACAGAGTAAATAGTTTTGGATTTTTAAAAAATTAGACAAAAGAAGCATGAGTGGATGCAGTCAGGCTCACGCAGACAGAGGACTTGAGTTTTTGCTTTCAGTTGGGGTGCTGCTAGATACAGCTCTCTGTTGCTGCAAACGCTTAAATTCTCTCTGTTGCTTTATTCATTGTTGGCGTTCCTTCTCCTGGATTGTAGGAGACAAGTGAGGAAATTGGTTTTGCTGAATTTGTCTTTGCCAAGGCTGTGTTTATGAGGTGCTGTTATATTCGAACAGTTGATGAGTAGTTAATTGTTATTTTGCTCAGTATTTCGATAGGGTTAGTTACATCAATTTTATTTGTATTTTAAACAGGGTGTATGAATAAAATGTATTTTGCTTGAAGCTTGACAGTATGACCAAGCAAATCGCATCTGTAATGCAGTTCTGTATACTTGCCATTAAGAAAGATAAACGTTAGAGTCTAAGCTGCCTGGTCTGGTCCATAACATAAACCACAATATGAATTGACAGTCAATAGAGTCAGAAAGCAGGGTTGTGTTCTGCAAATTTCAGATTATTCAATAATCTGAATGGACGGAAGGGGAGATAACATTTGCAAGAGGTTATGAAACAAGGTTCAGGTTTATAAGGTCATAAGTAATAATATTAATTGGATTGGTTAATGGTCAAAAACATAACCTATAAACTAGGAATTATTTAGATTGGCTTGGTGTTACAATATCTGGATCAGCTGCTTAAAATCTATATCCATGATTTACAGATGGAATGAATATGATATATCTAGGTTGGTATTGAGGTGGCTGAAACAGTTAAGCTGTGAAGAAGCTGCAAATTGATATAGACTAGTTAAGTAATTAGGCAAGAAACTGACAAATGAACATTAATGTGGATTAAGTGCTGAATTCTCAACTCAATTGTGAGGTTTAAAATTCTGCTTTTCCAAAGTGAAAGAAAAGCAAACATTGCTATTCAGAGGATCTGTGTATCTTTATACATAAATCAGAAAAGAACATACAACTCCAGCAAGCAATTCATAAAGAACATGGTACATTAGCATTTGTCAAAAAAGGGACTGGAGTGCAAGGATAAGCAAGTCTTACAGCAATTAATGTATAGAGGTATAGGGCTGTCATGAGGTTATAGTTACAGTGATGTGCAAAATTTTCGTCTTTACCAGAGGAAGGATGCAAATGCTTTTGCAATGACGGTTCATTATATTGATGCCTGGATCGACAGGTCGTCCCATTAAGAAATATTAAACAAAATGGCCTATATTCTCTGGAGTTTAGAAGGAAAGTGATTAAATTGAACAGTCCTCATTCTCAGAGGTCTGACAAGATAGATGTCAAGATGTGGAGAGGCCACTTTTGGACTGGGGTGGACAAACTCAAAAGTCACTTGAAACTGCAAGCAAGATAGATGACCTAACACTGTTTTCCTCAGTTGAACCACTAAAAACTACAATACCCTTGGTTTCAAGAAAACCAAGGGGCAGTCATTTTTCAACAAATCTTCTTTACTCATTGACTCGAGTATTCATAGCCTCTGAACCTATTCATGACCGAGACATTTTTTTCCCACTAGGGAGTAAATCAAAGGGTGGTCTTACATAGGAGTTTCAGCAGTGAATAGATAAAAGCTAATTGATACCACAGTTCAAACAAAGGCTTCAGTGATGGGGTGATTGTGGAGAAAGAAGCTAAGCAAAGACTCCATACTAATAGACATTGTCTGAAGAAGGAGTTTTAAAACCTTTAGTTTCAAACATGTCTAGCATTATTTACATGATACCATACAAACTGAGTAACTCCAGCTACAATTTCGCTCAAAGACACTGAAGACCACAGTATTGCAGGTTTCTACGATGCCATGCTGATTGAGCTTTTTTCTTTCTCCCCACTCAAAGCAGCATGTGGTCGCTAACTTGATACATCTTCATGGTGGCACAATTGATAAATGAAAATCATAGACACACACAACCGTAAAGCTAAAACATACTTGTTCATCAAGTGTTGGCACATTCATTGACTCCAATAGTATAGGAACTTCAAGCATATATTTTGCAAGTTACAAGTCAGAGATTTGAGCTTTAAAGGATTGCCATTCTTGAACAAGTACCATTCTGCGCTATGCAGCAACAGGGAGAGTAATTTTGCTTTCCCCCACCTTTATGTTCATAATTCTCAGTATTTGGCTTCATCAAAGGTACAACCTGAAGACTTGCTCTGAACCGATTTGCCAAACATTAACTAGCTGATCAACAGATTTTGCATACATTTGGCAGAGGGTAACTGGATCTCTAGTTTCACCTCTCCTTGAGGAGCACTTATGCTCAATCCTGCAGAGTGAAGGCTCATACACTCTGGAAAGATATCTCAGTGTGAAGCTAAGCATAAAAGGAATTCTGTTCAAAAAAAATTCTGATCTTTGTTTAGAAAGAAACTGAGAAAGCTGAACGAGGAGGAGTTAGCTCATGTCTCCTAATGAAGCTCTTATAGCATTTTCTCTTTTACTTGAAGAGTACCAAACTTAATTGCCTTGTATGAAGGCAACAGTGTAAAGAATAAAAATTTTTTTTAAATAACCTCATTTGATGCTACCCAAGAGTATCAACAACTGTTTTGCGCACACTATTGACCCCTAATCACAGAGCATTCTCACAACCTTACAAATCCTTATTTTAAATCTGAAAGACTACTGATCAACTTCATAACATTAAACAGGACTATTTCGACAACAGCAGAAATTGTTGAAGAAATCCAGGAGTTCTAGCAGTGTCTGTGTAGAGAGATGCAGAGTTAACTAAGACCTATTGTGGTGAAGGGTCACTGGACTCAAAACATTAACTCCGCTTCTCTCATCAAAGATGTTGGTAGACCTGAGTTTCTTCAACAACTTCTGTAGTTATTTCAGATTTCCACCATTTGCAGTTTGGAGATAGTGAGAATTGCAGATGCTGGAGAGTCAGTGCATAAAGATGGATATCTTCAACTTGTTTTATTTTACTGGTTCAGCAGTTTGACTTTAACTTTAATTACTATTAAGGAAAAAAAACTTCAGATACCCTCTCCAAATCTTCAATTTCAGATGTGAAATTCTTCCCTCCCTCTAACATTTCCTCTTCTTCAAGTGTTCGCTCATCATCATACTCATGCACTAGCATTTCTGCTGTAGGGTCGAAATCATGATCCTCAGAAGACAATGAGCCAACTATAAAAGTAAAAACAAATCAAATGAGCATCCTAAATCTTGGATATATGTTCAGCTTAGTGTTCTAGGTAATTAAATCACATCAAAAATAGATATCATGCTAACATATTGGTAACCAATTTGATTTGCATTAGATGGCTCTAAAGATCAGTTATTTAATTTAAAAGCACAGGGAGTTATAATTCCTTTGGTATTAAACATGACGTGTGTAAATGTACCACACAAACTTCTATACAAATACATTTACAATAAAAATGACAGTTCAAAAGGTGGAAGCAAATGGGTAAGAGAACGAGATAGGAGAAATTGATGTTTCGGCATGCAAAATAAATTATATTCAAATGAAAGAATCTGAACCAAAATTAAGACAATTAAGAGCAAATAAGAGATGTAACACTATAAACCAGCACTAGAAACAAACAAAAGTAAGGAATGAAAAGTTGCAAAAGAAAGATCATGAGCAATTGAGTTGACGTCAAGGATTCCCATCACTCTGTGTGCATAATGGGTCGAATGGCCCCCTTATGCACTAAATCATATGATTCTGACACCATTCAACTTAAGTCGACTGCAAAATTCATACTGTCTTCAGGTCAGGCAATAAGGGTCCAAAGCTGCTGAAGAGTCAATACCTTGCCCCCTTTTTGCCAGCTTAATGCATTGCTCATGAACTAAATCTGTTGAAATTGTCTTGCAATCCCAACAATAATGCATGGTTGAGTATAATAATAACCTTGAGTACTACCCATATCACAATACAGAAGTCATACAAAATGGAACACCAGAAAGTTTGAGGGGGTATGCACGCTAACCATAAAGTTTGACACGGGATCTTAATTTGCCATCAGTCACAGAGGTTTGAGAAATGTAAGCTCAATCTTGAAATTATTCTCCTGAAAGTTTTAGGTGATAACTTAAGCAATTTTCCTACAGATGCCAAATGGTGCTCACTAAAAATGTTTCAATTCCTGAAGTTAAAATGCACTTCCACAATCATGCATGGTAACCGAGAGCTGCAGATTCACAGTTGGTAGTTGTGGATTCTCCAGCAACAAGCAAGAAAATTGCAAAGACTTTGACAACGTTGGTCCTGTATTTCCTCTGATTGCCACTCGACTCTCCCATATCTTGATGCAGTGAGTCTTCAGTGGATGTCATTGTTTAGGCATAGCTGAATAAAATAATATAGCCTCCTCCATAAGAATTTGCGGTTTTAGACAATGTGTATAATCAAGTACATTTTGTATTATTTTATACAGGCCCTCTGACTTTTTGCCTTCCTGTGAGAGAAGGGATGGTGGGTGCATGAAGGTAGGTTTAATGATTTGTGACGTGATTTTTCCGTTGGATTCGGAAGCATTTCGGGCATTCTGCATATACATGTTTTTTGCAGTAAGATACATAATCAAAACTTAGGGTGGCAAGGTTGCTATGGTTAGCACTGCTGCCTCACAGCATAGGATTCCACCCTTGGATGACTGGGCAAACCCAATCCATCTTCCCAGTGTCTGTGGGTTTCCTCTGGGTGCTCTGGCTTCCTCCCACAACACAACAATGTGCAAGTTAGGTGGGTAGACCATGCTAAATTTCCCATTGCATCCAGAGGTGTACAGGCTGAATGTATTAGCCATTGGGAATTGCAGGATTACAGGGTTAGAGTAGAGGGTTGGTCTTGATGGGTTGCTGAGGGTCGAAGTGAACTGGAATGGCTTTCTTCCACACTGCTGGGATTCTATGATGATTCAATAGAAAGAATAAGTTCAGAATAACTTCGCCCCATCAAAAGAACTCTCGAAAGTTTCTTCATTGCTGACAACTGAAAGCATGAAAGTCAGACTAAGAACAAATAAAAGGGAAGACCAAAAGAGGTATCTCTGTTTGGTGGGGTTTTTTTTCAGATTTAACAAGGCAGTCTTTCTCTGAAACACACACGCAGTGCTGTAGATTCAGGTTTAACATTAAAACAGAAGTTCATTTTACAAAAAAGATGATAAAACAGAACAATGATCATTCACATAAAATAAAATTTAAAGACTTTGAAACACTTGGTAAGATACTATCCAAGTAATCCCCGAAAAACCCTTTGCAATACTCATAATTGAGAAAATTCCCTTTTCTTTCACAACTACAGAACTTAATCCTGAAGCTTCAATTCTGCATCTTGAGAAACTTTGTGAAATCTTCATACAACTGAGCTTTGATTTTCTCAACTTCTAATAATCTCTTGTAACTGAATAGTTCTGGTATGGAATTTTTAAATTAAGCTCCTTTCACTGAAGCAATCCATTTCTTAACAGTTGTAAATAACATCTCTTTCTCAGGAAAGAAGTTGTATAACCAAGCTTTCAGCCAAGACGTCTGCAAACTGCTCCGAACGAAACTAAAAAGTGGTTTTTCTACCCGTCGCCCAAGCAAGTAGCATTTCCCTTCATAATTCCTCAAAATTCCACAATTTTCTATCTGAAAGCATAATGCATTGTACTAATTGCATGCTCACCTGTAAATTCTCCCAATGTAAACAAATTCCTATTATCCTCCCAACACACAACATACACAATTTAAAAAAAAAAACATGGCTACAGAAATACCTACAAGATAATAATTAAACATGGAACTAGTTTAGGTACACAAAAATCTATGTGCCACTAGTTCAAAACTCAAATCCAAAATGAATATTAAAATATATATAAGCCACATTTTATTCCCCCACTGAAAATTTGTCTAAGAAGCATTTTAATTATTTATCAAATATTATCCTAACACTAAACAATCAGTTTGACAGAAGTAATGACAACATGTTAAAACTATGACTTACACAGCAACCTTATTTTACATTAGGTCATGAGCACAACATCAATCTCCTTGACAAAGCTCTTGATAAAGCTTCCACAATAGCATTTACTTTTCCAGAAACATGACCAATTTTTAAAACAGACAATTGGCGAGTTAAACACCATTGGAATACTTGACTTTTGGCCACAATTTTTGTCTCAGAAGGTAAAAAGGACAGTGGTCCATACAAGTAAAAGTTTCTTCCACCTTGGTGGTCCATGCACAAGAGAAATAGAATGACTGGGAATGTCGCTCATCATCTAGCAGTGAAAAGATCTCACAACTATTCTAAAATATCTCTTTACAATGGAATTAAGAATAATTTAGGCATATTCTACAAACAGGTAAACCTTTCTGCCTTCTTCGTGTTGGGGAGGTGGGAGCAAATTTGTTGAATACAATTCAGGTACCTTGCACCAGAGATCAGTAAGACCTTCAAATTAAAGTTTGCATTTGTTAATGTAAAATATTATTTAGGAATTGTGTTTTATTTTGTAGGAATACACTGTTCAAATTATGTGTCTTTCCTCCTCCTGTATACTTTGGTACTGAGAGGAGGTTATATGCCTGCTCTCTGCTACTACATTCTGATTCTCAACAATCCATTCTGGTGTAATGCCGTTCCCCTCAAACCTTTATATACATGTCATTAGTACTATTGGTGATATTGCACTCACTTATTAAAAATGCTACTCAAATTTAGCGTTGCTTACACCTGATAACGTTTTGGTTTTAACATGCAGTTTTTAGATTTTCCTGGCTATTCAGATGAAGCAGTTGTTTGACAAGTCATTTCAGCTGTTTCTTGCACAGGAGTCCTTAAACTCGTCCTCTGAAATCGGCGACTCAGCAGTTAGCACTGCCTCACAGGGCCAGGGATATGGGTTCGATTTCAGCCTCGAGGACTGTCTGCCTGTATGGAGTTTGCACATTCTTCCCATGTCTGCGTGGGTTTCCTCTGGGTGTTCCTGTTCCCTCCAACAATACAAAGATGTGCAGGTTAGATGGATTGGCCATGCTAAATTGCCCATATTGCTCAGGGATGTAGGCTAGGGGCATTAGTCTGGGGAAATGGAGGGGAATGGGTCTAGGTGGGATACTTTCCAGAGGGTCAGTGTGGACTTGTTAGGCAAAATGGCCTGTTTCCACAGTGTCGGCATTCTATGATCAACAACCATCATCTGTTATGGCCTTCACCTCAATAATTTTCTGCAAGGTATAACATCTAACTTTTTAAACATCTCTGTGCTTGCCAGTTTGTCAGAGAATCAAATTTTAAGTTTTCAGTATCTGAACTGCTTCTCAATTAGGAAAACCAGAAGAGCTTCCAAATTTTCAAAGGCACTTTGAAACATTTTTAACATAATCAAACCATGGTATAGAACCATCACAAAACTCAATGGCTCCTTTTCCTTTAGAATATCCTTATTTAAAATACTTACTTCAGAACATACATGCTAACATTTTTTTTGTAAAGTAACCGACAGACTGATCAATTCTAATCTCATCACCAATGTTCCCCCAACAGCTGGTCAGTGGGTCTGTGCATACCAAATCAGTATGTTTCCAGCACTGACTTCTGGCTTCAGAATCTGCTCCTGTACACGAACTACAGAGGTTGACTCAGAAAAATAATTACAGGGACTATAACTTGTCATCTTGCAGTGGAACAAGTCAGTTTGAAGAGTATCTCAATTAGGTTCTGCCAAAACTGCACATTTGTTAGCATAGCTTTTAAGTTTTCAAAGACATGTTAATACTTGTGTCGATTCAAACTTCCTGACTTTCTTTAACAAATCTGAAGGTACAATGACAGTGAACTTAGGAACAAACCAACCATAGAATTAATCATATCATCATAATGCAAAATTTCACATTTTGTCCTAGGCACAGGAAAATCCAAAATAGCCCTCAGGCTTCTCGAGATGCTCTTTGCTGTTGTTCCACATGACCTATAAAAAGACACCTTTGCCTTGCCAAATTCACCTTTACCATACTTGTAATCAAATCAGTTATTCTCGAAAATCAAAGTTTGGTCAGGTGGTGTAAATGCTCTTTCCAGATGTGGCCAAAATCAACTCAATTGTCATAAGCATAGCCAAATAATCTTAAAACTCAATGACGTTACTAGTTAACTGTTGAATGCTGTTGCTGCATTTCTCCTAACAAATGGCATCTCTTTGCATTGATAAACTCCAACCGCTATTACAAAAAGTTGATATTACTTTGGCTCGATCAATCAGCGTAACTTGTTAATATCCTTTTAGCAAGACCATACTTTATAACAAATGGTACTCGCCCAACTCATTCAATGCAATCCTCCTGTCTTGGCATAACATACAAGTCTGTCTTTGTCATCATGTTGTTTTCATAATAACAATAGAGAATCTTTGTGATCCATTCAGTTTCAGCACCATCATGATAGCTACTATGACTCAGTTCAACAACGTTGTTGTCCATCGTCAACTTAATCTTTTTCTTCACTTGAGCTAATTGGATCAGATTGAGTCTGTAAGGGTGTTATTTTATAGGTAACTGACTCCCAAATTAAAATGATCAGTCAAAAGTTCTCTCTGGCACATTGCCACAAACTGGCTTACAATTCAGCAATAATCTTTGTAAGTCACCTCGAAAATCTTTTGGAAGATAGAACATTTAATCGTTTAAGTACCTACATGTTTACTAATTTGATTACTGGAGGATCAACTTCTGAATTTTCAATTTCTTACTCATTCTCCAGTTGTTCTTATATTTCTTTCTCACTCCCTATTTCTTTCACTACTGTATGTACATTTTTCTCCTGACTATTGCCCATCACACTATCTTTTCAACAGATTAAACCATACACTCGCTAATTCTCTCTCCTGTGTGGAATATTCACCACATAAAAAACATCATTTAATTTCTTTTTGATTTGACAAGGTTCAGTGAACCTTGATTTTAATGGCTTCACAGAGATAGGTAACAAAACTAATACAGTGGAAACTCGATTACGCAAACAAGATGGGCAGGCACTATTTCGTTCAGATAATCGATTATTTGGAAAATCGATTAAATGCCTTTCTGGGGCTCTGAGTTTTAAAGTCTGCACCCGATTCAGGAGACGAGCAGCAGCACACAGCGCGCGAGGCCCACCCCCCCCCCTGTCCAGCACTGCCCCACAACCCTCCCCCCTCAACCGGGAATCCGGTCTAACCCCACCCAACCCCCCAAAAAACTAGTCCAACCCCACCCCCCAACTCGGTCCAGCTCCCTTTGTGGGGCAAGTTTCCAAATAGCACTCACACTATTTACTGCAAATTTTTGACAGGTTCTATGTTTGCCCTGCATAGGACAATGTTAAAGACATTATTCCTGGGAAACTGGGGGGGGGGGGGGAAAAGAGAAGAGATTAGGGTACACCTCTCTGCAGAACTCCAGGGAAAGGTGTGGGGAGAGAGAAGGGGCAGACAGTCAGTCATTTGGAGACGGTGCCTGTTTAATCAGTGTAACTAAAGGCGCGATCACTGTTGAAAACAAGTCTTTGATATAATGTTTCTATCGGGATCTCGACATCTCCTTTGGATTATCCGATATTCAGATAATTGGTATTCGGATAATCAAGGTTCCCCTGTACACAGCCGTTCGGAAGGTCCACGCTTACCAATCGACTTCTGGCTTCAGGATTTGCTGCCATGCACGAATTACAGAGGTTCACTCAGAGAAAAATAAGTACAAGCAATGAAACTTGTCATCTTGCAGTGAAACAAGCCAGTTTGAATAGTTTCTCAGTTAGGCTCTGCCAAAACCTCATTTGTTGGCACAGCTGGACCCAGAGCTTCCAGTTACCTGTCACTTCAACACCACCTTGTTCCCTGGCCAACATCTCTGTCTCAGGCTTGCTGCAGTGCTCCAGCAAAGTTCAGCATAAGCTGGAAGAACAGCACCTCATCTTCCACTTGGAAATTCTACAGCCTTCTGGACTCAAAATCGAGTTCAACAATTTTAGGGCTTCAGGCACCTTCGCTTAGGTCCTTACCTCAAACACCAGGCCTTATTATCACGTGGTTTATTACACGCATTGAATAGCTACTAACGGATACATCGGTGGCTAACATTCTCCCAGGCTAATCATTATCTACTCCTTTGTCTATCCAACTCTTTTCTCTTCCACCCTTCCCTCCACCCTACGTTCTGCAAAACAAAAACTTTTTCTCAGCAACCACAAGTTCTGAGGAAGGGTCACTGGACCCTGTTATGGACCAGTCCAGGCACCCCAAAATATTTTAAAGTAGCCTGTTGAGTGCCTGTTCTAGATATAATGCATCTGGTAAACTACTTGACATTAAGCAAAGCACAATTTATTTGAACACTGTAGCGAAAGTTCGACTAAAGAAAGAAAAATTTAGAATAACTTTAACTATTGAAAAACTTAACAGAATAATAGATATGGTAACTATTACTAAATAACTGTTCCAATATAGTAATATACCTTAAACACATCCTTAGTCAAAATTGCTAATTCAGACACATTCTCATATGTAGTTCTCCAATCCAGAAAGAAAAATGACACAGAAAATTCAGAGAGAGCAGTAGCCAGGAGAAATTCAATGAAGCTTCCAACTCTGTTGAGGTCCCAATAGTTTCTGATGCTACTGAAAAACCAAAACCCAGAAATCCTAATCTAAGAGATGGCCGCACCCATTCAGGCTGTTAAAAAAACCCAAGGCCTCCCATGCAGTTTACCCAAATGGTCTTATTTAGTCAGCTCGTCACCTCTTGTTCAATCTCTCTCGAAAGAAACCAGGACAAAATAACCTCTATAGCTACAGCATTATCATAACCCGAAATGTCAACTCTTCACAGATGCTGCCAGACTTGCTGAGCCTTTCCAACAATTACTGTTTTTGTAATACTAATCGTGTCTTCCATAAACAAAACTGAACTTCAGCTTTTTTTTATGTACTCATCACTATGTTGATCACCTTTCAAATTTTGTTTAACTAACTCATATTCCCCTAAAAAGCTGCTCTCAAACTTGAAACATGGGTTGGAATCACCATGAGCTTCAGTTTATAATTTTTCTAATCAATTTAAGTGCTCCTCTTACCTTATGTCCATATCTCATTTTAAAACTACTAAATCCTATGTTCCTGATAGCAAATAGTACCAAAGCAATTTGTTTAACCCAAACATGAGGACATTCTTGGCAACAAACTTTAATTGTGGTCTTCAATTTTGATGCAATCTTTTTCAATCACCTTGCAATTGCACATGATGAGCAGAAGATGCAAATTGTTTTATTCCTAAGTATTCATTATTTCTTTTGTGACAATATTTGTGACTTAAAAATTGAGTCCTGATCTGACTGTATTTCTTTGGATAATCTTTATCTTATTTAAAAAGAAAACTAACCTTTTTACATTTACATTTTTTCCAACTGTTTCAGGAAATCTTGTGAAAAAGTCCATAATCATTAAAAGATACTGGTTCCCATTCCAGATTTTAGGAGGCCAACACAATCTGTTGAGACTCTGCTAAATGGTTCTTCAAAAATTGGTATTAGAATTAAAAATGCAGGTTTAATTAGGAGTTGGGTTTTCTGACTAATTGGTGTGTGTCATGACTGACATCTAGTCTTTCATGTCAACACTAGGTCTATACTTCATCCTCATCAATAAAAATGTTTAATATAATAGCTGGTATTTCCCTAATACTTAAGTAACCTGCCATTTTGAATTGTGTAAGCCAATAGTAAAATTTAGTTGTGATAATCAGATAGAACTACCACCTGATGAACTACAGTTGGTTCCTCAACGACAGATATTTGAAGTGTTCTCCATTTTCTCATTAGTACTCTGCATTTTTAAAAACACCACCACTCAGGTTTCTGATTCAATTTCTGAGCAAGCACTGGATGCAACATTTTCAATGTCAAATCCACTTGTATTTCAAGTGAAGAAAACAGTTAAACATTGGATTCTTGGTCTTTTCAACTTCATTTTTTTTGTGAAATTCCAAAAATTGTTTCTTTTCACACCATTTCCAAACCACCTTCCTGCTTGAACAAGTCTTTTTTTTTAAAATCACCTCAATGGTCCCAAGTTGGAGTTCCAGAAAATAATCCACAAGGTCAGAAAATAATCCACAATGTTCCTCCTATAACAATTTGGTTTCTTTTACCTCAATTGGTTTCTTCACCACGCCTCATAAAACTAATATTCTTGACGTGCCAGATCATTTTCTTCCACAGGAATTTGTTTTGTTACTCCTACTTCAACCTCTCAATTTACAAAGTCATTCTATAGTCCAACTCTGTAATAATAAGGCAGGTTTTTAATCTCCAAGAATGCCTTCAATGTTTTCTTTATCCCTTCATTAACCCCTCTGGAAGACCAAGAGTATCATCAGGCAGCATCAATGACCAATTTGCTCAAGTGTTTCTCGGTATCTTTATTGTTACCTCTTTGACTTGAAGCATAATGAACTACCTCCCCTTTTAAGATAATATCCAGAACAACTAGTTTTGATTCTCCTGGTCATTACTTCAAAATGAAATTTATGACTATCCTGAGCCATCTCTCCCTTCTTAGTACATTCTCAGGATAAATGTTCACTTTGAACTCCCACTACAGTTTTAATACCTAATTCCTTTACTGACATCCCCTTTTCTGAAGATTCCTTAAATATTCCTTCCACTACAATGAGTTTCCTATTTAACTTCAAGCAACTGGCTTTGCTATGTCCTATCTTATTACAAAAGATACATGTTATACTTTTATGTAATTTCTTGGTCTAACCATTCTCCTCCGGTGAGGTGGTGTCCTGTCTATTCTAAAATTATTAACTTTTCACTCTCAGATTTTCTCAAATTTCAGATCTTCAACCTTCAGATCTGCAAACTTCTTTGTGGATTTCTGTGGGTCCATTTCCTGCACAGAGGATATCATAGATATCTGCCAGAACTGCTACTTCTCTGATCTTGAATACTTGACACTCACCCAAAGAAGTTGTTACATTTCTGGGAATATTTTATTTGAATTTTTCCATAATCATGATTTCCTTTGCGTTTTCAATCTTTTTTTCTCTAGATTAAGTGATCTAAAGCAATGTTCCCACAACATACATTTGTCCTTCACAAATTCTGCAAGTGTCTGATTAGGTTTCTTTCTCTTGTAGTCCTAAATTTTAATTGATAAGCTTCAGGCATTAATTCTTCAGCATTGATTACTGTCTCGGACAGTTTGCACTCTTCAGATTTTTTTTGACCAGCTGAAGAACAGAGTCACAGCTGTACTCTTCTAAACTTTTGAAGGTCCAAACCACTTCTGGCCATTTCATCTGTCCGGCTATATTCCCCAATGAACTAAAAATACCTTTCAACTCCATCTTCAATAAACTGAGGCGTTAATGATGGATCCTTATATTAAATCAAATCCTTCTTCGGCAACTCATGTTCTCCAAGGTCCCAAACTCAATTCCATCTTTCTTTCCATTTTCTCTGCTTTTCTTTTTCCTCTCATATGCCATTTCTCTGTTTTCTTCTTTCCACCATTTCCAATCCAAGTTTTCTTAACTTTGCATCCCTTTGTCTGTCTTAGTTTCTCTCTCTCTCTCCTCTAATCAAGTGTTTTAATTTCTACCATTATCTTGGGTAATCCCAGCTGTTACAGCTCAATTTCAGATTTCCGTTCTTCCAATTCCAAATGTTGGATAACCAGATAAATGCTTGAGGCATCTCATTCTCTTGAGATCCTGATTTTACTTCTAACTTCAGCTTATCTGCTACCTTTCTCAGTTTAGCTTTAATCAAAGACTTCAAATTATTCACTGTTTAATCTTCCACTTCAGAAAACTCTTGGCAATATTCATAACCGTCTTCAAACTCCATACAACGATCCTATGCAGAAGACAATGGATTCTATGTCCAGAGCCACCACTCAGCTGTTACTTTTAAAAAGACACTGAACTTCCTTAAACCAGTGATTTCAAAAATCCCACCAAGCACCCCCACTG
Organism: Chiloscyllium plagiosum; assembly: GCF_004010195.1. Classification (NCBI taxonomy): domain Eukaryota; kingdom Metazoa; phylum Chordata; class Chondrichthyes; order Orectolobiformes; family Hemiscylliidae; genus Chiloscyllium; species Chiloscyllium plagiosum. The sequence continues at coordinate 70,689,585 of NC_057710.1, forward strand.
GAGAAGTCAAATCCTAGGCTGAAACCTGGCTTGATCAATCATATTTTGGTTTTATTGATTTTAAAGAGGTGGTCTTTCACTGAAACAAGCATGCAATGCTACATTTTCAGATTTAACTATAAAACAGAAATTGCAAGTAAAAGAAACAAAGACAAAACAGAACTAATCAATTATTTACACAATCACAAATTTAAAAGATTTTGAAACTACAATCCCAATAATCCCAAAAACATTGCTTTCCAGTACTCTAACAGAGAGAAGTTCCTCTGCTTTCAGAACATTCAGGTTTAAACTAACCGTGGTTTCAATTCTCAATCTTGAGGATCTGATAAACTCTTCCTGAAGACTTCCATGCAACTTAGCTTTCTAGCTTCAAATAACCCCTTCAGAGCTTCAACCAAACAGTTTCGGTCTGTCACATTTTTAACTAAACACCTTATGCTGAGATAATGTTTTTTTTTTAAACAGACCTATCTCCCTTTCTCAGGAGAATCAGTTTGCCACAAGCAATTTTGACAAACTGCTCTCAACTGAAAGGAGAAAAGTTGATTTTATTCTCCCCAAATAAATAAGCCCCTCAAAGCAATCATTAAAACAGCACACTTCAAACCAATAAATCAAAACAAGAAAATGGGGGAAATACTAAATTCCCCATTTACTGTGACAGTATTTACTGTGGAAAAAGATATGGAAGATATAGAGTGTAGGGAAATAGATGGTGACATCTTGCCAGATTACAGAGGAGGAAGTGCTGGATGTCTTGAAATGGTTAAAAGTGGATAAATCCCCAGAACTCGGTGGGAAGCTAGAGAAGGGATTGCCGGGCCTCTTGCTGAGATATTTATATCATCGATAGTCACAGGTGAGGTGCCGGAAGACTGTGGAGGTTGGCAAATGTGGTGCCACTGTTTAAGAAGGGCGGTAAAGACAAGCCAGGGAACTATAGACCGGTGAGCCGGACCTCAGTGGTGGGCAAGTTGTTGGAGGGAATCCTGACCGACAGGATGTACATGTATTTGGAAAGGCAAGGACTGATTTGGAATAGTCAACATGGCTTTGTGCATGGGAAATCATGTCTCTCAAAATTTATTGAGTTTTTTGAAGAAGTAACAAAGAAGATTGATGAGGGCAGAGCAGTAGCAGTACTATATGGACTTCAGTAAGGCGTTCGACAAGGTTCCCCATGGGAGACTGATTAGCAAGGTTAGATCTCATGGAATACAGGGAGAACTAGTTTGCAGGTGACACCAAAATTGGAGGTGTAGTGGACAGCGAAGAGGGTTACCTCAGATTACAACAGGATCTGAGGATTACAACAGGATTTGAGAAGTGGCAGATGGAGTTTAATTCAGATAAATGCAAGGTGCTGCATTTTGGGAAAGCAAATCTTAGCAGGGCTTATACACTTAATGGTAAGGTCCTAGGGAGTGTTGCTGAACAAAGAGACCTTGGAGTGCAGGTTCATAGCTCCTTGAAAGTGGAGTCACAGGTAGATAGGATAGTGAAGAAGGCATTTGATATACTTTCCTTTATTGGTCAGAGTATTGAGTACAGGAGTTAGGAGGTCATGTTGCACCTGGACAGGAAATTGGTTAGGCCACTGTTGGAATATAGTGTGCAATTCTGGTCTCCTTATCGGAAAGATGTTGTGAAACTTGAAAGGGTTCAGAAAAGATTTACAAGGATGTTGCCAGGGTTGGAGGATCTGAGCTACAGGGAGAGGCTGAACAGGCTGGGGCTGTTTTCCCTGGAGCGTCGGAGGCTGAGGGGTGACCTTATAGAGGTTTATAAAATTATGAGGGGCATGGATAGGATAAATCGACAATGTCTTTTCCCTGGGGTCAGGGAGTCCAGAACTAGAGGGCATTAGTTTAGGGTCAGAGGGGAAAGATATAAAAGAGACCTAAGGGGCATCTTTTTCACGCAGAGGGTGGTACGTGTATGGAATGAGCTGCCAGAGGATGTGGTGGAGGCTGGTACAATTGCAACATTTAAAAGGCATTTGGATGGGTATATGAATAGGAAGGGTTTGGAGGGATATGGGCCGGGCGCTGGCAGGTGGGACTAGATTGGGTTGGGATATCTGGTCAGCATGGACGGGTTGGACCAAAGGGTCTGTTTCCATGCTGTACATCTCTATGACTCTTTGACTCTAATTTCACTTCAAACATATGCATAACTATCACTCCAGTTCGAAAAAAGCTGGTTTTCACTGATGACTAGCTGAACTATGAATAATAAATTTGGAATAATATCCTCAGAACACTAATCCTCTCAAAGAATGAGCAAAGCAAACAAAAGTCTAATGCTGCATACTATAGGAGGGATGTGATAGTGCTGGACAGGATGCAGAGGAGATTTATCAGGATATCGCATGGGCTGCAGAATTTCAGTTATAAAAAGAAATTGGAGAGACTGGGATTGTTCTGCTTTGAGCAGAGGAGATTCAGGGTGGGCATGATCAAGATACGGAAACTTAAGAGGGCAGACAGAAATAATTTTTTTTCCCTTAATGAGGGTCAGTGACCATAGCTTTAAGGTATGGGCCATAAGGTTTAAAGGAGATGTGAGGGAAAAACCCCATTTCCGCCCCCCCCCCCCCCCCCCAAAGAGTGGGGTGGGTTATCTGGAATTCTGGAAAATGGGTCCAGCCCGCTGAAAGCGACGTCAAACATGACTAAAATAAGACCGGGGATGCAAGAAAAAAAAAAGGACGGAGGTCATGTTTTGAAGCTGTGCAACTCAGTATTGAGTCCTAAAGACAGTAAAGTGTCTAATGAGAAAAATAGGTGTTGTTCCTCCGGTTTGTGTTAAGCCTCATTGGAATACTGCAATAGGTCCAGGACAGAAATGTTAGCATAGAGCAAAATGGTTTAATGTAATGATATGGTTGAGGTCATTCCTACAGACACAGCAGTGGTGTTCCACAATGTGCATTTTGTCTCTCCAATGTAAAGACCACAATATGAGCAACGGACATAGTAAACTAGATTGGAGGTAATGAAAGTGAAATGCAACTTTTCTTGGAAGGTGTGTTTGGGACCTTGACAACAAGGATGAAGGTGGTCAATGGACAAGTCTTACACCTTCTGCTTTGCATAGGAATTGTGTGCGTTTTGGGTGTTGGTGGGGAGGGGCCTCAACCATAGTCAGGACCACAGTTGAAGGTGACAATCAGAATAGATGCAACGGAGATGGCAAATCTGGAAGAATGGAATGGATCCTCGTAGGAAGCAGGGTGTAAGGAGATGTATTGAGTTAACTGCGGCAGTTGGTGAATTTGTAATGGATTTGGTGGACAGCCTATCCCTAGAAGTAGAAGATCAAGAGGTCAAGGAAAAGATGGTAGAGCTAAAGACAGACTAAGTGAAGGTGAGAGAAGGATGAAAGTTGGAAGCAAAACTGATTTAAGTTTTCCAAGTCCAGACAAGGGCAGAAAGCAGCATCAGTGACATTACTGATGTACTAGAGAAAGAGCCAAGTGATTCCCCCAAACAAGCAGTTCTAAAACAAGGAAAGTTCTACATACTCCACAATTAGACAGACATAACTGGGACCAAAGAAAGAGAGATGAGAAAAAGGAATCGTTTTTCAAAGTGAAAATAAGTTTATCCAGGCAAAGGAGGGTGGTAGTGGATAGAGACTGTTCGACCAAGATCTGGAGGCCTTCAGACCATCCTGATGGGGAAAGAAAAACTACAATGGATGCAGACAGCTTACAAAAATCAGAGGTGCAGAGATTTATTCAATGTACTACAACATTAAAATCTTTAGTATGTGAAATATCTCACTTGCTACTGTTATCCCAACTGTGCATGTGCTAGCGACTGAACCATTTCTGAAGTGAGAAAGAGTAGGAGAGACAATAGCACCATTAGGGATAACTACGAGAGTATTACAGGTATAAGATTCATTTCTTTAAAAAAAAACTTATATCTACACAACTTCCATGAATACTGATAAATGAAACACTTCCATAGAATTAGAGAACATTAAATTAAATAAACCTACAGAATCCCATTCGACAGGCAGATATAATCAGAGTGCTGCCCAAAGATAAAGATGCATTTGACTCAAATTAAATAAAATTGAAGGTACATGTTTTAAAACAGAATATGCAAATAAGCAGAATATGTTCATGAAATATCTATTATCAAAAATTGTTTAATGGAGCCTGAATCCAACATTCCAAATTTATTTTTTGCTCATGCAAGTACTGCATTTCCTTTTATGTACACACAGACTCCTTATTCATGCAGGGTTAAAGAATATACATATACAAAAGAAATACATTGCTGAATGGTAGATGGTCATTCAAGTTAATTCAAGATATACTTGATTGATGGGCAGTAACAATATCACCGATCTTTCATTAATAAATGGATTGGACCCCTGCTGACCAATCTTTAGTACTTCAACAGATGTAAATGCTACATTACCTTAATGGCACTTTAGCCATACGCAAAAGAGGGCTGCTTCACCACTAAGCTGATAACCTGCACTTTTGATTCAATAAGATATTGCAATAAAACTAAGTTTGGGAAAACTGTAGTGCCTGCATCATACACACCCTTTGTTGTAGAGTACCTAAAAACACATGTTCAATTTATTCAAGAAACATACCCATCAGACGAAAATTTAAACTGGAAAACCACAGCTCAAATATGGTTTCTATTCTTTCATGGAATGTGGGAAGCACTTGCACAATAATCATTTGTCACCCACAGCATTGAGTGATTTGGGAGGCCATTTCAGACGGCAGTTAAGTGTCAACCATACTGTTTAGAATCACAGGTAGGTAAGGATGGCAGATATCTTTCCCTAAAATGAACTAAGTGTATTTTCACAACAATCAATGACAGTTGTCGCAGTCATTATTAGTGACACTAACTGAATTGAAACTCTACGAGATGCCATTGTGGGAGCTAAATCCATGTCCCCAAACCAATTCAAATTTTAACGACATAGCTATATTTGCAATGATTTGTACCAGTGGCTACAATTATGGAAAAAAACCAGTCAATCTCAGGTGTACCTGCAGTTGCTCATTACTGCAAAGTCAAAGTAACATCAAAATAAAATCTTATCATAAACCTAAGAGCATCACTCGCCTCAACTTCTTGCGAATTTAATTAGAATCTCCGCTTTGTTCCTCCCTCACACAGTGTTAAATGTTTCATATTTGCAAGAGGCAATCAGTATACATACTGATTAAATGCCAGAGCCAAGAAATTTAATAAAAAGCTTAAGAGTTTCTTTGCCTGAAAGAGAGGTTGCTAAAGTTATACTCCATTTTCAAATATTTAAATATTAATATTTTATTCAAATTCTTATCTAACCTTTTTGATATAACTATCCTAATTTTAAGAGCAGCATCGACATCAAGAGAATGAATAGATTATCTTTGCATTTATGATTAAAGTGGATGGCCAAAGATTAAAGCCAGAACTGTACATCCTTCACAATGCTGTCAAACAATTTTCACAAAATCCAAACAATGCAGTTAATTTGGTTTGAAGAAATCTCGTCTCTGTTCCCATCATTGCAAAATAAGAGATTTGATTGAATTAGCTCAATACATAATTGTTCACAAATACATCTAACTGTTCATTTATGATTTCAGTTGTAACTTATTTGTTGTAACATATGATCTAACCCGCATTTCACTCTTACTTTGTAGGATGGAGCCAATAATAATTTACAAAAGAAAAGTTGTTTCAAACTATTGAAACAATGTAAAAGGGTGATACCCAAACACCTTGAAAATTGATTTCTCACTATGAGCAGGAATGGAAGTGAAGGAGATAAGCACATACCTGGACTTGAACTTCCATAGGAAGCCTGAAACAAAGTTTTAAAAATATGTATTAATTAAAAATCTTCACTTTTCTTGAATAAAGATGTGTTAAGCACTAAACATGGTTCAAGGGTTTCGCTTTGACTCCAATTGGCAATCTGGACCTAAATTGTACAGATTTGTACTAATGGATTTTTTTGTAGCTCAAACTTAATCTCAAAATAATTTATATCTTGCCAAAAGTAGAATCTTCCATAAACTAAAAGTGTTTTTGGAATAATCAGACAACCATGATCTCGTTGAATGGTGAAGCAGATTCGATGGGCTGAAAAGTCTATTTCTATGACATCTTATGGTCTTTTCAAAATATATTGAAAATACAAATCAAATATTTAGGACTGGTAAAAAATGCTGTACAAAAACATGTAAGACAAGGTTTATCACAAAAACAAACTTTTTTTTAAATCAATGTCTAACCCACCACTTGCAAAACTCTGTAGTGCTAAAAGAGAACACTGTATAGAATTATCTTTTTAACTTCACTGGCAGTCAGGTTTGAAAAAAAGCTTCTCAAACATACATATCCATGTCATTAGATTACATTACAGTGTGGAAACAGGCCCTTCGGCCCAACAAGTCCACACCGACCCGCCGAAGCGAAACCCACCCAAACCAAATTGTTGGATTTTAAAAAAAGCTATTGGCCTTTCCACTGCCCACAAACTGGCGCAATTAGTACAAACACTGCATGGTAATTATTTTGTTATGGGGCATTATCAGTTTTGGATCTAGTGCGAAATCTCACTTCACTGCATTTTCTCCTAATAAAGTTTTCTGCAATTTATCAATTCTATGTAGTTGTCCCATACTTTGTTCCATCTTTCTCCTACCTTTTCATGTCTGCTCCCACTTGGAACTTTTTTTTTAGAAAAAATGAGTTACTGTAAAAGATCATGGAACAGTGCTTGCAATTTCTTAGACATTAGTACTGGTCCGCCATTGGCTGAACTGCACTGGAAATACAATCACAATGGAGCAGAAACTTCAAATTTGGATAGGAGTCAAGGTATTTATTTTTTCTATTCATCCTGCCTCTCTATGTATTCAAAATTGGTCTCTTTTCCGCTTCACTCCAAACTGGCAGATATTTTTAATGAAAATATCTCTCTGGTCAGCCTAGTGTTAACATATTTCCTCTTCTCATCAGCTTTTCTTTATGAGCCCTCATCACTTTTCTCCACCATCTTCTTCAACCCCCAGCACTGTTTTCTGCCAAAACAGTTTAGCTCTGGTTCTATATTATTATATCTCTACCCTAGAGTCTCTCCAGTTCTGATTAAAGATCACCTTCCTCCACAGGTTCTGCCTGACCTATTTAAAAGCATTTTTAATGATTTCAGATTTCCATTTTTTGCTTTAGTCTCTCAGTGTTTTTAATGAGTGAATGCTTTTACTTTCCCATTAATGCCAAGTTTGACCAGCACTTTATTTTGATGTTAAACTAATCTGGCATCCAGCATGGTGCCTTGAGCTTACTGCAAGGACTGATCCCTCCAGGACACCCTGGTCCACTCCCCCTCCATTCCTAACACATTCCTATGCAATCGGAGGTGTAATGTAGGCCCATTAATCTCCAATCTCCTTTCTTTCGACACCCCAGATATACCTCCCAGGTAAAGCAGTAATTGATCAGCACTTCATTCAATCTCATCTACTATATTCACTATTCAGTGTGGTCTCTACAGGGGGGGGGACACTGAACATAAGAGTGGGTGATCATGTTCCAGAACACTTACGTTCTGTCCAAAAAAATTAAACAGAGCTTCCAGTGTCTGCCACTTCAAGACACTGCGTTCCCACTCCAATGTTTGTGTCTCAGGCTTACTGCAATGTTTCAGAAAGCCTCAGCATAAGCTCGAAGAACAGCATCTCATGTTCTCTTGGGGACTCTCCTGCATCGTGTTCAATAACATTACAGCCTGATTATGTCCTTCCATTCTTTTGAAACCCACCTCTGGACCTGTCATGAAATGCATTGCTTACAGCACAGCCTACATATTCTCTCCTACTTTCAGCTCTCATTACCAATTCAGCTTCTCTTCTATACTGACCTGCTATCTCTAATCCCCTTGTTTACCTCCCCCTTTCATTTGTCACTCTCTCAACTCGATTTCCACCTCTACCTCATACCCCTCAACCTGTTCTTCAGCAGAAATACCACTTTTCATTCACTGCTATTAGTTCTGAAAAAGTCACCCAATACAAAACTTGAACACTACCTTCTTCTATTAGATGCAGTCATACCTATGGAGTTTCACCTGCAATTTACTTCTGTTTCTGGTAGAAGCTTGCCTTGTTGTCTGACATTTAATTTTCACTTTATCCTTAGATGGAATGCGGACAGTACTGGCAAGGATGATTTGTGGTAAATTCCTAATTGTCCGTGAACTTAATGGAGTGCTTGGCCACAACATAAGACAGTTACAAATCAACCATATTTTCTTTTAAAACTCTCGTGGATCCTGGATGTTTCTGATTGGCCAGCATTTCTTGCCTGTCCCTGGTTGCCCTTGAGAAGATTGTGGTGAGATGTATTCTTGAACACCTGCAATAGCCTTAGGGAGGGAATTCCAGGGTGTTGACTCAGTGACAATGAAGGAACGACAACATATTTTTAAGTCATGACGGTGAGTTGCTTGCAGAGAAACGTGCAGGTGATGGTGCTGTTCCCATGTATCTGTTGGTCTTGTCTTTCTAGATGGAATGGTCATGCATTTAGAAGATGCTGCATAAGGATTTTGCACAAAGATGCGGATTGTACACATGGCTGCTACTGAGCATGTAAGAGAAGCAATGGGTGCGGATGTGGTGCTCATCGAGTAGGAGGCTTTGACCTGGATTGTGTTAAGTTACTTGAGCTAGAGTCTTGACAGAGGTGCACGCCTCAAGATTAGTATGGATTATTCCATCATACGCCTGATTTATGCCTTGTATATGTTGGACAGGCTTTGGGAAGTCAGGAGGTGAGTTACTCACTGCTGTATTCCTAATACTGTGAATAAAAGCTTTCAACCATCATGTTCCATGCAAAATAGAAGAGACAAAGATCAATTTCGATCACAGGTAGTATCACAAAACAATGCGTTGGCAACTGCAAATTTAATATCTTCAACTGCCAAGATCCTTTCACTGTAATTCATTCCTTGGATCTCTACACTTTTCCTCCTCAATTCCCTCCTTGAACATACACTTTCAAATGCACCGCAGCGAGAAAGCCTTTTGTTAACTAACCTCATATTTTCGTATCTGGCCCAGTATCAAAATTTGTCTAATACTCCTGCGAAGGGTCTTGAATCTTGTTTTGCCTCAAGTATCTGTTTTTGTTTCCCCCTATCCTCCTCCTCCCTAATTGGTCTATACTGTCTCCACATTTCTCTCCCAGCTGCTTCCAAACGTCTTTATCCACCTTTATAGCTGTATTGTCATCTCACTTCACAGTTTTCTCTCACTGCTTCCCAAGGCTTCTACTCTGTTCGAACAGTTTTATTGCTCTCTCTCTCTCTCTCTCTCTCTCTCACATCCTTTCCAGGAAGTTTTCTATTTACTCTTTCTTGGAAAAAGCCCTCCTCTCCCAGTCCCGCACATACAGGTCATTCTGTTATAACACAACAGTTGTGTTCCTCATGCTATAGAAAATCGGACTACAGATACCTACTATAGAAAATCACGCTGTAGAAGATTTGTATTAGAAAACCGCTATACCCGTCCAGTAGAAAAGCTTGCATTATCCAAACAACATCAACAATTCATCAAATCATGTTACAGCCAATTTGCATTGACAAAACATAGCAGGATGACCTGTATGTTTACTGTTACCACGTTTGTTATTCTGCCTCCTCTCCTGAACATTCTTTCTCCCAGCTGTTCTTTCCCCCAGTTGTAATATTTTTCTACAGTTACTTTGTATCAAATTACCACCTCTACTTCCTAGCTGCTTTCTCACTCCGCCTTTTACGCTCTGCCTGTTGACTCTTAATTTCTTCTCTCTATCTTACCAGCCCACCTCAAACCCAGTCCGTCTCTCATCTGAGAAGCACTTAGGGGGGCTTATCTCACTTACCCACAGAACCAATTCCCCACCACCAATCCCTCAGTAGATCAGAATCAATCTATGTTCAGATGCAACATCCAACCTTGGGCTGATTGTATGGAAAGTAACATTTGTGCCATACAAGTGCCAGGTAATGACCATGTCCAATAAGAATCTAACCATCATCCCTTGATGTTCAATGGCATTACTGTTGCTGAACTCCTCACTGAGATTTACTAATAACCAAAAACGGAATCAGCCATATATATACAGTGGATACAACAGATCAGAGGCTGTAAATTTTGCAGCCCTCGATTTCCCAATGTCTATTCACTACCTTCAAGACAATTCAAAAGTATGATGAAGTACTCTCCACTTGCCTAAATGGGTACAGCTCCAACAACACTGAAAAAGTTCAACATCATCTCAGAGGGTGGACAGCTGTTGGAACTCCTTGTCACAGAGAGCTGAGGGGGCAGAATCCTTGTGCATATTAAAGGCTGAAATAGATAGATTTTTAATTAGTAGGGGAATCAAGGGTTACAAGCAAAGGCAGGGAAGTGGACATGATGAACGCCAGAACAGTCATGAACCTGTTGAATGGTGGAGCAGGCTCAGGGGATGAACAGCCTACTGCTGGCCCTATTTCTTATGGTCCTACCATCCAGGGCAAAGCATCCCACTTGATCGGCATCACATCTACCAGTTCTTTCATTTATTTACTTCACTAATGACACAGTAGCAGGAGTGTGCAACATTTACAAGATTCAGTGTAGTAACAACCAAGACTCCTTAGATAGTACATTTCAAATCCAAGACCTCTACTACAGAGAAGGACAAGAGCACAAGGGAACTTCACTACTCTGCACCCTATTACCCTTCCAAGCCATATACAATAAATAAATTGGATCTGGATCACCACCATACTTTCATTTGTTGCTGGGTCAATAACCTGGAATTCCTTCCCTAATGGCCCTGTGGGTCCATCACAAGATCAGTTAGAGATGGACAATAAAAGATGACCTCTTGAGTGATATCCACACCTCAACAAACAAATAGTAATGTAGGGTATTCAGGTTATTTTGATCTTAGAGTAGGATAAAACGCCAGCACAACATCGAGGGCCGAAGGACCTGTATTGTGCTGTACTGTTCTAAATCCCAGTCCAAGGATCTACATCTCACCCACAAGCTGTCTCTTGGCACATTCACTCGAAAGTATGTCAGGCTCCCCCCAACTGCCCAATCTGTCAAACTGCTTGTCCAGCATCTCATATTAGATGAGATGAAATTTCCTCCAATTAAATTCCAGGAAGAGCAAAGCAAAGCAAATCTATCCCCCTCCCTGGCCACCTTCCAAGTTGAAACTGAATATTTGCAAGCTGTGTCCCACCCAACCATGAAAACAGCTTCAATTACATGTTCACTCCATCACTAAAACAAATTACTTTTACCTCGCCCAACCCAGACTGTGACCAGCTCAGCTGCTGCAACGCTCATCCATGCCTTTGCTACCTCGAAATCTAGTGACACTCTCTTGATTCAAGTTCCAGTTTACATCCTAAATAAACTGGAAGTCCTTGAAAAGTCTACTTATAGTACTCACACCAAATCCCATTTACTCATGTGATCACCTGACAATTTGATTTTAAAATTCCTTTCCACAAATCCCATTAAAATGCTCTAACTTTATTTCATACCAATTTAAGTTAGTAGCCTTTTCAGGTTTTTTTTTGAGTAATTAAATAAGTTGACTTGTGCGTGGCCCATATAGGAACTTTTCGGTTGCTGCAGAACTTGGAGGAAATATTGCTCCATGGCCTCTCAATTCTCCACCTCTAAAATATGAACAAAAATAGCTGGAGAAATTCAGGTCAGGCAGCATCTGTGGAGAGAAACCCAGTCAGCTTTTTGGAATGATGACCTTCCAACTGCATTATTTCGCTTTTAACCCCATCTCTGAAAGCTTCTCCTGTCCTGAAACTCTCAAAGTCTGGCTACGCATCTCCAAATTCAGCCCAATTTCAATTGCTCCACCACTGGCAGTTGTGCTTTTGCTACATCGGATGTCCTTCAAGGCACTGCTCAACAGTTACATCTTCCTGACTCAATATCTCACTCTGTGGCTCACTATCAAATTTTGTTGGTAAACAATGCTACGAAGCACTTGAAGATGCTTTGCCACATTAAAAACTCTAAAATAAACGCAAATGTCGAAATGTTGTTTCTTCTACCACTTACCTTCCTTGCTACCTACACACCTCCCTCCCCATTCTCATCCTCTCTCCCTCTGCATCTTTCCTCTCTACCATTCTCTACTTTTCTCCCTTCACTGCTCATTTTCTCATACTCTCCAACTATATACCTGCTCCAATGTCCAATATGGTCATTTTCTCTCAATCCTCTTTTCTCCTTACCAGATTCCTCTTTCCCACTGTCTACCCAATCTCAAGCCCTTCTTCTCACTTTACCTCACCTAAATGTTTTTCCCATGACTCATGCCCCTCAACCTGCACTGCTTCTCTTCCTTTTTCCTGCCCAATTCTTCTCCCTTACCTATTCCCCTCACCATTCCCTGATATCCTCCTTCTCCCTATTCCTTTCCTGCATTCGCCCAATTCTTCTCTCTCCCACACCCTTCCTCTTCCCACACAATTCCTTTCCTTCATCTTTCTGCCTGCTCAATAGCTCTCTTGGACCCCACCTGTTTTCTCTGCTTCCCATGCCCAATTCTAGAGCAGATTGGTAGTTCGCAAATTTAACCTTATTTTTTGTAAATTGAAGAATAGAAAGCTGTGCACGATGGGCCAGTTATCAGTCAAGCACTAGAATTTCTTAAGAAAGTCTTAATTCACAGTGCACAGATAAACAAGATCATAGTCAACATGGTTTTATAAATGGAAATTGGTATTTGATAAATATAGTAGATTTTTCAGAATGCAATTAGCAGGGAAGATGAACGAGGACCAGTAGATGTTACATACTTGAATCGCCAATAGGTATTCAATAATGTGTGACAAAATGTTCATACCCAAGAGAAGGGTAACAAGTAATATATTAGCATGCAGAGAGAGATAGCAGTGATCAGCAGGGCAGATACAAGTTGGCAGGCTGTGAATAGTGGAGTGGCACAAGAATCAATGCTGGATCCTCAGCTATTTAACATCTATACTCATGATATAAGCCAGGTTTAGTCATAGAATCCCTACACTGTAGAAACAGGCCATTTGACCCAATTGTTCCACACCAACTCTCCGAACAGTATCCCACCCAGACTCTATTGCTTTACATTTCTCTTGACTAATGCATCTAGCCTACACATCCCTGAACACCCGGGGCAACTTAGCATGGCCAATTCACTTAACCTGGATATCTTTGAACTACGGGAGGAAACCAGAGTACCCTGAAAAAACCCATGCAGACACAGGGAGAATGTGTAAGCAGCAGCCCTGTTTCTGCCCAGTTACAAACCAAGGACATTTTGTCTATTTGAAGAAAATAATAACCACAAGACATCAGAAACATATTTATTGACCACATATATCTTTCTTCAAACATGGAGACCAAAATTGAGCCACTGCTCCGAGTGTGACCTCAGCAAAAAGCCATACAATTATAAGAAGATGTTCTTAACAGAAAGAAAATTACAGCACTGGGACAGGCCCTTTGGCCCTCCAAGTCTGTACCAATCCAGTTTCTCGATCTAAACCTGCCACCTATTTTTTAAGTTTCTATATCCCTCTGCTCCCTGCCCATTCGTGTATCTGTACAGATACATCTTAAGTGATGCTATCGTGCCAGCCTCTACCACCTCTGCTGGCAATATATTCCAGGCACCCACCACCCCTTGAGTAAAGAACTTTCCACACATACCCTTCTTAAATTTTTCCCCTCTCAACTTGAACTCATGAAACTTAGTAATGAGTCCCTCACTTTGTCCACTCTGTCTATACCTCTGATGATTTTGTAGATCTTAATCAAGTCCGCATTCAACCTCCGTCTTTCTAATGAAAATAATCCTAATCTACTCAACCTGTCTTCATCGCCAGTGCTCTCCATACCAGGCAACATCCTGGTGAACCTCCTCTGCACACTCTAAAGCATCCATATCCTTTTGGTAATATGGCGACCAAAACTGTAAGCAGTATTCCAAATGTGGCGGAACCAAAATCCTATACAACGATAACAGGAGCTGCCAACTCTTGCATTCAATATCCCATATCAATGAAAGCATGTCATATGTTTTTTGACCACTTTATCGACCTGCATTGTCATCTTCCGGGTACAATGGACTTGAACACCCAGATCTTTCTGTACGTCAATTTTCCCCAGGGCTTTTCCATTTATTGTAAAGTTTGCTCTTGAATTGGATCTTCCAAAATGCATCACCTTGCATTTGCCCAGATTGAACTCCATCTGCCATTTCTCAGCCCAACTCTTGGAATCTTGAATTCCAATTGCCTTGCAATAAAGATAACTGTGTCATTTGTCTTCTAAAGGTGCCTGCTCGGTCTACATGTTGATCTCCTGTTTATGTTGTGCAAGCTCACCCACGTCTTTTTGAACATCAACATGTAGAAGTATTACATCTTTGAAAAAATGTTTTACTTCCGTATTATTTTTACAAAGTGAAGAACCTCTCACTTTCCCCATACTCCGTCCATCACTTTGTCCACTTTCTAATTTCATGCAGTCTGTGTTGTCTTTGCAGTTTACGTTCTCACCTAACTTTGTATTGTCTGTCACAGCACCAGAGACCCGGGTTCAATCCCAGCCATGGGTGACAGAATGTGTTGAGTCTGTGTGTTTTCCCCATTTCTGCATGGGTTTCCACCAGGTGCTCCAGTTTCATCCCACAGTCCAAAGACATGCAGGTTAGGTGGACTGGCCATGGTTATTGAGGTGTGGGGGTCTGGGTGGGATGTATCTCAGAGGGTTGATGCAGACTAGACAGAGCGGAAAGAGGCCAGTCGCCCAGTCGTTATTTTATGATACTCGGAATGGTACCAGCAAAGTTCAGGGATGGGGTGGGAGCTGTCCTACCATGAGAGGCTGAGTTACTGAAGAACCATAGAAGGATAAAGGTGAGTTGAATTCAAGAGAAGAAACCTCTTCACTCGAAAGGATTGCGAATTTTGGAACACTATCCGGGGAGAGTGGATGTTGCATCACTTTTTAAGACAGAGATGTTTGTTCCCTGGAACTGGTGTGCTGTGGGAGACGGGCGAGAAATTGGGAGTTTGATCCAACCGAGAATCAATCATAAATTTTAAATAACAACATGAAGTGCTAACGATGATCAGCCATGATCGTACCGAACGGTGGAGCAGGCGAGAGATTATACTGTTTACTCTTGATCCGATATCTCAAGTTCCTCTCTCCCCGCTGGTTTGGTCGGCACTTCTGCCCACTTTGTTTCTTTGCCCTTCTTGACGAACCTACAGCGCCCGTATTCGCTCCTCTGCCTCTCCTCCTCCGTGTGCCCCTTACCTAGCTTTGCTCCTTCGTTTTTTCTTTCGCAGGACGTTTTGCGCCCAGCTCCCGACACCCGCCCGCCCACCCATCCAGCCTTGTCGGGACAGATTCCCCTTGAGCCTTGGCCGAGACTAAAAGTTACCGGGTCCGCCGCCGCCAGCGGAGCGTCCTCCTGATGGGCGCCGGCAGTGAAACAGCACCGGGAGCTCCGTCTCTCGCAGCGAAGGGAGACTGCGATTGACCGAGGGGCGGTGGGTGATGATGGAGGAGGAGGAGGAGGAGGTGGTGGTGGTGATGGAGGGACCGGCCGGGGCCTAGCGGCGACCAGCTTCGGCATCGACAACAACAAGCAGCCCCAACCCACCCGCGAAAATAACCCGAGATCGACCCCCCCTCCGTACCCCATCCCGGGGCACACACACACACACGCGCGGGGAGAAGGGGTTTCGGGGAAGCCGGCGGCGGTGCCCGCTGCTCTCCCTCCATCTCTTATTTACCCGCAAACCGGAGTCAGCGCTCGCCGCTTCTCGGAGCCGCGGCCGTCTCCGGTTGCGGGGGGAAGAGGGGGAAACGGGACGTTGGGTCGAGGTTGTCGGTTCCCCCCCAAAGCCTTGCCCGGGTCGGGTCGGGTCGGGTCGCTCCGCTCCGGCGTCTCCTTACCTCCGCCATGTTTGTTCGCCCTCCCGGAGAGCGAGCTGGCCAGCGCCGAGACCCGGATGCAGGCAGAGCCAGGGCTTTCCCATTGGCGGAGCCCGCAGCAGCGGAGCAAACCAAAAGTGTCAGTCCAACTCCAGCGCTGCCCTTGTCCCAGCCACAAACATCAACCAGCAACTTCTCCCTCCCACCTCCGCAAAACCCATCACCACCCCCCTCCCCAAAAAAAAACAAACAGAACACGCTAACAAAACCCCGAAATTTTGTTTCTGAAAACTTGAACTTAAGTCCTCCCTCCCCTTTTCCCTCAAACCAACCTGGAGATGCTGAGATGACCCGCCCTGCGCTCAGCGGATTGGCCGCGCTTGGTTGCGGTGCCGGACCAATAATAATAATTGAATGTTGTCTGAGTCCAGATACATGAGATGACTATATCTCAGAGTGACTGCGAGTAATCCCCGGGACAGGTTTCGCTGACTCACGATCTACCTTTAGGGTTTCGGCTGATAAAAGCGATGGGAATGCAGCATTTTTTGTTTTGTTTCTCCTTTCTAGGAATGCAAAACCTGTTTTCTTTCCAAAGCAAAACATGAGTGCGTCCATCATGCCTGACCTGGAGATAGAGGGAAAATCACGCATTGTGTGAACCCTCATGTAAAACCATCTGTGTGTGTTTTTAATGGGCCTTCGCACAGGATACTTAGAATAAAGGTGTTGCTTCTTCTTCCAAAAATTAACATTGACTTTCCGTTTTCACTCCAACTTCATTCCCTCAGTTATGTTCAGCCATCAGTTTGTACGATACAACGGTCTACAAAGCAAGGTGGAGTAGGATAACTTCAACAATACACCCCCTCCCCAGTGAAATCAATGCATTCTCTGCTCGTTTCGAACAGAAGGTCAATGAAACAATGTCAGCTGCTCTGACAGACTCCGGCGCACCTGTACCCATAGTCACCACCATAGATGGCAGATCAGCCTTCCTGAGAGTGAACCCATGGAAAGCAACTGGCCCAGATGGAATCCCTGGCCCTGCTCTCAGATCCTGCACACACCAGCTGGCAGAAGTATTTGCAGACATTGTTAACCTCTCCTTACTCCAATCTGAGGTTCCCATCTACTTCCATCATTGCAAAACTGCCATCATCTTGGTGCCAAAGAAAAGTTAGGCAGCATGCCTTAATGAGCTGAAAAATGTGTTGCTGGAAAAGCACAGCAAGTTCAGGCAGCATCCAAGGAGAGGAGAATCAACGTTTCGGGCATAAGCCCTTCTTCAGGATTCCTGAAGAAGGGATTATCCCCGAAACGTCGATTCTCCTGCTCCTTGGATGCTGCCTGACCTGCTGCATTTTTCCAGCAACATATTTTTCAGCTCTGATCTCCAGCATCTGCAGTCCTCACTTTCTCCTAGCATGCCTTAATGACTACTGCACAATTGCTCTGACATCCATTATATATGAAGTGCTTTGAGAGAGGTTAGTAATGGCATGTATCAACTCCAGCATCCCAGATTGCCTGGGTTCACCTGGAGTTCACCTAGCCTCAGAACAGGTCTTTGGCAGATGCTATCTTCCTGGCCCTACACTCATCTCTGGAACATCTGAATAACAAGACACCTACATCAGACTCCTAGTTACTGACTTTAGCTCTGCCTTCAACACCATAATTCCAACCAAACTCTTCTGCAAACTCCGAGACCCACGTCTCTGCACCCCCCCTCTGCAACTGGATGCTTGACTTCCTGACCCAGACACCACAATCAATTAAAGATAGGCGACAACATCTCGTCCATGATCATCCTCAACACTAGTGCCTCACAAGGCTGCGTACTCAGTCTCTTACTATACTCCTATACATTCACAACAGTGTGGCCAAACTCAGCTCTAATTTCATTTACATAGTGGGTCAGATCTCAAACAATGCTGAGAAATAGTATAGGAAAGAGATATAGAGCATGGTGTAAAGACAACAATCTCTCCCTCCATGTCAGCAAAATGAAACAGCTGGCCATTAACTTCAGGAAGTAGTGTGGAGGACATACTGCCATCTGTATCAATGGTGCTGAGGTGGAAATGGTCAAGTCTTTCAAGTCCTCAGGTGTAAATATCACCAACAATTTGTCTCGGTCCATAAGTGTCAATGCCACGCTCAAGAATGCACACCAAAACCTCTATTTCTTCAGAATGTTATGGAAGTTCGACATGTCCACAATAACTCTTACCAATTTTTATTGATGCATCACAGAAAACATCCTATCCAGATACATCACAGTTTGGTATAGCACAGCTGCTCTATCCAAGACCAGAAGAAAATATCGTGTTGTGAATGCAACCCAGTCGATCCATCAAACCAGTCTTCCATCCATCGACTCCGTCTATATTTGCCGCTGCCTTGGGAAAGCAACCAACTTAATCAAAGTTAAAAATCACACAATACCAGGTTTTAGTCCAACAGGTTTAATTGGAAGCACACTAGCTTTCGTAGCAAATCATAACTTAATCAAAGACCCTTTCCATCCCGGTTATATTCACTTTGACCATTTTCCATTGGGCAGAGTATAAAGAAGTTTGAAAACATTCCAACAGTTTCAAGAACAGTTTCTTCCACCCGTTATCAGACTTTTGAATCAATCTCTCATGTGTTAAAGTTGATGTTTCTCTGAACCTTCTCTATAGCTGTAATACTGTATACTCCATTCTGTTCTATTACCCTAACGTTTTTATGTAAGGTATTATTTGCCTGGGGAGCGTGCAAAACAATACATTTCACTATGTCTCAGTACCTGACAATAATAAATCAAATCAAATCAAATCAAATCAAAGTCACCACTTGCAAATTATTTCTCGCTGAGATTGAGTATTATAATGTTGTTCCTCACAGAGCTTCCTTGTTATTTTAATGATTATCCCCATCACACATGCTTAAAAGGAGCCAGACATTGCTTTGACAACTGTGTAAGATACTCCATATTTGCCAGTCAAGTTTGTCGACATTGACCATGAATTTAGTGTCCTCCTGGACCTTAGAACTATAAATAATACAAATTCTGGAAGTTTGATTTTGTTTTGTAAACATACAATAACAGTAATGAGCTGATATTCATACATCTAATGATTTCCTCAGATTCATAAAGGGGATAGAGAGTACAAAAGCAACACTGGTTGAAATTCAAATGAAATATTGAATCCAATTATGAGAATCATTGCATTCAAGAAAATGTGAAGGCATGAGACAGGGTACAGAAAATACTTGCAAGAATAGTTTCAATGGCGAGCCATATTAGACTCTGATTTGGGAATTTCACCTTTTCTTCCATTACCAAGCTGAATGCATCTCTTCTAATTCTTTACTTAAAGTGTTCTCTCAGTTTAACTTTTAACTTGAAGATATCTATATAAGCATTACTGGCTCAGAAACTCCACAGAATGCAACCCCTGCTATTGAAGAGATTGGTTTAACTGAAGTGAACTGGAAAAAAAAACTTGGTTTCCTGCTTGGAGAAATTATTCTTTCTTCTGATTTAACTCCAGATTCCTTTAAACCTAACTGAAAACATTGATTCATCTGCTCTGAAGTCAAAACAAAAGTAATGACTTTGTTCTATTTAATCTGCCTGTCATAAACATATCATTATACATGTATTATCCAGTAACATCACAGAGGTCTATGCAGTTGGCTGAAATTACATGCTGTCTTTGAACTAATGTATTTACATCACTGTCCGAATGACTTCCTGCCCTTTTGATAACACCTTCCCAGAAATTATCAAAATCCCCCTGCCTCAACTTGAGTGTCAAATTTCCAAAAATTATATAAAATGTATCTGTAATATTCAATGTCCATCTTACCACTCTACAAAGAAAAGAAATTCTTAAGAGGCATTTTTAATTCCTATCAAAAAGTTCTTATTGACACTATTTCTGTTACATTAACTGTTACATTAAACACACAAGAATTTCCATAACATCCATATTCTAAACAATTCCATTTTCAACACAACATTCTCATGTCCTTCAATGTACTTTTGACAAAATGTTGACAATAACATTGTCCTTTAAAACCAGATGAATGAGTTTTAAATTTCATAGCTGGAATATTAAACTCCAATGAAACACTTTTAATGAAATCGCTCAAAGCTTTCCAAAAACCTTAAGGCTTGTGACCCATTCAAATAATGGTACCTTGACAATTATTAAATATGCAAATTTCAAGTTGTTGAGGAACCAACACAGTGCTGAGGGCAGAACTGTCTCAGTCCCTGACTAACAGGAACCATGTGAGAAAGTTGGGAAAATAGAGTGAGATGGCCAGCAAAGAGCTTTTTGGAATCAAGACCAAAAATCCCATTTGCTGATATATTGTTGAGCAGTGAGATGAAAATCTCACTAGTGAGCAAAGAGAGGCCTAGTGTATGCATTAGCATACTTTGACATCTCATTATTAGGTAATCTCACCTCATTTATATGCAGTTTAGCATTCTCCTATTCAATAGTGAAATTCAGAATATTTACCTGGAAAGGTGAGTTCATTGTTTGCTCCTGCTGATTTCTATTAGGGCCTACTCCATGGGCAGCAAGTGCTTGCCAGTCCCCATCCACAGACCTGGGCATCCAAAATGTATCAGTCTCACCCCATCACCATGATACATCTCTAATCCATCTATTGTACTGCCCTGCGCTTTTGATCACTGGCACACTTCATTGCTATGCTGCTACCAGGACACTTTGCATGCAAGAACAGGCAACTCTCTCATCTATTCAATCAAGCAGCATCTCAGGGATCCTCATTCACTCTCTTAAAGCTCATTCACTTCGCACCTACTTCAATGCCCACAGCATTTGTGTCTAGACTTGATATGCAATGTCTTTTTGAGACTTTTTGAGTTCAATCCTCACTTTACATCTATCTTGACTTGTCTTTTAATACAGACACAAAGCTGGCAGCTTGATTATTGATCAAATCCTTGGTTGCCAGCAGTGATTTGTTAAGGTTGTGGACATGTTGCTGAATATCACAGTGCTACATTAATCTCAACTCTCACCATGTGCCAGCAGCTTATGTGGCCAATGCACTGCATGTGCATCAATAGCCATGTCTCAAATTCGAAGGGGAATAGACCTTATTTGAGTCAAGGTGTGTGTGTGTGTGTGTGTGTGTGTGTGTGTGTGTTTGGGGGCAGTGCGGGGAGAAGGTGGTGGGGAGGGAAGTGGTGTCTGTCATCAGTCAGACAGTGCAGGTAAGTTAACATCAAGGGCTTAGGGACAGTCAATCTGTTATTTGAGTTGGTCAGGATATCCGTACCACTTCAGTCTGGGAAGTCCACAGTCAGCCCTGTGGTTACTGTGTAAGAAATCTGGGAGTCATGGAAAGTCATGGTAGTGACCACTCCCAGAGTTGGCGGTGCAAGTATTTTACTTTCTGAGGGAGGGTCTTCACTTTTAAACAATGTAAAGGGCAACAGCATCACATAGGCAAATAGTACAGGTCAAAGACTGCATTGTATCTGAATTATAAGCATTAATCTACTGAGTGGCTGGCCCAAAGCACTCAAGGCCACATCATGCAGTATCAGGAGTCAATCTCCCAATGGCTATGATGTACAAGAAATGTTTTGCAGTGTGGAAACATTTACCCTATTTGGTAAAGTCAAAGCAGTTTGCATGTTCCCAAATCATGCACATGGTGCAGCAGATGCTCACTTTGCATCTTGAATTGGAACCAGTCTGTAGCATGCTGGATGGCTCAGCTCCACATCTTCAATTCTGTTACAACTGGACAGACATTCTGTCACACACCCACTGGTGAGAAGTGAATACTTATTAACAAATGTGATACAATCACTCACACCATCAATGAATCCTCAGACGTATTGTTCTTTCTTTCCTTCAGCTATATCTTGTAGCACTCTTGGGGTCTTCATTTGGGGTAGAGGGAGCCTGCTCCACCATATAGCCAGTTAGCCTGAGGGATTTAGGTGGATGGTGTCACCCACAAACTTGACAATAGTACGTTCACTTTGCTCATCCATGTCTTCAACATATATTGTAAATAATTCTGACCCCAGTACTGATCCCTATAGTACTCCACTTTTTCCATCAATGCTAATATACTATCTCCAATGCCACTGGCTCTTTTCTTATTAAGTACTCGAATATATGGTATCTCAACAAATGCTTTCTGGAATCTAAGTATATTACATCTGTTTATCTATCCTGCTGTTCCCTCCTCAAAGAATTCCATTAAATTTATCAGGCATGATTTCCCTCTCATGAAGCCATGCTGACTCTGATTGATCATAAGATGCTGTTCTTAATTCTTAATTTGGCATGTCCACAATGACTCTTACCAATTTTTATGTAGAAAGCATAGAATGCATCCTATCCAGATGCATCACAGCTTGGTATTGCAATTGCTCTAACTAAGACTACAAGAAATTACAAAGAGTTGTGAATGCAGCCCAGTCCACCATGCAAACTAGCCATCCAGCCATTGATTCTGCCTATACGTCCTGCTGCCCTGGGACATCAGCCAACATAATCAAAGACCCCATTCCACCCCGATTATACTCTCTTCTGACCTCTTCCATTGGGCAGAAGATGCAAAAGTTTGAAAACACACAACAGATTCAAGGACAGCTTCTTTCCTGCTGTTATCAAACTTCTGAATGGACTCATGGTCTCATATATTAGAGTTGGTCTTTCTCTGCACCTTCTCTATTACACTATATTCTGCATTATATTCTATTACCCTGATGTATTTATGTAAGGTATGGTAGCACGCAAAACTATACTTTTCACTGTATCTTGGTACACGTGACAATAATGAATCAAATCACAAATCAAATAAATGCTCTGTTGTTACATCCTTTCTACCAGACTGTAACATTTTCCCAATAACAGATGTTAAGCTAACTAGCTTATAGTTATCTGTTTCTTGTCTCCTTCCCTTTTAAAATTTTCCAATCCTCTGGCAGCTTTTTATATCTAAGGATTCTTGGAAGATTATCTCTGTATCTAGTTCTTTCACTGTCCAAGAACGTATCTCAACAGGTCCAGGGGACTAACCTGTCTTCAGAAACATTAGTTTCCCTAGTTTTCCATAGTGATAGGTACCTTTTGTGTTTATGTAAGACACCTTTTGTGTCTTGATTATTCAGTAATGTTGGAATGCTATTTGTATCTTCCACCGTGAAGACTGATGCACAGTATTTATTCAAGTCCTTTGCTATTCCTCTATTCTCTATTATTATTTCTGCAGCCTCATCTTCAAAGGGGCCTGTATCTCTTTGGCTTATCTTGCTTTATACTTAAAGAAGCTCACACTATTTCTCTTGATATTATTTGCAAGTTTACTGTCAAAGTTTATTTTCTCCCTTTTTTAATTCATTTTTTTAGATGTTGGCTTTGCTGGCTGACCAGTGTTTATTGCCCATCTCTAACTACCCATGAGAAACTGGTGGTGAGCTGCTTTCTTGAACTGCTGCAGTCCAACCTGTTGACCCACAAGCCATTAGGAAAGGAATTCCAGGATTTTGACCCAAAGACAGATAAGGAATGACAACAAGTTTGCAAGTCAGGATGGTGAATGGCTTGGAGGGGCACTTGAAGGTGCTGATGTTCCATTGTCCTTCCAAATGGAAGTGGTTGTGGATTTGGAAGGATATTTGGTGGATTTCTGCAGTGCATCTTGTAGCTAGTACATACTGCTGCAACTGAGCATCAGTGATGAAAGGAGCAGATGCTTGTGGATGTGGTGCCAATCAAGCAGATTGCTTTGTCCGCAATGGTGTCAAGCCTCTTGAGTGTTGTTGGAGCTGTACCATCCAGGCAAATGGGGAGTATTCCATCACACTCCTGACTTTTTCCTTGTAGATGAGGGACGGGTTTTGGGGAGTCAGGAGGTGAGTTACTTGTCACAGTATTGCTAGCTTCTGAGCTGCTCTTTTAGCTACTGTGTTTATGTAAGAATCCAGTTGAGTTTCTGGTCATTGGTAACCCCCAAGAAGTTGATAGTAGGGGATTCAGTGATGGAAACATCATTAAATGTCAAGGGGCAGTGGTTAGATTGTCTCTTATTGGTGATAGTCATAGCCTGACATTTGTATAGCATGAATGTATTCTTGCCACTTGTCATCCCAAGCATGGTTATTGTCCAGATCTTGATGGATTTGAAAAAGGACTGCTTCAGTGTCTTAGGAGTGGCAAATGGTGCTGAACGTCATGCAATCATTAGTGAACATCCCCACTTCTGACCTTATTTTGGACAGAAGATCATTGAGGAAGCAGCAGAAGAAGGTTGGGCCTAGGACACCATCCTGAGGAACTCCTGCTGAGGTGTCCTGGAGCTGAGATGACTGCCCTCCAACGACCATAACCAACTTCCTATGTGCCAGTTATAACTCCAACCAGCAGTGAGTTTGCCCTCAATGCCCATTGATTCCAGTTTTGCTTGGGTGCCTTGATGCTAGACTTGGTGAAACGCAGGCTTGATGTCAAGGGTGTGGGGGGTTGGGGGTCACTCTCACCTCACCTTGTGCATTTTCAGCCAAGACTGCAATGAGGTCAGCAGTTGAGTGGCCATGCTGGAACCCAAACTGGAGGTCACTGAGCAGGTTATTGCTGAATACTATTGATGACACCTTCCAACACTTTACTGTTCATTGAAAGTAGACTGATGGGGTGATAACTGATTGGATTAGATTTGTCCTGCTTTTTACATAAAGAAAATGCCTGGACAATTTTTCACATTGTCACATAGATGCCAGTGTTGTAAACCGTACTGGAAGAGGTTGGCCAGGAGGTCAGCAAGTTCTGAAGTACAAGTCTTCAGTGCTATTTCTGGAATATTGTCAGGGCCCATAGCCTTTACAGTATCCAGTGACTCCAACCATTTCTTGATAATTGAATTAACTGAAAACTGGTATCTGTGATGCTGGGGATCACTGGAGGAGTCCGGGATGGATCATCCACTCAGCATTTTTGACTGAAGATTTCTGCAAAAGCTTGAGCATATCTTTTGCACTGATGTGCTGAGTACTCCCATTATTGAGGATGGGGATAATTGTGGAACTTGCTCCTCCACTGTCCACCACCATTCAATACTGGATATGCCAGGGCTACAGAGTTTAGATCTGATTCATTTGTTGTGGGATCGCTTAGCTCTGTTATTACTTGCTGCTTATGTTGGCTTCACCGGACTGACATATCATTTTCAGTTATGCCCTTTGCTGCTCCTGGCATACACTCCCGCACTCTTCATTGCACCGGGTTGGTTCCTTGGCTTGATGGTCATGGTTGAATATGGGATATGCCGAGCTATGAGGTTACAGATTATGCTGGATTACAGTTTGCTGCTGTTGAATACTCACAGCAGCTCATGGATGCCCAGTCTTGAGTTGCTAAATCTGTTCCAAATTTGTCCCATTTAGCAAGGTAATAGTGCCACACAACAGGATGGAGATTATTCTCAATGTGAAGTTGAGATTTCGTCTCCACAAGGACTGTGCAGTCGTCACACTTAGTGATACTGTCATGGACAGATGGGTCTGTATGTTTTTCCCTCTTGTTGGCTCCTTCACCACCTGTTGCAGACCCTGCCTTGCAGGTATGTTGTTTAGGGCCTGACCAGCTCGATCAGTAGCATTGCTGCCAAGCCAATCTTGTTGGTGGACATTGAAATCCCCCGTCCAGAGTAAATTTTGCACCTTTGCCATCCTCAGTACTTCCTTCAAGTGTTGTTTAACATCGAGGAATACCAGCTGAGGGAGAACGATACATGGCAATCAGCAGGATGTTTCCTTACCCATGTTTAACCTGAAGGCACGAGACTTCATGGAATAGGAGTCAATGCTGAAGACTCCCAGGGTTACGCCCTCCCGATTGTACACCACTGTGCCGCCACCACTGCTGAGTCTGTCCTGACAGTGGGACAGAATCCAGGGATGGTGATAGTAGTGTTTGGAACATTGTCTGTAAGGTATGATTCAATGAGAATGCTTATGTCTAGCTTACTTGTCTAGCCTGTGAGATGGCTCTCCCAATTTTGGCACGAGCCACCAGATAATAGTGAGAAGGAGTTTGCAGGAATGACAGGGCTGTTTCTACCATTGTCTTTTCTATTGCCTCGGTTGATGCCAGGTGATCCGTCCGGTTTCATTTCTTTGAGACTTTGTTGTAATTGATACAACTGAATGGCTCGGTAGGCCATTTCAGAGGGCGATTGAGAGAAACAACATTGATGTGGGCCTGGAATCACTTGTAGGCTAGGCCAAGTGAGGATGGCTGTTTTCATTCCCTGAAGGACATTAGTGAGCCAGATGGAGTTTTCTTACAATCAACACTGGTCCTCAGTAGATTCTTAATTCCTGATTTTTTAAAAATTGAAATGAAATTCCAGCATGTGCTGTGGCAGAATTCAAGCCCCAATGCCGTTAACATTAGCTGAGTTTCAGGATTAATGTTCAAGCAATAGTCTAAGCCATCTTTAATTTGTGGTAACTTTTGTTGGTTTTTAAAACATTCCCTATCCACTGCTTCACCATTAATGTTTGCCACACTGTATGTTTTGTTTCTTTCAATTTGCTGCCATCATTAACTTCCCTGGTTAACTATGGCAGTCTCATCTCCTTTCTAGAATCCTTCTTTCTCACAGGGAGATATCTTCGATGTGACCTATTAACTCATTTCTTGATTGTCTGCCATTGTTCTGTTTTTGCTGCTGAGCTTCTTTCCCAGTCGACTCCACCTAGCTCTTCGCCAATCCTTTGTAATTTCTTTATTTAAGTTTTACACAGTTGTTCCTAACCTACATTTCTCCCCCTCAAAAATGAATGCCAAATTCTACAGTGTTATGGTTATGGTTTTCAAGGGGATCTTTTCCTCTGAGATTATTTGCAGGGCCCTGACAATGCTGAATGAGTCCTTCCCAGTATTTGGAGTGACCGTATGAGACAACAAGGCCTTGCAAAGAAAAACTCTTTGTGAAACTCACCAAAACTGACACATAAACAATTTTCGGTCATATTCATTCTTTGATGTCTCTTTATTTATGGTATGGTGTTTCTGTTTACAAGTATTCAATTGCCTAGAAAAATAACTGACTAACTATTCAAACCTCATTTAGGCTTCATTTTGTAAAACAGAACTCACACCCAAGTTGCTGACATCAACAGTGGGTTTAAATAACTTCTCATCAATCAGTGCTGCTAAATCAAGTGCGGTTGTCAGCATAGTTTTCAAGTTGGCAAAGACACTCTAACATTATTTTGTCCATTCACATTTCTTGCTATTCTTAAAGAAATTTGTCAAAAGAGTAATTATCGTGCTGAAGTTTGAAATTAACTTTCAATATAATCCATTCATACGAATTTTGTGTTTTCTGGGTGTTAGGCATGGCATGATACAAAATACCTCTTGTTTTCTCTTCTCAAGGTAATATTTGACCTCGTCCCACAATGTGGCCCAAATAAGGTACTTTTGCTTTGGCAAATTCATTTTTAACCAGATGTATGGTCAGACTGATTCTGTTCAAAATGTTTGTTCCAGTGGTGTAAATGTCCTTGTCAGTTATGACCAAATGCAACCAATGTATCGATGTAAACAATGTGGTTACATAATCCTTCAAAAGATTTCTTATTTAATCATTGGAAAGTTGCTTGTGCACCTTTCATTCCATTTGGCATGACTTTACATTGACAAGGTTTGTTCAGTAATACAAAAGCTGATATTTATTGGCTCTAAGTGTAGGTGGAACTTACCAATATCCTTTTAGCATGTCATTTCAGATGATGAGTTGTGCTTGACTATTTCTCTTATTGCAGACCTTGAGTTGTGACACAGAATAAGAGTTCACCCTTTGCAATAATCAACAGAAAAACAGAATCACTACAGTGCAGAAAGAGGCCATTTTGCCCTTGAGGTCTGCACTGACCCTCCAATGAACATCCCACCCAGATCTGGCTCCTACCAAACCATCTCTGTAACCCTGTGGCTAACCAGTTTAATGTGGATATCCCTGGACACTACAAGGCAATTTAGCATGGCCAAACTACCTGACCTGTGCGCCTTTGGACTGTGAGAGGAAACCCACGCAGACATGGGGAGAATGTATAAGTTCCACACGGATAGTCACCCAAGACTGGAATCGAATCTAGATCCTTAGTGCTGCAAGCAGCAGTGCTAACCATTGAGCCACCATGCAGCCCCATGCACCCTCACGTTTGTGGTCCAACCAGTTTTGGAATCATCATGATAGGTGTGCTCCAGCTACTATGACCTCATTCAATAATATCATTGTCCATCATGAATTTAATCTCTTTTCTTATCTATAAATACAAATTAGGGTCCCTTATTAGTCATTCAGACCCTTGAGACTTCTTGAACATGCAATAAAATCAGATTGATCTGATGATAATCTCAAATCCATTCCTATCTACCCTGATAACTTCTTACACTCTTGCTTAAGAAGAATCTGTCTACTTCTGCCTGAATAAAATATTCAAGGCCTCTGTTTCCACCACCTTTTCAGGAAGATAGCAAAATTTCACATTTTTCCACTCACACTCTATTCGCCATATCTTTACCACTCACTTAACCTATCTTTATCTTATTTCAACTTGCTTTTGCCTTCTTCACAGCTTACTTTCCATCTATTTTCGGCAAATTTGGCAACCATATCTTAGACCACCTGATCTAAGTCATTCTTATATACAACGTATTTTAAACAGTTGACGTCTCAGCACACATCCTGTAGCATATCACTTGTTATATCTCACCAATTGGAAAAATGGTTATGCCTACATTCTACTTCCTGTTACCCAGCCAATCTTCTCCTGATGCCAACAAGCTCACCCCAACACCATAAGCTTTTATTTTCCAGAATAACCACTGATGTGGCACCTTATCAAATGCCCTCTGGAAATCAGAGAAAAATACAACCAATAATACTCCTTTATCCATTACACATGTTACCTCTTCAAAAACTGAAACAGATGAGTTGAATATAATTTCCATTTCATAAAATCATGCTGGCTCTATCTGATTACCTCATTGAATGTACCCAAGTGGCCTGCATTATCCTCTTTAATAAGAGCTTCAAGCATTTTCTCTATGACAAAGGTTAAGTTACCTAGTCTGTAGATGTCTGTTTTCTGTCTTTTTGAATAAAAAAGTTATATTTGTTATTTTCCAGTCTATTGGATCTTCCCCAAATAAAGGGAGTTTTGGAAAATCAAGACATTAACTATTTCACTGGCCACTTCTTTAAAGACTCTAAGGTGAAGTCCATCAAGACCTAGGCACTTGTCAGGCTTCACCTACAACATGTATTCAGTAACACGACCATGGTGATTGTGAATTTCCTGAGTTCATCCCTCCTTTACATGTCTTCAATTATTTCTCCTTGTGGAATGTTACTTGCATCCTCTAGAGGGAAGCCTGATACACAATGCTTACTTAATTCATCAATCATTTCCTAACTTTCCATAAGGAAGTCTTTAGTATCGCTTTCAGTAAAATCAACATTTAAGTTATTAACCTTTTTAGAAACTTTTACTATCTGTTTTTCTATTTCTGGTGAGCTCTCCCTCATACTCTAATTTTTTTACTGTATTACTTTTCTGGCCACTCCATATTATTTTATATATTCTGTTCTGGGGAAGGAGAGCAGCCAGAAGTTCTGGTACACATTGGTAGCAATGACATAGTTAGGGAAAGAGATGAGGATCTGAAAAGAGAATATAGGGAGTTAAGTTGGAAGCTAGAAGGCAGGATGAGCAGAGTAGTAACCTCAGGATTGCTACCAGTGCCACGTGCTACTGAAGCTAGGAATTGAATTGTGAGTGCAGATGAACATGTGGTTGCAGGGATGGTGTAGAAGTGGGGGCTTCAGATATGTGGATCATTGGGATATCTTCTGGGGAAGGTGGGACTTGTACAAGAAGGAGAGGTTGCACCTGAACTGGATGGTCACCAGTACCCTGGGAGGGAGGTTTGCTAGAGCTCTTTGGAAGGGTTTAAACAACATTGACAGGGGCCTGGGAACCTGACCTACGGATCAGATGA
This sequence comes from Chiloscyllium plagiosum, assembly GCF_004010195.1. NCBI lineage: Eukaryota > Metazoa > Chordata > Chondrichthyes > Orectolobiformes > Hemiscylliidae > Chiloscyllium > Chiloscyllium plagiosum. Next base: position 70,719,660 of record NC_057710.1, read on the forward strand.
TGGAATACATAGTGAAGAACCAGAGTCTGTGAGGAGGAATAGGCACTTGATGGGGCAAAGGTGCAAGCAGTGTGATGGGTTGAAGTAAGTCTATTTTAACACAAGAAGTATCAGGGATAAGGGTGACAAACCTAGAGCGTGGATCAGTACTTCGAACTATGATGTTGTAGCCACTATGGAGACTTGGATATCACAGGAGCAGGAATGGTTGTTGGATGTTCCAGGGTTTAGATGTTTCAAAATGATTGGGGGGAGGTAAAAGAGGTGGAGGAGTGGCAATGCTAATCAGGATAATATGACAGCTACTGAAAGGGAGATTGTCGAGAAGGGTTTGCCTCCAGAGTCAGTATGGGTGGAAGTCAGAAACAGGAAAGGAGCAGTCACTTAATTGGGAGTTTTCTACAGGCACCCCCCCCCCCCTCCCCCCATAGCAACAGAGACAGGGAGGAGCAGCTTGGGAGGCAGATTTTTGAAAGGTGCAGAAGTAATAGGGTTGTTGTCAAGGGTGACTTCAACTTCCTTAATATTGATAGGAGGAGAAAGTGAGGTCTGCAGATGCTGGAGATCAAAGTTGAAACTTTATTGCTGGAACAGCACAGCAGGTCAGGCAGCATCCAGGGAACAGGAGATTCGACGTTTCGGGCACAGGCCCTTCTTCCTGAAGAAGGGCCTGTGCCCGAAACGTCGAATCTCCTGTTCCCTGGATGCTGCCTGACCTGCTGTGCTGTTCCAGCAATAAAGTTTTAATATTGATAGGAACCTACTTAGTTCAAATAGTTTGCATTGGGCAGTTTTTGTCAGCTGTGTCCAGGAAGGGTTCCTGCTGTAATATGTAGATTGGCTGACTAGAGGGGAGGCTGTATTGGATTTAGTGTTTGGCAATGAACCAAGCCATGTGTGAGATCTCTTAGTGGGAGAGCATTTCGGTAATAGTGATAACAACTCACCTGACTTTTACTATACTCATGGAGAGGGATAGGAGGGAAATTATTTAATTGGGGGAGGGGGAATTACAATGCTATTAGGCAGGAACTTGGGCGCTTGAACAGGGAACAGATGTTCTCAGGGAAATGCACAACAGAAATGTGGAGGTTGTATAGGAAGCACTTGCTAATCGTGATTTGACCCACTGAGGCAAGGAAGGGATGGTAGGTTGAAAGAACCTTGGGTGACAAGGGATGTGCAACATATAGTCAAGAGGAAGAAAGAAGCTTACCTCAGGTTGAGGAAGCAAGAATCAGACATGGCTTTAGAGGGTTACAAGGTAGCCAGAAAGGAACTGAAGAATGGGCTTAGGAGAGCTAGAAGGAGGCGTGAGAAAGCTTTAGCAGGTAGGAGTAAGGAAAATCTTAAGGTTTCTACATTTTTGTGAGGAACAAGAGGATGGCCAGAGTGAGAGTTGGGCCGATCAGGGAGGGAACTTGCGCCTGGAGTTGGAGAAAGTAGAGGAAGTCCTTAATGAGTACTTTGCTTCGATTTCACTTGTGTCAGGGACCTTGATGTTTCTGAGGACAGAGTGAAACAGACTGGTATGCCACAGCAGGTTGATGTTAGGAAGGAGGATGTGCTGAAAATTTTGAAAACCATAAAGATCGATAAATCTCCTGGGCCAGACTGATATACCCTAGGTTACTCGATGAAATGAGGGAAGAGATTGCTGCACCTTTAGCAACGATCTTTGCATCATCACTGCCCACGAGCGTAGTGCCAGATGATTGGACGGTGGCAAATGTAATTCCCTTGTTCAAGAAAGCGAATGGGGATAATCCTGGGAACTACAGACCAGACAGTCTTACATCAGTGGTGGGCAAATTATTAGAGAGGATTCTGAGAGATAGGATTTATGATTACTTGGAAAACCATAGTGTGATTAGAGATAATTAGCATGGCTTTGTGAGGGGCAGGTCATACCTCACAAACCTTATTGAAATGTTTGAGGATGTGACAAAACACTGTTATGAAGGTGTAGAAGTGTACTGTAACTTTAAGACAATTAAAAGCTAGCAGAAATACCTGACAGCACCAAGTGTTCTGAACAAAATACAATGTAACCTTTTGGTCCAGCAGCCAAAGCAGCTGGTTGCCTGGAGACAAAAACAAATTCAAATTAAGCCAAACAGTTTAAATTACACCCCAAAGAAATACCAAACTCCAATCAACTTTGAATTTAGTATATTGACAATCTTAAAGGCCAATGACACAATCTGATGGCTTGGGGATATAAGATCGGGAAAACCTGAACAGCTAAGGAGAACTGCCAAGCCACCAAGACATGCAGACTGCTCAGAAAATTAGCTTTCTTAAAGGTACCTTTATCTATCAACAACCTGTGAAATGGAAATCCTTAAGAGGTAGAAAAGAAGACAGAGGAAGATCCGAAGAGAAGATTCGATAGCTGGCTGGTTTTGAAATTTGAATTTTTGGTAAATCTTAATCAGGGGGTTTTATTGGATTAGTATTGTAGAAGGAAGAGGTGAAAAATAGCTTAGAGAAAGGAGTTTAAATAGCTGTTTGTCAATTATTCTCTGTTATACTTTAAGAAATACAGTTGTTAATTTTTACTTTAAATAGTGAGCTTTGGGATAGTTGTTGGCCTCTCGAATTTTCACAGATTACCGCATGGTGTAAATCTTTTCTGTGTTACAGGTTTAAATTAGCAGGGGTGTTTACCTCATGTCATAACAATTTGAGGGCTTGTCATTGGGATTTGAACTGGTTTAGATAGATTTGAATAAATCTGGGGATATGAAAAATCCCAGCAAATTTAAACACTTTCAGGTTCGTGTCCTAGTTCTCTAGATCTTTAAATAAAACTTAGGTGACGCAATTTGTTTACTTTCGGTGACTTGTGGTTGATTAAATTAAAAGTGAGAGAAATGGCTCTTCAAATTGCTAAAGAGGTTCTGGGATTTGAAGTTGATTCTCAAGTTTGCCAAGAAAGTTTAGAAGGAAAACATAAGGCCATACTTTTCGAATTAGCAAAGATATTAGATTTGGGTTTAACAAAAGAGAGATGTAAAGCTGAAGTTGTAAGGAAATTGCTAAAATACTTAGGTGTGTCAGAGAAACAGACAAGTGCAATAGAGGTAGAAAAATGCAAATTACAATTGAGGAAAATGGAGTTAGAAGATAAACAAAGAGTGAGAGAGAGGAAAGAGAGAGGGAGAGAGAAAGAAAAAGAAAGAGAGGGAGAAAGAAAGAAAGAGAGACAAAAGAGAGGGACAGAGAGGAAAAAGAGAGAGAGAGAAAGTTTTTCGCTGAGCAATGAGAGAGAGAGGAGAAAGGAAGAGACAAAAAAAGAGAGAATTTGAACTTGAGAAGTTGTGACTTAGTCAGCAAAGTCAAATTAACAGGATGGAGATTAAAAGAGAAGGTAGTGATATGTACAAATATGTCAAAACTCTGCCACATTTTGATGAGAAAGATGTTGAAGCCTTCTTTATTTCATTTGAAAAATTGGCTAGGTAGATGGAGTGGTCTGACGATTTATGGCGAATGTTAATTCAGGCTAAACTGGTAGGCAGAGCTAGTGAGGTATTTGCCGCGCTGTCAGATGAGGTGTCAAGAGGTTATGAGGAGGTTAAACAGGCTATTTTAAGTGCTTATGAATTGTTACCAAAAGCATATAGACATGGGTTCAGAAACATAAATAAGGAACCAGGTCAGACTTTATGTTATGATTCGGAGATGCCGGTGTTGGACTGGGGTGTACAAAGTTAAAAATCACACAACACCAGGTTATAGTCCAACAGGTTTAATTGGAAGCACACTAGCTTTCGGAGCGATGCTCCTTCATCAGGTGATTGTCACCTGATGAAGCGTCGGAGCGTCGCTCCGAAAGCTAGTGCTTCCAATTAAACCTGTTGGACTATAACCTGGTGTTGTGTGATTTTAGATTTTATGTTGAGTTTGAAAGAATTAAACACAGTCATTTTGATAGATGGGTGCATGCTTTGAAAATAGATAGGACCTTTCAGGCTCTACGAGAGATTGTTCTGCTGGAGGAGTTTAAAAACTCACTTCCAGAGATGGTAAGGATTCATGTGGAGGAACAGAAAGTTCAGGAAGTGAGAAGGGCAGCAGAATTAGCAGATGAATACATGTTGGTGCATAAGACAAACGTCCGGCCAGAATTTCAATCTGTGAGGGATAGAAGTTCGGAGAAACAGAGATGCTACACTACAAAACCAAGAGTAGAAACCAATGGTAAGAATTTACCACATGTTAAAGAAGCCCAATAGTGTGAAAAGGATGTGAAAGGCCTCAGGTGTTTTCACTGTAATGGAGTGGGACACAGAACATTACAGTGCTGGTGGTTTCAGAAGGGCACTGGGAACAGATGTTTTCAGAAGGTGGGAGATGTAAAGTCACAGTGCTGGTTGTTAAAGAAATGCACTGTTGGAAAAAATGTGGTAAAAGAAACTAAGCCAAAGGTAGTAAAGGAGACCCCAAGAAGAGCCGAGGAGCTGCAGGAGAGTGCACAGCCTAGGCAGGGGCTGGGTATGGAGTTAGCACCTGATCTCTACAAAGAATTCGCCTCTGTGGGTAAAGTTTACTCAGAAAGAACAGGGGGAGAAGGACAAGAAGTTATAATTCTGAGATACAGGATCTAATCAGTTGCTGACAGTAAGGGATGAGCGAATATGCACTCTTTGTGATGTTTTACTCGAGAGTGTGGTAATTTGTGGGATAGATGAACAGGCATTTAGCCTTCCTCAATGTAAGATCAGGTTGGAGTGCCAATTCAAGACTGGGGAAGTTAGTGTGGGAGTGATTGACAGTGCCACTTCCAGGAATTCAGTTTGTTCTTGGGAATGATTTGGCAGGATCCAAAGTGGGATTGACACCCCTTACTGTGGAGAAGCCCAAGGAAGACCAAGAAACTGTGGAGTTAAAACAGAAATATCCTGGTATTTTCCCAGACTGCATGGCAACCAGATCCCACTGTCATAAGTCACAGCACAAAACAAAAAGTAAAGAGAAAGATGAACGAGTTGAGGTTCATTTAACGGATACTCTGTTTGACGTAATGGTTCAGGAAAAACCTGAGCAGACAGAGGGTCAGACAGACGTGTTTAGCCCTGAAAGGCTAAGGGACTTGCAACAGCAAGTCAAGATGATAAAAGATATATATGTGGATGCGTAATCTGAAAACGAGGCAGAGAATATTCTGGAGGGTTATTATCAGAAAGATAGAATCCTAAGGTGGAAATGGAGACCACGACAGGTTAGTGCAGTCGAGAAATGGACCAAAGTGCACCAGACTGTGTTGCTGGTAGCATACAGACAGGAAGTGTTAAGGGTAACACATGAACTACCTGTAGGAAGTCATCTACAGGTGCAAAAGACTCAGGCTAAGGTACAAAAACATTTTTATTGGCCTGGAATACACAAGGATGTGGTTAACATTTGCAGAATGTGTCATACATGCCAAATGGCAGGTAAGCCACAGGTAGTAATAAAATCAGCACCTTTGCTACCAATTCCCGCATTTGAAGAATCTTTCACGTGGGTTATAATTGATAGTGCAGGTCCCCTCCCGAGAACTAAAAGTGGGAACCAGGACTTGTTAACCGTAATGGATGTGTCTACCAGATTTCCGGAGGCAATTACATTATGGAGTATCATGGCAAAGAATGTGGGAGAGGAATTAATTGCATTCTACACTCGATGTGGGCTACCCAGAAAGATTTAGTCGGACCAAGGGTCAAATCTTACTGCTAGGCTGTTTAAGGACGTTATGGATAGCTTAAGTATACAACACTTTAAATCCAGTATGTATCATCATGAATCTCAGTGAGCTTTATAAAGGTAGCACCACACTTTGAATACCAAGTTGTGAGCATATTGTCAGGATTACCTGACTGATTGGGATAAAGGTATCCCATTCATATTGTTTGCCATCAGAGATGCCCCAAATGAATCTACTCAGTTCATTCCCTTTGAGTTAATATTCAGGCATGAAGTACGAGGCCCTTTGATATTAATTAAAGAAAAATTGACAGGACCAAAGTCAGAAATGTCACATTGAGCTTATGTATCAGAGATGAGGGAGAGACTAACTTGAGTAGATTAGTTAGCTAAACAGCACCTAAAGAGGGCACAGTGTAGAATGAAGCAGGTGGCAGATGAAAGCTCTGAGACTTGGGTGTTTTCCCAAGGGGATGACGTGTTAGTACTGTCACCAGTGACAGGAAATCCCTTCCAAGCCAGGTTTAGTGGTCCCTATCAAATTGAGAAAAAGTTGAGTCAGGTGAACTATCTAGTAAAAATGTCAGACAAAAAAAAGGTATCGGGTATGCCATGTGAACATGTTGAAACTGCATTACACTAGAGAGAAAAAACTGGAGAAACAGGTGTTAGTTACTGTCCCGCAGAGTGAGGAATCAAATCCAGATGATGGGGATTTTGATGTTCCTCAAAATAGATTAAAAAATGAAGAAGTTCTTGAGGAGTGGGATAGGTTAGTAAGCTATCTGACACAGGAGCATAGAATGCAGTTGAAAGATTTGTTACTGCAGTATAAGGACATATGTAAGAATCAGATGGGGAGGACTAATGCTATTGTACATGAAGTCGACTTAGGGAATACTGTTCAGATAAAATGACACCCCTATTGGCTTAATCTTTTCAAAGCCAGACAGGTCCAGATGGAGGTGGACGCCATCCTCAACAAGGACATTATCAAACCAAGCCAGAGTGAGTGGAGTTTGCCAATCGTCTTAGTTCCCAAACCAGATGGGACTCAATGATTCTGCATGGATTATAAGAATGTCAATGCCGTTACGAAATTGGACACATATCCAATTCCTGGATTGGAGGACTGTATTAAGAAAGTCAGACAAGCCAGTTACATCACCAAGTTGGACTTAATGCGTGGTTACTGACAGATCCCTTTATTAGAGACAGCGAAAGAAATTTCTGTGTTTGTAACTCGAAATGAGCTATATCAGTTTAAAATGATGCCCTTTGGAATGAAGAACACACCTACCATGTTCCAAAGACTCATGATTAGAGTTGCGGCTGGGTTAACAAACTGTGCAATCTGTTTGGATGATCTTGTGACCTTTAGTAAGTCCTGGAAAAATCACATGGTACAGTTGGCAGAGCTCTTTGAATGACTACGAGAAACAAAACTTGTGATAAGCTTAAATAAAACTGAATTTGCGAGAGCAGAGGTGACGTTCTTGGGACATAACATTGGTCATGGAAGGTTGGCCCCACGGAATGCAAAGATGAAGGCATCAAGGAATTTCCATTACCAACCTCAAAGAAAGATGTGCTTTGATTCCTAGGACTCAACAGTTTTTGTTGGAATTTTGTTCCAAACTTCAGCAGTGTCGTGGCACTTTTAACCGATTTGCTGAAGAAGAATGCAAAGTTTCGGCGGACAGAACAATGCCAGGAGGCATTAGCCATATTAATCACCAAACCAGTTTTAGCTACACCAAACTTTCAAAACCTTTTAAAGTCGCCATCAATGCTAGTGACATAGGAGTTGGAGCTGAAAACTCCTGAAAGATGAGGATGGGATTGAACTGCCAATTGGTTACTTTTCGAAGAAGATCAACATCCACTAGAGGAAATACTCCGTGATCAATAAAGAACAATTGAGTTTGGTACTTACCTTGCAACATTTTAATGTGTATGTCACAAACAGTGTATCGGAGACGGTGGTGTGCAAGGACCACAATCCTCTTACACTCTTAGAATGCTTTAAAGAAAAGCATATGAGACTATTTCAATGCAGTCTTATGTTACAGAATTTTAATTGAAAAATCGTACATGTTGTGGGTTGTAAGAATGTAGTCGCAGATGTGTTATCGCAGATTTAACAGATAAGGTTTAGATGAGATTTGTATTTATTTAATGTTATATATACAGTTATTTGGGAAGACTTTCAGGTGAACTTAGATTAAGGTTATCAGTATGTTCGGGTGATATGTTTAAAGAATAGAAAAAAAATGAAGCCATCTTTTCATTATGATGGTTCATTTTTTTCTTAAGGGAGGAGGTGTTATGAAGGTGTAGAAGTATACTGTAACTTTAAGAGAGTTAAAAGCTGGCAGAACTACCTGACAGCAACAAGTGTTCTGAACAAGATACAATGTAACCTTTTGGTCCAGCAGCTAGAGCAGCTGGTTGCCTGGATACAAAAACAAATTTGAATTAGGCCAAACAGTTTAAATTACACCCCAAAATATACCAAACTTCAATTAAGTTTGAATTTAGTATATTGACAATCTTAAAAGCCAATGACACAATCTGATGATTTGGGGATATAAGACCAGGAAAACCTGAACAGTTAAGGAGAACTGCCAAGCCACCAACATATGCAGACTGCCCAGAAAATTAGCTCTCTTAAAGGTACCTTTATCTATCAACAACCTGTGAAACAGAAATCCTTAACGAGAAGAAAAGAAGACAGGGTAAAATCCAAAGAGAGGATTCGACAGCTGGCTGGTTTTGAAATTTGAATTTTTGGTAAATATTAATCAGGAGGTTTTATAGTACTCATATTATAGAAGGGGAAGGTAAAAGATAGGTTAGAGAAAGGAGTCGTAAATAGTTAATTATTCTCTGTTATACTTTAAAAGATAAAGTTGTTGATTTTTACTTTAAGTAGTGACCTTTGAGATAGTTCTTGGCCTCTCGAATTTTCACAGATTACCACACGGTGTAAATCTTTTTTGTGTTACAGGTTTTAATTTGCAGAGGAGTTTACCCTGTGTTGTAACAACACATTGATAAAATGTTGAGCAGTGGATGTGTTGTATATGGATTTTAGTAAGGCGTTTGATAAGGTTCTCCATGATAGGCATATTCAGGAAGTAGAGGAATGTGATACTGGGAAATTTGGCTGTCTGGAAGCAGAATTGGCTGGCCTATAGAAGTGGTAGCAGATAGAAAGTATTCAGCCTGGAGCTCAATGACCAGCGGTGTTCTGCAGGGATCTGCTCTGGGACCTCTGCTCTTTGTGATTTTTATAAATGACTTGGATGAGAAAGTTGAAGGGTGAGTTAGTAAGTTTGCTGATGCTATGAAGGTTGGTGGAGTGGCAGATAGTGTGGAGGGCTGTTGTAGGTTGCAATGGGACATTGATAGGATGCAGAATTGGGCTGAGAAGAGGCAGATGGAGTTCGACCTGGAAAAGTGTGAAGTGATTCACTTTAGAATGTTGAATTTGAATGGAGAATACAGGCTTAAAGGCAGGATTCTTGGAAGTGTGAAGGAACAGAGGGATCTTGGGGTCCATGGCCATAGATCCCTCGAAGTTGCCACCTAGGTTGATAGGATTGTTAAGGGGTATGGTGTGTTGGCTTTCATCGGCAGGGGGATTGATTTCAAGAGTCGCGAGTTATGCTGCAGGTCTATAGAGCCTTGGTTAGACCACACTTGGAACATTGTGTTCAGTACTGGTCACCTCATTATAGGAAAGATGAGGAAGCTTTAGAGAGGGTGCAGAGGAGATTTACCAGGATGCTGCCTGGACTGGAGGGCATGTCTTATGAGGAAAGGTTTAGGGAGCTAGGGCTTTTCTCATTGGAGTGAAGAAAGATAAGACGTGACTTGATAGAGGTTTCAAGATGTTGAGAGGCATAGATAGAATCGATAGACAGAGACTTCTTCCCATGGTGTAAATGTCTATCCTGAGAGGACATAATTTTAAGGTAACTGGAGGAAAGTTAATGGGAGATGTCAGAGATCGGTTCTTTAGACAGACAGGTGGGTGTGTGCAATACACTGCTGGCAGTAGCAGTAGAGTCAGATACATTCGGGACATTTAAGTGACTGTTGGATAGGCACATTGAAGATAATACAATGAAGAGAATGTAGGTTAGCCTGATTTAAGAGTAGGATAAAAGGCCGGCACAACATCGAGGGCCGAAGGGCCTGCACTGAACTGTACTGATCTATGCTCTATGTTCAATCTTCCGACTTGCAAATTATCTTTGTACAATTATATGCTTTTTCTTTTAGTTTGGTACTAACTTTAACATTTCTGTTCACCACAGATTGTGAATCTGTCCCTTGGAACTTTTCTTGCTGACTGAAATGTATCTATTCCATGCATTCTGGAATTACCCCTTCAATGTCAGCTGTCCAGGCAATTTATCAGAATTGGTCGATGAATGAAGCGTTCTGAAGGTAGATGAAGAAGTTGGGATTGTTCTGGTTGGAGAGAAAAAGATAAGAGGAGGTCAGATAGAGGTTTTCAAAATCAATTGTGGGATGAACAGAATGGATAGGGAGAAACTGTTCCCACTCATAAAAGGAACAAGAATGAGTAGACATAGATTTAAAGTGATTTGAGAAAAGGATCAAATGCAATGTGAGGAGAATTCTTTTTTGCACGGCAAGTGTTTAGGATATTGTTTGCTCTGCATGGTGATGTGCTGGAGGCAGTTTTAATTGAGCCACTCAGTTGGGCACTGGATGATCATTTGGACAGAAATAACATGAAAGTTGAAAGGGGAAAGCAAGAGATTGGTAGTAATAATCTTCATTTGAAGAGCCATGGGAAATGTGGGTTTACAAGGTGATGAGGTTAGGGGGTGGGGTTACGGCATTGGGAGGATCGGTCTGGCTGGAATGCTCTTCTGAGAGTCAGTGTCGACTCGATAGACCAAATGGTCTCTAACCATACTGTAGGGATTCCATGATTCTCTAGCCGAAATGGTTGTTGCTGCAAATTGAGTGGCTGTCTGGAGAAAGAGAGACGTCCACTGAGTTTCACACCAATGGATGCGAAAGGAACTTCAGACATCAGCATTTTAAAGGGCTGAAGAAGCGATTCAAAACAGGATGAACTGTGTCGAGGTTACAGTGCTGAGAAAGCACAGCAGATCAGGCAACATTCGAGGAGCAGGAGAATCGAGATTTTGAGCATAAGCCCTTCATTAGGAATGAGACTTGTGGGCCGAGGGGACTGAAAGATAAATGCGGGGGGGAGGACTGGGGGGAAGGTAGCTGAGAATGTGATAGGTAGCTGAAGGTGGGGATGAAGGTGATAGGTCGGACAGGCAGGATAGTTCAAGAGGATGATGCCGAGTTGGAAGGTTGGATCAGGGATAAGTTGCGGAGAGGGGAGATGAGGAAACTGGTGAAATCGACATTGATTCTATGTGGTTGGAGGGTCACAAGGTGGAAGGTGAGGTGTTCTTCCTCCAGTCATTGGGTGGTAAAGGTTTGGCAATGGAGGAGGCCCAAGACCTGCATGTCCTTGGGGAAGTGGAGGGGGAGTTAAAGTGTTCAGCCATGGGGCAGTGGGGTTGTTTCGTGCGTATATCCCGGAGATGTTCTCTGAAGCATTCCACAAGTAGACATCCTGTCTCCTCAATGTACAGGAGACCTCATCGGGAGCAAAGGACATAGTAGATGAAGTGTGTGGAAGTACAGGTAAATTTCTGTCGGATGTGGAAGGATCCTTTGGTTTTGTTCTGTGGTGGAATTGGTCTTCCTGGGAGCATTTGTGCTGGAGGCAGAGGGATTGGGAATAAGGGATAGCATTTTTAAAGGAGGCAGGGTGGGAGCAGGTGTAGTCCAGGTCGCTGCAGGAGTTGGTAGGTTTGTAGTAAATGTCAGTGTTGAGTCGGTTACCATTAATGGAGATGGAGTGGTCCAGGAAGGGGAGGGAGGTATCTGAGATGATCCAACTGAACTTAAGGTCAAGATGGAATGTGTTAGTGCAGTTGATTAACTGTTCAACTTCATTTTTTGGGGGGGGAATTCAAGATGGCAGTGACCCAGTAGGTCTGCTTTTGCTGAGCTCTGCAGCAGAGGGGCCAGACAAAGTGGGGCACTCACCCTCCCTTCACTGTTCAATTTGTTAAAATAGCTATTTCCTGACCTCTGGAACTATTTACCACCAGTTCTGAACAGTTTATAGCAGTTTTAAAGATGACTAAGGGGAAAGGAGCACAGGGCTTGCACCAGGCAGGGACGCCTCCCCACAGGAACAGATCCACCTGTGGCTGCAGCGTTGGTTTCTGCGGCTGATCCAGAGGACTCAACTGCACAGCAGAGCCTGATCTTGGAGTTTGCAAAACTCTGAGAGAAGATCGACTCCTCAATGGAAGAGACCCAGGCCAGGCTGGGATTGATCTTGGTCATGCTGCAGAGGCATCACCTGGAGATCCAGCGTCTCGGGCAGCATGTCGGGGGAGGGGGGTGGCGGATCAACAGGTCGCAGCTTCCGAGACTGCAGCAGAATCCTCAGTGCCTTGGAATGTCGAATGCGAGCCTTGGAGGAGCAGGTTGCTGGGGCTTCCCGAATGGGAGGAAGAAGGCCAGCTTGTCAGCTTTCTGGAGCAATGACTCCCACAGTTTCTAAGGCTGGAGGTTGAGGTATGCCTGGTGCGGGTCAAGCGGGCTCACCGGGTCGCAGTGCGCAGGCCCGGATCGGACCAGCGTCTCCGCCCGGTCCAAATGCGACTCCAGCATTATGGAGACAAACAAATGATACTGGAAGTCTCTAGAACACTGGGGAAGGATCCCCAGACTATGGTATATAAAGGATCACGAGTCATGCTTTTTCAGGAATTTTCCCTGGTCGTGATTCACAAGATGAGGTAAAAAGGTGGCTGAGGAACCTGAATATCCTGTATTCTGTTACACATCCGGCGATACTGCATTTCAGCCACGGATGGTCTGTGTTCAACTTTGATTCACCGGAAAAGGCAAAAGGCTTCTTGGATGCTCTAAAATATACCGATAGGCCTGAGTTATGTGGACAACTATTCTATTCTGCCATTTCTTTCTGTAACATGCGTGATTTACCTGGTTGTGGGGTGGGGTGGGGGGGAGGCAGCGGCGATCTTGGTCTTCCCTTCAATATATTTCGGGATCATAATTATCTCTTTTCCCCCTTTGTTTTTGTTCCCTTTCCTCTCTCTTCCCCTCCCCATCATTCTTTATTTGTTTAGATGGGGTGGGGGCGGTGGGGGGAAGCGGGGAGAGTTTCTTTTTTGTTCTCGGAGTGCCTAGAATTACATTGGGGAGGGGATGTGTTGGGTGCCCACTTTCAACTTTCTTGACATAAGATATTGGAATTTTTTCCTTACTTTGTGTAGTCTGGGGTGGGACATGGCTTCAACTAGAAGGAGTCATGGTGGGACTAATGGGCGTATGAGTGCCTCCTGTGGATAAGGGGGAGGTCTCCTTTCAGTTATGTTTTATGCTGTTTTGTTGTAGAAGTAGCTGTTAGAAGTTTTGATTGAGTAGTTTTGGAGATTGCATTTTTAAACTTATATGTACTGGTTGTGGTTTTCACTCAGTCCATTATGAGTGGGGTTTTTCCTCCTGGGGGGGTCTCAGACTGTTTCAGATGATCATGGCTAGCCACTCATTTAAATGGTACACCTGGCATGTTAAGGGGAATCACTCACCAATTAAGAGAAAATATATACTGTCAAGCCTTAGAAAGGAGAGGGTCAATGTAGTCTTGTTGCAAGAAATGCACTCAACTGATAAGGAGCATTTGAAGTTGCAACAGGGAGGATTTGGTCAGATGTTTTTCTCATCTTTTAAATTGAAAAGCAGAGGAGTGGCTATTCTCATCCGGAAGAACCTCCTGTTTCAAATGCTAGGCCAAATTAAGGATGAGTCCGGGCAACTCATAATACCTAAAACTTTAATACATGAAGAGGAATATGGGATTCTGAATGCATATTGCCCCCTGACACATCCCTTTAATTTCATAACGGATGTACTTTCTAGATTGACAGCCTTTGGGGCGCATCATACAATTATAGGGGGAGACTTTAATTGCATGAGTGACTCCGAGGTGGACAGTATACCTAAGGGTCTTGTGGGTATGTCCATGTAAGTGCTATACCAGAATTGACATGTTTTTTGTCCCATCGGCCTTTTTGAACTCGGTACTGTTCTGTCGAATAGGGAATATAGCTGTTTCTGATCATGCGGCAGTGGATATGGAGGTCAAGGCCAGAGGTGGTGGGGCGGGTTCCCGGCACTGGTGCCTGGACCCTTTCCTCCTGAAAGATAGCAAGTTTATAGAGTATTTTTTGCGGGAGTTTAAAATTTTTTGGGATATCAATTCAGGCACGGCCAGCAACCCATCGGTGTTATGGGAGACGGCCAAGGCCTCTGCATGGGGTTTAATTATTTCTTATTCTGCGACCTGAAAACAACAGAGGGGAGAACAGCAATGTTTGCTCGAGGCTTTCCTGAAGGTGGCTGAGTTAGCATGCTTTGATAGGCCGTCTATAACTAAATTACAGAGAATTACAGCCCTTAGGGCTATTTTGAATGCTGCACTTATCCAAACAGCAAAGAGGGAAATCTCTTTTGCAAAGCAGAGATTATTTGAGTATAGTGATAAACCAGGTAGATATCTAACGTACTTGGCCAGAAAGAAGAATGCCCCCTAATCTATCACATCCATCAGAGAGAGTGCTGGTACTCTTACTTGCAATGCCAAAAAGAGTCATGCAGCATTTTGGAAGCTTTATTTTGAGCTGTATCCATCGGAGGGCTGTGAGGATAGAATGATGAAGATGGAGTCCTTTTTTAAGACCGTGGACCTTTCAGGTGTAACCTCAGAGCAGGCGCCCTTTCTGAGTGCCCCCTTAACAATTCAGGAAATACAGGAGGTAGTGAGGCTGCTCCAGAGTGGTAAAGCGCCTGGACAAGATGGATCTCAGTGAGTTTTATAAAGAGTTTATAGACAAGCTGGCCAGGCCACCCTTGGATATGTACAATTACTCATTCAGTCAGGGCTGTCTCCCATCTTCGTTGAGAGAAGCAAATTTTCTCTTATCCTTAAGAAAGGAAAAGCCCAGAAGATTGCACTTTGCACAGGCCCATATCGTTATTGAACATGGATTTTAAAATCCTGTCGAAGGTGCTAGTGTTAAGGCAGGAGAGGGTATTGCCTTTTATTGTACAGGAGGACCTGACGGGTTTTATTAAAGGTATAGGTCTATTAATAACATTAGAAGAGTATTAAATATGGTCCAAATATGTCAACAAAGAGCGATCCGGGGTTTGGTACTCTCCCTGGATGCAGAGAAAGCATTTGATCGGGTGGAGTGGCCGTACATCTTTTATGTCATGGAACGGTTTGGTCTTGGAGAGGTTTTTACCAAATGGGTGGCAGTGCTGTATAATGATCCGAAAGCAGCAGTGCTCATTAATGGTATAAGGTTAGATAGTTTTATCTGTCGGCAGGGACTGCTTCAAGGGTGCCCTCTCTCTCACCACTACTATTTACATTGGTGATCGAGCCGCTGGCGGAACCCATTCAGACGGATCCCAATATAATTGCTCTGGAAGTAGGGTCAGGCAGGTATAAAATTACCCTCTATGCGGATGACGGGCTTCTCTTTTTAACCAATCCAATGTGCCCCGCTTAAACAATGATTCATCTATTTGGTTTGTTTTCAGGGTATAAAATTAATTTCATGAAATCAGAGGCCATGCCTGTGGGGGGTCTTACTAGTATATCCAAATTTGGGGATGGAACCTGTTTCCCTTTCCGGTGGTCACAGGGAGGTTTTCTGTGTTAAGGCATTTTTATTACCCTGGTTTTCAATCAATTATATAAAGCCAATTATAAGCAGCTGCTAAAGAAAATCAGGCAGGACCTTCGGCGTTGAGACGATTTTCTGCTAACACGGTCGGATAGAATAGCTCTGGTTAAGATGAAGGCTCTTCCTCGCCAATTATATCCCATGAGAATGCTCCCTTTGGTGCTGCCAAGGCAAACACTGCGCAGGCTTTACAGCTGGCTTGGATCTTTCATTTGGCATCATAGGCGGCCTCTTATTAAGATGGATAAATTGCAGCTTCCGCAAGTGAGGGGAAAGCTAGGTTTTCCGGACTTTAGGAAGTACCAATTGAGTTCCTTGTTATCCTATTTGGCTGAATGGGCTTGTCACGATCCATGATCAATTTGGCTAGACATTGAGGTCTCCCAGACAAAATGCCCCCTCATTAATTTATTGTTTATGGACAAGATGAGAACTGTTATGGATCACTGTAAAAACCCGATTGTCCTAAACATAGTTAAAGCATGGAGAATGATATGACAGGGCGAGAGCAATTTATAAAAAACTTCCCCTTTCACTCTCATAGTGGGAATGTTGGGATTCCAGCTGGGTTTGATGGACTCTGGCTTTAAGGTCTGGGATTCCAGAGGAATCTCCTGTTTGGGAGATCTATTTGACGGGGAGGCCATGATGTCCTTCGAACAGCTGAGTCAGAAGTTTCAGCTACCAAAGAAGGATCTCTTTCGTTACTTCCAGTTTAGGGACTTTATACAAAAAAACCCTACATTTCTGCTTAATCCTTACAAATCGGACATGGACAGGAGAGTGCTCTGGTCAATGGGCACCCTCTCGGTTAGCAATCTCTATCACATGTTAGGTAGTAGTGTTTCGAAGGACATTGAACGGCTATATAAAACCTGGACTCAAGAGATGGGGTGGAAATCTCAGAGATGTGGGAGGATATCTGGGAAAATGTTAGGAAGATCTCAATTTGTAATAGGGCCCAGGCTATTCAACTGAACATACTCCATAGGGCTCACCTGGCACCAGAATGGCTTGTGAAATTCAAGACAGGAGTGTCCCCAATGTGCCCCAAGTGCAAAATGGAGATGGTACTCATACTCACTGCTTATAGTCATGCCAGAGGATCCACAGGTATTGGGATGACATAGCAAGTGCTTTGGTTAAGGTTTTGGGAACTAAGGTTAGCTTGGATCCAGTATCCCTCCTTTTGGGTCTCCCAAATCTTCCTTCCCTGGATGTGCATGGGAAGAAATTGTTAAAAATTCTTTCATTTTGCATGAGGAAGAACATTCTAATGGGCTGGGTGTCGGAGAATCCCCTAGGACTCTCGAGGTGGCATAGGATAGTCATGGAACACATACCCCTGGACTTCCTTACGAACATGGTGTATCAGAAAACGGAATTGTTTTACAGAACATGGGGCCCTTTTTGAACTATATTAATGTAGATATATCAACTATATTATTCAGGGCCTTTGTTTAGCCTGTGTCTGTTGATTTGGGGGCCGCTGGGAGGAAGAATCCCAAATAAATACGGGTCTACTTGCCATTGCTCCCAGTGGTGAGGAGCTGTGATGAAATTGAGCTGAGTGCAGTAATTTAATTTAATTGAATATCATTTAAGTTATCTTGTTATAACTTGGTTTAATTTAATTTCATCCGCTTATTTATTTTTTCCTTCATTCTCCTTGGTTATTTATTGAACTGTAGTTTTTATAGGTTTTTTGGGGGGTTTTTTTGTGTTTCTGTAATCTGTGGAGTAGAGTAGTAGTTTACCTTCTATTATTGCTATTGTATTATAAAGTTGTCATGCTATTTTGTATTGGTTTTATAATTTTGTAAAAAACCTAAAATCTTTTCTTCAATAAAAATATTTACAAAAAAACACCTCAGCATGGGAGCACAAGGTGGTGCCCATACAGTCATTGATGTAACGGAGGAAAAGGTGGGAAATGGTGCCTGTGTAGCTCCGGAAGATGAATTGTTCTACGTACCCGATGAAGAGACAGGCATAGTTGGGACTCATGTAGGTGCTCATGGCTACCCCCCTGATCTGGAGGAAGTGGGAGGATTTAAAGGAGAAATTATTGAAGGTGAGGAACAGTTCAGCCAAACGAATGAGAGTGTTAGTGGAAGGGTACTGGTGAACTGTGATCATAGAGTCACAGAGTCATAGGGATGTGCAGCACATAAACAGATCCTTTGGTCCCACTCGTCCATGCCGACCAGATATCCTAAAATAAGCTACTCCTGTTTGCCAGCACTTGGCCCATATCTCTGTAAACCTTTCGATTCATATACCCATCCAGATGCCTTTTAAATGTTGTAATTGTACCAGCCTCCACCAGTTCCTCTGGCAGCTCATTCCATACACGCACTATTCTTTGTGTGAAAAAGTTGCCACTTAGATCCCTTTTAAATGTTTCCCTTCTCACCCTATATCTTACCCTCAAGTTCTAGATTTCCGCAACCCAGGGAAAAGATTTGTCTATTTATCCTATCCATGCCCCTCATGATTTTGTAAATCTCTATAAGGTCACCCCTTAGCCTCCGACATTCCAGGAAAACCAATCCCAGCCTATTCAGTCTCTCCTTATAGTCCAAATCCTCCAACCCTGGCAACATCTTTGTAAATCTTCCCTGAACACTTCCAAGTTTCACAACATCCTTCCTATAGCAGGGAGACCAGAATTGCACACAATATTCCAAAAGTGGCTGAACCAACATCCAGTACAGCCACAACAGGACCTCCCAACTCTTGTATTCAATACTCTGACCAATAAAGGAAAGCATACCAAACGCCTTATTCAGTATCCTATCTACTTGCATCTCCACTTTCGAGGATCTATGAACCTGTACTTCAAGGTCTCTTTGTTCAGCAACACTCCCTAGGACTTTACCAGTAAGTGCATCAAGTCCTGCCCTAATTTGCATTTCCAAAATGCAACACCTCACATTTATCTAAATTAAACTCCATCTGCCATTCCTCAGCCCATTGGCCCATCTGATCAAGATCCAATTGTTCTCTGAGGTAACCTTTTTCACTGTCCACTGCACCTCCAATTTTGGTGTCATCTGCAAACTTACTAACTATACCTCCTATGCGCATATCCAAATCATTTATATAAATGACGAAAAGCAGTGGACCCAGCAGCGATCCTTGTGGCACACCACTGGTCACAGGCCTCCAATCTGAAAAATAACCTCCACCATCACCCTCTGTCTTCTACCTCTGAGCCAGATCTGTATCCAAATGGCTTGTTCTCCCTGTATTCCATGTGATCTAACCTTGCTAAGCAGTGTCCCTGGGGGAACCTTGTCAAATGCCTTACTGAAATACATATAGATTACATCGACCGCTCTACCCTCATCAATCCTGAGAATTTATCTACCTTTATGTGTTTTAAGACATCCAGTACCTCATCCTCTGATTTCCCCCTTAAGTATACTCCTACGGCCTTTATACTGTTCTGAGAATTTACTTGATCTCTGCTGTCTATACCTGATATATGCTTCCTTCTTTTTCTTAACCAAAACCTCAATTTCTCTAGTCATCCATCATTCCCGACACCTATCATCCTTTCCTTTCACCCTAACAGGAACATACTGTGAGAGGCACTTGCAAATGTTGTTGTTTCTGCAAAAGTCACAAGGCTGAATCATGAGGTGGGTGTATGTTAAGCTTGATATGCTTGCACAAACAGCTACAAGTAGCTGCATCTTGCTTCTGCAGAGGTCAGATACTCAGAAGTCATAAAGACTCAGTGTGCAGAAGTGATAAGACCCAGTGTTGCGTCAGCAAAAGTAATAAGACTCAGCTATCAAGGGGGGGTTGCACGCTAACAACAGGCCACAGACAGATGTGATCAGCCAATTAGATTAGCAGCTGCACAGAGCAATACAACTGTCACATATGAGGTAAAAGGGGAGGTACAGGGAGGCTCATAGAAAACTGTATAAATGTGCAATAGTATTATTCAGAAATGTGCCTATTTTGTGGTCACCCGGGCTTGCACAAATGTATGAATAAAAACTGCTTCAGAATTTGACTCGGACTAAAATTATTTGCAGTGAGCTTCATTTGTCACAATACTGTCTCTGGACTCTTGTTACCTCATTTTCCAGCCTTTCCTTTACCTGTGAACATCCGCCTCCAATCTATTTTTGAAAGTTCTTGCCTAATACCATCAAAATTGGCCTTCCTCCAATTTAGAACTTCAACTTTTAGGTCTTGTCTATCCTTTCCATCACAATTTTAAAACTGTTAGAATTATGTTTGCTGGCCCTGAAGTGCTCTCCCACTGACACCTCAGTCACTTGTGCTGCCTTATTTCCCAAGAGAAGGTCAGCTTTTGCACTTTCCCTATTAGGTACATCCACACACTGAATCAGAAAATGTTCTGATACGCACTTAACAAATTCCTCTCCATTTAAACCCTTAACATTATGGTAGTCCCAGTCTATGTTTGGAAAGCTAAAATCCCCAACAATAACCACCTTATTATTCCTACAGATAACTGAGATCTTATAAATGTGTTTCTCAATTTCCCGCTGACTACTGGGGAGGTCTATAATACAATCCCAGTAAGGTGATCATGCCTTTCATATTTCCCAGTTCAACCCAAATAACTTCCCTGGACATCGTCCCAGGAATATCCTCCCTAAGTACAATTGTAATGTTATCCCTATCAAAAGTGCCAGCCCACCCCTACCCTTGCCCCCTTTCTATCCTTCCAGTAGCATTTGTATCCTGGAACATTAAGCTACCAGTCCTGTCCATCCCTGAGCCACATCTCTGTAATTGTTATGATATACCTGTTCCTAACCATGCCCTGAGTTAATCTGCCTTTCCTGTTAGGCCTCTTGCACTCAAATAAATTCAGTTTAATTTATGAGTCCTACCTCATTCTCTGCTTTGTTCCTGACTGTTTGACTTGCTCCTTTTCCCAACTGTACCAGTCTCAGACTGATTTTTTTTCCTCACTATCTCCCTTGGCCGCCCCCCCCAACCAACCAACCTTACTAGTTTAAATCCTCCCAAGCAGCCCTAGCAAATCTCCCTGCCTGTATAGTAGTCCCCTTCCAATTCAGGTGCAATCCGTCCTTCTTATGCAGGTCACTTCTACCCCAGAAGAGATTCCAATGAATCAAAAATGTGAACCCTTTCCCCCTGCACCAGTTCCTCAGACATGCATGATCCTCCTATTCCCACCCTCCCTAGATCGTAGCACCGGGCGTAATCTAGATATTACTACCTTATCTTCGGAGTACAAAGATAATCAAGGACTGATGACCCCCTGCTCAACAACTAGCTCTGCCCTGTGGATTATGTCCCACACTGCAAACAGATTTTGTGTCTTTCCCTTTGAAGAATACCCGAGGACAGTGATTCAAAAGCCAAATCCAACTATCCTGTGATGTGGTAATGGGACTGAATGTTTGTGTACGTACAGTTTAGGTTCAAGCATTAGCAGGCTGTGAAGGTCACAGTGGAAGAATTATCTCTTCGTCACCCCTGTTTTGCAGATTTTGGGCAGCACGGTGACTCAGTGGTTAGCACTGCTGCCTCACAGTGCCAGGGACCCGGGTTTGATTCCCACCTCAGACAACGGTCTGTATGGATTTGCAATTTCTCCCTGTGTCTGCGTGGGTTTCCTCCGGGTGCTCCGGTTTCCTCCCATAATCCAAAGATGTGCAAGTCAAGTGAATCGGCCATGCTAAATTGTCCATAGTGTTAGGTGCATTAATCAGGGGTAAATATAGGGTAGGGAAATGGGTCTGGATGGATTGCTCTTCGGAGGGTCGGTGTGGACTTGTTGGACCAAAGGGCCTGTTTCCACACTGTAGGGAATCTAATCTTATCTAATCTAAAAGACACTCTCATTCTGAGTCTGAGGAAACAAACATACAAAAGAAAGCAGGCCAACCAGTCACCCTGAATGATGGAATTCAATCATGTCCAATATGAATCAGAACTACAGAATCTACCGAACCTGAAGCTAACTGTTCAGCTAGTATTGTAAATGCTACCATTAATGACCATTGCAATGTTCAACTATCCACCCTTTATTAACCATCCGGAGACTGATCTGTATACAGTATCTATTTTTACTTATTATCTTTTTGAATTCACTTCTAATTTCAAATGTGTGTTTCACTGCTAATGTTTCTCATATTCAAAAATTAATATACTCATAAAACCATAAGATGTGGGAGCAGAGTGAGGTAATTTAGCTCATCGAATCTGTTCTGCCATTCAATCATCCATGATAAGTTTCTCAACACCATTTTCCTGCCTTTTTCCTGGAACCCTGACCCCCTTACCAATCAAAAACCTCTCTCTCTTTGTTCTTTGTTCTATCCCTCTCTGTCTTAAATGCACTCAAAACTTGGCCTCTGCAGCCTTCTGCAACAATGAGTTCCACTGATTAACCACCCTCTGGTGGAAGAAATCCTTCTTCATCTCAATTCTAAAGGGTTGCCCCTTCACTCTAACACTGTGTCCTTGGGTCCTTATCTCTCCTACCTGTGGAAACATCTTCTCCATGTCTACATTATCTTGACCTCTTAGAAATCTGTAAATTTCAATCAAATCCCTCCCTCATCCTTCTAAACTCCAGCAATTACAGTCCCAGAGTCCTCACCTATTTCTCATATGACAATCTCTTCATCCCCGGGATCATTGTTGTAAACTTCCTCTGCACCCCCTCCAATATTAGAACATTGTCTCTTAGATATGTGGCTCAAAACTGCTCATAATATTTCAAATTCAGGCTGACCAGAGCCTTACACAGCCTCAGCAATACATCTTTACTCTTGTATTCTAGCCCTCTTGAAATGAATGATAACATTACATTTGCCTTCCTAACAGCTAACTGAACCTGCATGTTAACTTCAAGAGAATCCTGAATTAGGACTTTATGTTCAAACTTCTGAAGCTAATCCCCATTTAGAAAATAGCCTCTACCTCTATTCTTCCTACCAAAGAGCATAACCTCATATTTGGCCACTATGTATTCCATCTGCCACTTCTGTCTCCACTTGCCTAGCTTAGTCCTCCTACAGCCTCCCCACTTCCTCAACACTACCTGTCCCTCCCCCTATTTTTGTGTCAACTGCAAACTTAGCAGCAATGCCCTCAGTTCCTTTGTTCAGATCATTAATGCACAACATGAATAGTGTGGCCAAATAAGGATCCCTGCATAACTCCATGAGTCAGTGGTTGCCATCCTGACAAAGACATCTCCATCTCTACTCACCGCCTTCTGCCAATCAGCAAATCCTCTGTCTATGCCAGCACTTTGTGCCTAACACCATGTTTTCTCAATTATCTATGGGGCAGCTGGTCAAAGGCCTTCTGGAAATCCAAGTTGATCACAGAGTGCTAGCTGCAGAGAGTGAAACGTTGCGAGCTGAGGTGAGTGTGGGAGTATAGGGAAGTGGGGTAGGGGGCCATTGCTGTGTCTTGTTTCGCTGACTACTCTACAGGCCCAGTGGGGTCAGGAATAGACCAGATATGACAGTTTAGAAAGTGAGTGGGACCAATGGGAGCAGCTGATTGGTGAATAAATCCTGGTGGGTATTTCCAAACTATTATTTTGCCAGTTTTTGTTTAAGTAGGAGTAGGGACTTACTTAGTTTAATTTTTGTTTTAAAACGTCGCCTAAAAGTTTTAAACTTTCAAGAGTTCAGTTAAAAAAAAGAAAGTTGTTAAAGGGGTTAAAGGATGGCAGTCAGTGGAGTGATAAACTCCTTCTGTCAAATGGAGGAGATCAGGGAACAGTCGACTGTCCCTGGCGACTATGTCTGCAGGAAGTTGCAGCTCCTTTCAGATTACTTAGATTGGTTGGAGCGGCAGTTGGACAGACTGAGGGGCATACAGGAGGCAGACTGTGTGACAGATAGTAGTTTCAGGGAATGGTCACACCGCAGGTTCAGTCAGGTAGATGGATAACTGTCAGGAAAGGTAGAAAAGTAGTGCAGAAGTCACTTGCGGCTATCCCCCTATCAAACAGGTACACAGTTTTGGATATTGTTGTTGGGGGGGAGGTGAGAATAGTATCTTAGGGGAAAAAAGCAGCAGCAGCTAGGTCTTTGGCACCATGACTGACTCTGTTGTAAAGCAGGTTATGACAATGTCCAAGTGGGCCATTATCATAGAGTCACAGAGGTCCACAGCATTGAAACAGGCCCTTTGGCCCAACTTGCCCATGCCACCCGCTTTGTCTAATTAAACTAGTCTCATTTACCTGAGTTTAGTCCACACCTATCTCACCCATATCCCTGTCCAAATGTTTCTTTCATGATGAAATTGTACTTGCTTCTACACTGACCTCTGGCAGCTCATTCCAGACAGTCACCACCCTCTGTGTTAAAAAATTGCCTCTCTTTTATATACCTTCCCTCTCACCTTAAAACTGTGCTGTCTTGGTTTAGACTCCACTACAATGGAGATAAGCTGTTGGCTATCCACCATAACTATGCCTCTGATGATTTTATAAACCTCTATAATGTCACCCCTCAATCTCCTACACTCCAGGGAAAAAAGTCCCAGCCTATCCAGACTCTCCTTATAACTCAAACCTTCCAGTCCAGGTAGCATCCTAGTAAATCCTTTCTGCACTCTTTCTAATTTAATAATATCCTTTTGATAGTAGGACGATCAGAACTTCAAGCAGTACTGCAAATGTGGCCTTACCAACATCCTGCACAGCTGCAACAAGATCTCCCAATTCCTATATTCAATGGTCTGACCAATCAGAGCAATATGAAAGGGAACTCTCTCGTCAGGGGCACAGACAAGTATTCCTGTAGCCTTGAGCAAGACTCCAGGCTGATGTGTTACCTTCCCGGTGCTCGGGTCAAGGATGTCTCAGAATGGCTGTGGCAAATTCTCAGAGGGGAACATGAGCAGCCAGAGGTCGTTGTACACATTGGTATCAAAAACAGCGGTAGAAAAGGGATGAGGTTATGCAGTGTGAATGGAGGGAGTTAGGTAGGAAGTTAAAAAGGACGACCTCAAGGACTGTGATCTCTGAATTACTCCCTGTGCCATGTGCTGGTGAGAGTAGGAATAGGACGATAGGGCAGATGAATGCATGGCCAAGGAGATGTGCAGGGGTAGGGGTTTACATTTTTGGATCATTGGGATCTCTTCGAGGGTAGAGGCGACCTGTACAAGAGAGATAGGTTGCATCTGAATTGGAGAGACCAATGTACTGGCTGGGAGATTTACTATAGCTGCTTAGGATGGTTTAAACCAGTCTGGCAAAGGGTGTGGACCCAAAGCTGTAGTGAGACAAAAGAGAGGGTTGAGGCTGGTACCGAAGTTAAAGAGAGCAAAGTAAATAAACGAGGCAGGCAAGAGCATGGCAGGAACGATGGAAGACAGATGAATTAAATTGCATTTATGTCAATGTAAGAGGCCTGACAGGTAAGGCAGATGAGTCCAGGACATGGATGGGAACATAAGACTGGGATATCACAGCTATTACATAAACATGGCTGAGGAAGGCACAGGACGGCAGCTCCATGTTCCGAGGCACAGATGCTATAGGAAGGATAGAAAGAGAGGAGGGGAAGTGGCATTTTTGATTAGGAAAAACACCATGGCAATACCTAGAGAGAATATTCCTGAGGGATCATCCAGCGAGAATATGTGAGTGGAACTGAGAAATAAGAAGAGGGTGATCACTTTGATTGGATAGTTAGCCCCTCGATAGTTAGCGGGAAACTGGGGAGCAAGGATGTAGGGAAATCGCACATATATGCAAGAATAATAGAGTTGTAATACTAAGGGGATTTTAACTTTCCAATCATAGACTAAGATCGACATGGTGTTAAGGGCTTAGATGCAGTGGGATTTGTTCAGTGAGTTCAGAAGAATTTCTCAATCAATATGCAGATGGTCCTACTGGAGAAGGGGCAAAATTTGACCTCCTCTTGGGAAATAAGACAGGGCAAGTGACTGAGGTGTTAGCGGGGGAGCACTTTGGGATCAGTGACCATAATTCTTTTTTAAAATAGCTATGAAGAAGGATAGGCCTAATCCATAAGTGAAAGCTATAAACTGGGGCAAGGACAAGTTTGATCGTATTGGACAGAAAATTTCAAAAGTTGATTGGGGAAGGCTGTTCACAGGTAAAGGGACACCTGACAAGTGGGAGGCTTTCAAAAGCAAGACAGTGAGAACTCAGGGACAGCATGTTCCTATTAGAGTGAAGGGCAAGGCTGTCAGGAGAAGGGAACACTGAACGACTAGAGATATTGAGACTCTGTTCAAGGAAAAGGAGGCATATGTCAGGTGTAGACAGCTGGGATCAAGTCAGTTCCTTGAGGAGAATAGAGGGTGTAGGAGTACACTTAAGAGGGAAATCAGGAGGGCAAAAAGGGGACATGGGATAGTCTTGATAGATCAGGTAGAGATTCCAAACAGATTCTACAAGTATATTGAGGACAAATGAATAACTAAGCAGAGAATAGTGCCCCTTAAAGATCAACAAGGTCATCTGTGTGAGGAGCCACCGGAATTGGCAGAAATCCTAATCAATGTTTCCCATCACTTTTTCTGTGGAGAAAGTCGGGGAAGTAAGAAGTATCCATATTACAGAAGAGGAGGTGCAGGAGGTCTTAAAATGTGTGATGGTATCATCGAAAGCCACGGGTAAGATGCTGGAAGACTGGAGGGTAGCAAATGTTGTGCCTTCACTTAAGAAAGACTGCAAGGAAAAGCCAGGGAACTACAGACCAGTGAGCCTAACATCAAGAGTGGGTAATTTGTTGGAGGGGATTATGAGAGATAGAATCTATTTGCATTTGGAAAGGCAAGGACTGATTAGGGATAATCAGCATGGCTTTGTGCATGGGAAATCATATCTCACAAATTTGACTGAATTTTATGAAGAACCAAAGATCACATGACTGCTCCACTCCAGAGCCAGTCTACACCTCCACTCTCAACTCTAGCTCCACACCAGGCCCCAGCCACAAGCCTTGCTGAGTATTCATTAACCCCTCAGACCTCCCCCTCAATCAGGACCAATGGTCACTCCTCAGTAAGGGCTTTACCTTCATCCCACTACGCTTCTGGGTCAATGAATTTCATATGCGTTGCAATATTGAACTTTTCTTCTGCTGCCTTTACCTCCGTGCTTACTGTTTCAATCACCGAGAACCCCTTCTCCTGCCTCCAACATACTCCATCTTCTTGGACACCCCATGCTGGCCTCTTACCCTCCCTCAACCTCTTTATCTCCAACTGCCGTTGCAACATTGACTGCCTCAGTCTGTCCACCCCTCTCACCCACTCCAACCTCTCACCCTCACAAAGCGTAGCCCTCCTCTCCAACCTCAACTTCACCATAGTGGACAAATTTGGGGGGGTGCAGTGGTAATATGGCTCACTGACCTCTACATCCCTTGTCCTCACCTTCCACCCCACTAATCTCTGGATACATTAGATTAGATTAGATTACTTACAGTATGGAAACAGGCCCTTCAGCCCAACAAGTCCACACTGACCCGCTGAAGCGCAACCCACCCAGACCCCTACATTTATCCCTTCACCTAACACTACGGGCAATTTAGCATGGCCAATTCATCTTTGGACTGTGGGAGGAAACCGG
>NC_057710.1:70751886-70802917 GCF_004010195.1 Chiloscyllium plagiosum
GTGTGTACAAGAAAATTTTCTGATTCAGTATGTGGATGTACCTACTAAAGAAGGTATAAAACTTGACCTACTTTTGGGAAATAAGGCAGGGCAGGTGACTGAGGTGTCAGTGGGGGAGCACTTTGGGGCCAGCGACCATAATTCTAATAGATTTAAATTAGTGATGGAAAAGGATAGACCAGATCTAAAAGTTGACGTTATAAATTGGAGAAAGGTCAATTTTGATGGTATTGGCAACAACTTTCAAAAGATAATTGAGGGCAAATGTTCGCAGGTAAAGGGACGGCTGGAAAATGGGAAGCCTTCAGAAATGAAATAATGAGAATCCAGAGAAAGTATATTCCTGTTAGGGTGGAAGGAAAGGCTGTAGGTATAGGGAATGCTGGATGACTAAAGAAATTGAGGGTTTGGTTAAGAAAAAGAAGGAAGCATATGTAAGGTATAGACAGGATAGATCGAGTGAATCCTTAGAAGAGTATAAAGAAAGTAGGAGTATACTTAAGAGGGAAATCAGGAGGGCAAAACGGGGACATGAGATAGCTTTGGCAAATAGAATTAAGGAGAATCCAAAGGGATTTTACAAATACATAAAGGACAAAAGGGTAACTAGGGAGAGAATAGGGCCCCTCAAAGATCAGCAAGGTGGCCTTTGTGTGGAATCGCAGAAAATGGGGGAGATACTAAATGATACTGAAAAACAACCCTCTACCATCACCCAGGACCTGATCAGGTGTACCCGAGAATTCTGTGGGAAGCTAAGGAAGTGATTGTTGGGCCTCTTACTGAGATATTTGTATCATTTATAGTCGCAGGTGAGGTGCTGGAAGACTGGAGATTGGCTAATGTGGTCCCATTATTTAAGAAAGATGGTAAGGACAAGCCCGGGAACTGTAGACCAGTGAGCCTGACGTCGGTGGATGGGCAATTTGTTGGAAGGAATCCTGAGGGACAGGATGTACATGTATTTGGAAAGGATATGGAAGATAAAGAATGTATGGAAATAGATGGTGACATTTTGAAAAATGTCCATGTTACAGAGGATCCACTTTTATTCATTTCAAGACATCCAGAACTTCCTCCTCTGTAACATGGACATTTTTCAAAATGTCACCATCTATTTCCCTACATTCTTCATCTTCCATATCCTTTTCCACAGTAAATATTTATGCAAAATACTCATTTAGCATCTGCCCCATCTCCTGCAGCTCCCCACAAAGGCCGCCTTGCTGATCTTTGAGGGGCCCTATTCTCTCCCTACTCACCCTTTTGTCCTTAATGTATTTGTAAAAACCCTTTGGATTCTCCTTAACTCTATTTGCTAAAGCTATCTCGTGTCCCCTTTTTGCCCTCCTAATACATTCCTACTGCCTTTATACTCTTCTAAAGATTCACTCGATCAATCCTGTCTGTACCTGACATATTCTTCCTTCGTTTTCTTAATCTAACCCTTAAATCTAACCCTTATTTTCTTTAGTCATTCAGCAATCCCTATACCTACCAGACTTTGCTTTCACCCTAACAGGAATATACTTTCTCTGGATTCTCATTATCTCATTTCTGAAGGCTTCCCATTTTCCAGCCATCCCTTTACTTGCGAACATCTGCGTCCAATCAGCTTATAAAAGTTCTTGCCTAATGCCATCAAAATTAGCCTTTCTCCAATTTAGAACTTCAACTTTTAGATCTGGCCTATCCTTTTCCATCATTATTTTAAAACTAATAGAATTATGGCCATGTGTGTTCAGGCTTCTATACTTTCTCCCCGATTGTAAAAGTTGTAGAAAAACATTGCCAGGGTGGGATGGATCTTTAAGAATGCTGGTGGCCTTTCCTTGACAGCGGGCCTGGTAGATGGATTCTAGAGATGGGAAGTTGGCCTTTGTGATTGTCTGTGTCGAGTTCACCACTCTCTATAACCGTCTCCGACCTTGATGTTGCCATAGCAGGTAGTGATACATCCAGACAGGTGGATTACTCTGCTTACTACTAGCTTACTCTCATATTTCACTTTCTTCCCTTTATTGCTTTTTTAGCTATCCTCTGCTGGTTTTCAAATGGTTCCCAATGCTCTGTCTTCCCACTCACCTTCATTACACAGAATGCTTTTTCTTTTGCTTTTATGCTGTCCCTGACTTGTTCGCCATGGTTAGCTTGTCCTCCTCATAGCTGAATTTCTGCTGTACCTCCTGAATTACCCTGGAAATTCTTGCCATTGCTGCTCCATTGTCTTCTCTGCTCGGCTCCCCTTCCAATCAATTCTCGTCAGCTCCTCCCTCATATCTTTGCAGTTGCCTTTACTCAATAATAATAATACTGTTTCATCTGATTCCACCTTCTGCCTTCCTTCCAGCTACCAACCAGACTCATTCCTCCAATTGACCAATCAAGCCGTACCCTCTACTGGTGCTCACCTATCACTACCTCACCACTCTGTCCCTCTCCTCACCTAAAACACTCACCCACCACCCATCCCCATTTCTGATGAAGGGTTACAACCAAAACGTTGACTTCTCCACCTTCTGATGCTGCCTGGCTTGCTGTGTTCTTCCAACATCCTGCTTGTCTCCCTCTCAAACTCCCTCGGGGGTTCCTTCACATTAATCTCCCTAATCAAGTCTGCCTTATTATACATCACCAAATCCAAAATTGTCTGTCCCCAAGTGGGTTCGACCACAAGCTGCTGCAAGAAATTATCTTGTAAATATTGTACACATTTGTTTTCTTGACATCCACCATCAAGCTGACTTTCCCTGCATATTGAAGCCACCATGATTATTACAACATTATCTTTGTTATATGTCTGTTCTATCTCCTAAGTTATTTTCTGTCCCACATCCTGATAACTGCTGGGAGGCCTGTGCGCAACTCCTATCAGCATTTATTTTCTTTTGTGGTTCCTCAACTCTATCCTCATAAATTCTATACCTCCTGACTCTATATCACTTCTTTTCCCTGCATATTGAAGCCACCATGATTATTACAACATTATCTTTGTTATATGTCTGTTCTATCTCCTAAGTTATTTTCTGTCCCACATCCTGATAACTGCTGGAGGCCTGTGCGCAACTCCTATCAACATTTATTTTCTTTTGTGGTTCCTCAACTCTATCCTCATAAGTTCTATACCTCCTGACTCTATATCACTTCTTGCTCTTGACTTAGTTTCATTTCTCACTAACAACGCAACCCTACTCCCTCTGCATATCTGCTTGTTCTTTTGATAAGTCATGTATCCTTGGGTATTTAGCTCCTGCCCTGCTCCCCTTGCAGCCATATCTCTGTGACACCCACAACATCTTACCTGCCAATTCCGGTCAGTGCTATAAGCTCACTTGTTTTGTATAGGGCATGCAGTTAAGTCCAACACCCTCAGTCATGCATTGACTGCCCCCTTTCTCATCATTTTCCCCATATCTGTTGTCCTGACCTTTTCCATACTCTCTGTTCTATTTTCCTTGTAATGATGAGCCCTCCCCATCGTTAACATTTTCCATAACTTTCCTTGCAACTACTATCTAGTTTAAAGCTGTATCCTCAGCTCTAGTTACGTGATTCACAAGAACCCTGGTCCCAGTGTGATTCAGGTGGAACCCATCCCATCAGAACAGCTCCCTCCTTACCCAGTACTGGTGCTAATGTCCCATGATTTCAAAGTTGTTTTTCCCACACCAAACATTGGGCAATGCATTTAGCTCTTTAATCTTGTTGAACTTGTGCCAATTTGCTTGTGGCTCAGGTTGTAATTCAGAGATTATTACCTTTTTGCTTCTGCTTTCTAATTTAGCCCTTAATTACTCATATTTCCTCAGCAGAACCTCTTTCCTCTTACTACCTGATATGTCCATTACCTACTTGGACCCCTCCCCCTAACAACTGGATCTTTCCCCTCCCACTCCAAGTTCCTCTGCAGCCCATGTAAGATATCCTGAACCTGGGCACCAGGCAGGCAATGTAGCCTTCAGGATTCTCAATTCTAGCCACAGTGAGCAGTGTCCATTCCCCTGACTATACTATTCCCAATTACAACCACATTTTCTTGTCTCCCTCCCTTTGAATGTTTTCCCTGTACCATGGTGCAGTTTGCTCATCCTCCTTACATCCCAGAATCTCATCCATACAGGGAACAAGAATCTCAAACCTATTAGACTTGCTCAAGGGTTCCTTCAGCGCTACTTCCTGAATGCTCCTTCCTGGCACACTTTTAGTCACAGTCTCCTGTCCCTGACCACTGACTGAATTTGAGGTAGTTAATCTAAGGGTTTGACTGCCTCCTGAAACACACTGTCGGGAGTGTGGTGCTGGAAAAGCACAGCAGGTCAGGTAGCATCTGAGGAGTAGGAGAATCAATATTTCAGGCATAAGCCCTTCATCAGGAATCACAGTGCCCAGAGGAAACACAGTGCTCAGGTAACTCTCCTCCCTCCCTTATGTGTTGCAGCGTTTGAAGCTCAGACTCAAGCTCATCAACTGTGAACTCAATTCTTAATTTGATATTTAAAAATTTCCTACTGTTCTTTTAGTTTGAAGCCTGTAAATTTGTCCTTTGTTCACCTTCAGTCTGAAAGTCACTTATAATAGATATCATTAACGAACCAATGATCTTCTGGTTTATCCATGATATCACTCTTTTATGTTAGCCCCAACGCTGAGCTTCAATTTATCCTGTTAAAAACTCTTATCAACTATGAACCAAAAAAAGCACCTAAAAAATGCTTCCACCTGCACCAAATTTCCAAATTGCCTCCAAATTCCCCGAACTATACACTATCTGGGGCTGTGCCTCATTATGAATGGATGTTTCATTCCTGACTGTGTAAAGCTTACTGATTGTGTCCTTTCAATGAGTTCTTGCTTAAATAGAGCTGAGCTGAGCTCTTTGTAAGCTCAAGAAAGCTTAGTTAAATTGGATCTTTTTGAAACATAAGCTCAATTGATTCTGGGAGAAGGGGATTAGCCTTGGTGCAGCCAGCTAAGCGGGTGGGCGAATAAGAAGAGGAGCCCTCCTAACTGAGAACTCAATGATTTGAGGTATCCCATGTGGAATGGGAACAAATTTGGCTACCTCACTTTGGATTTGCCCATAATAACTTCCCTTGAGAAGATACTAGTGAGCTGCTGTCTTGAACCATAAATTTGTCAAATGTAGGTTAAGGAAGGAATTCCAGGATTTTGTTTCAGTGACAGTAAAGGAATGGCAATATTACAGTTGTCCCAAATATGGTCAAAATATTAGGATGGTAAATGAATTTGAGGGGAACTTGTAAGTGGTTTTTTTAAAACTCCGTCTCTACCCCTTGTTCTCCTATATGGTAGAGTTTGCAGGTTTGGAACATGTTGGTGAATGAAACTTGACAAGCTGCAACAGTGGGTCTTGTAGGTGGTACGAGCTCCAAGCATCCAAAATGGAGAAAGTCAATATTTGAAATGTGGTTTTTTTTGGTGGTACGAATTGCTTTTCCCAGGCAGGTGTGAAGCATTTTATCTCACTCCTAACAATATAAAATATTCTTTCATTGGACGTGAGAATCAGTGGTATGGGGGCTACTGGTCAGTTTATCGCACACGAGCTCTCTAATGCTGGGCTGATGTAGTGAGATGTGCTGGTATGAAAAACACAAGAGGCAGATGCTTCAGAGGCAAAGACAACTCTGATTTTATTAAAACAAGCAAAATTGAAACTATGTACAATAACATATAAAGACAATGAATATTTCAAAAACCCCAATGTCATAGATCCAGCGAAGTGAGACTTATCTGACAGATAGCTAGCACCCCAGTTAACCTTTGCAACTCCGAGTTGGTACTGTGGGTTTAAATTTACAGAGAGCTGTTAATTACTGGGTGACAGGGGAAAGGGGAGAGAGAGAGAAAACGTCAAACCGGGGTCCTATCCTGCTTCCCTTTTCTGGGGGTGTCCTGCACTGTCAGCCCCGAAGCCCATGTTTCCGAACTGAGCTGGGATAGAGGGTCTCAATGAACTTATGGTCACCCCTGAAGTGCAGTCCGTCCATAGTCTCAGGCTGTAGCCGGGCTCTGCTGCGGACCAGGAGTGCAGATTCTTCTGTTGGCTTGGACGTCGATGTTGGCTTGGACGGTGGTGGATGTCGCTGGCACTGCCCCGGTCCGTATCTCAGCTTTCCGGTCACTTCTCGTCAGTACGTGAAGGTTTGTGGAGAAGAAGATAGTTTGCTCTCTTTCTTTTCCAGAGTCTGTGATCGTTGCAATCTGTGACTCACTGAGACTTGCTGTGGCTGATTCTCTCCACTCTGGCCGAACCTCTTGCTAAACTGAACATCCCTTAGAGATTGGAGTTCCCCAGTTATACCAACTAGCGGGAGAAAGTGAGGACTGCAGATGCTGGAGATCAGAGCTTAAAAATGTGTTGCTGGAAAAGCGCAGCAGGTCAGGCAGCATCAAAGGAGCAGGAAAATCGACGTTTCAGGCTTTTCCAGCAACACATATCAACTAGCGGGCCTTCTTATCTCCCGTCAAATCTGGATTTGGTTGCTGAGCTGTTGTTCCTCCTTTTGGGGTTGACTGAACCTCCAGACTACTGGATGTGATGTTAATGGTTCTCCGATTAAAGTGAATGGGTTTCCGATAGTTTTGAATGTCCAGTATTTCTCTTGAAAGGATGTTAAAGTTTGACTGATAGTATGAAGGCCTTCCCATTCAAGGCAAACAGGTTTGCATAATTTGGAGATGCCGGTGTTGGACTGGGGTACAACGTTAAAAATCACATAACACCAGGTTATGATCCAACAGGTTTAATTGGAAGCACACTAGTTTTCGGAGTGACCACCTAATGGAGGAGCGACGCTCCGAAAGCTAGTGTGCTTCCAATTAAACCTGTTGGACAATAACCTGGTGTTGTGTGATTTTTAGGTTTGCATATTGTACATTGGTGTGGAATGTTCAGTATCTCTGCGTCTAAGCAAATTGATTAAAAGTTGAATGGTTTTGTAATCTTATTGGGTCCAGAATGTCTTTATCATTTGATCTGCAGGCTGTGTTCATTGTCTTTAGCTGAAGCGTTTGGGGGAGTCTTCCTTTCGCTTTACAAGCTAAACCCTTGTTCCAGACAGCTGCCCCTAGGCTTGCATATCTGTCTCAGCCAGGGGGCTCAGTGATTCTTAGTTCAAATGTGAATTCCACAAACTCAAGTCCCAACTTTAGAGGGTTTCAGTCCAAGGTATCTGATGGGGATTTTTGCCCACCTTACACTGACAAGGCCAGCATTTATTGCACATCACTAATTGCCTTTCAAAATTTGATAGTAAACTACCTTCTTGAAAGACAGCAAGCTCTCTCACCTGTATACACCCAGAGTGCTACAAGGAAGGGGGTGGACGGTGGACAAGCTTTGGAGAATCAGGAGCTGAGTTACTTGTTCTAGGATTCTAAGCCTTGACCTGTTCTTATAACCACAGTATTTATATGATTGGTCTAGTTCAGTTTCTGGTCAATAATAAATCTTAGGATGCTGATGGTGGCTGGTTCAATGATGGCAATGCTGTTAAATGTCAAGAATATGTTGTTGGATTCTCTCTTGTTGGAGATGGTCATTGCTTAGCACCTGTGTGGCACAAATATTACCTGTATCTGACCAGTCCAAACCTGAATGTTGTCCAGGTCTTACTGCAAATGAACATGAACTGCATTATTTTCTAAAGAGTTGAAAACAGAAGTGCAAACTGTATAATCATCAGAACCTCCCCATTCTGACCTTATGATGAAGGGGAAGAAACTAATGAAGTAATTAAAGATGGTTGGCCCGAGGTCACTAGCTTGAAGAACTCCTAAATTAGGCTGGGATAACTGGCCTTTGACAAACAAACCATTTTCCTTTCTGACTCTGGCCAGTTCCCTTTGACTTCGATTTACAATGCTGCCTTCTTTCAAGGACAGTTACTGTCAACCAGTCTCAGGAATTCAACTCATTTGACCCTATTTGATTGAGTTGTCATGAATTCAAAAAACCCTCACAGAACTCTCATAGAAGTCCCCATAGAACCCAAAATGGGCGTTGTTGCGCAGTTATTCATGAATAAGTGCTGCTTGACAGCACAATCAAGAATACCTTCCTTTATTTTGCTTATGACTTTTCTTCTGTTCTTTAATCTTTCACGGGATGTGGATGTCATTGGAGAGGCCAATGTTGCCTGTCCTTTATTGCCATTGAATTGAATGACTTGCTCGGCATTTTTAGAGGGCAGTTAAATGTCAACAAAATTGCTTGTTGGGAGTCACTTCTGGCCAGACAAGGTAAAGATGGCACATTTCTTTCATAGAGGACATTAACTAAGTTAATTTTTACAACAATGAATAGTTTTATGTTCATCATTACTGAACTAAGTTAATAGCTGAGGTTTATTAATTGATTTTAAATTTCACCAACTCTGATGGCCGTATTAGTTTGGACTTCAGGACTATTAGTTTAGTTATATTACCAGGAGACTACTTTGTTTAGATTTGGA
Source organism: Chiloscyllium plagiosum (assembly GCF_004010195.1). Classification (NCBI taxonomy): domain Eukaryota; kingdom Metazoa; phylum Chordata; class Chondrichthyes; order Orectolobiformes; family Hemiscylliidae; genus Chiloscyllium; species Chiloscyllium plagiosum. Next base: position 70,760,364 of record NC_057710.1, read on the forward strand.
ACAGTAGACTGATGGGATGGTAATTGGCTAAATTGCATTTGCCCTACTCTTTGTGGACAGGACATAACTGAAGAGATTTCCACTCTGTCAAGTTGTTGTCATTGTTGTAGCTGCCCTGGAACAGTTTGACTCATGATTCAATTAGTAATGGAATGCAACTCCTTAGATTTGTGACAGATTGGATGTTGTTGAAAGCTATAGGCTTTGCTTTGATCAACCATGATCATGTTGAACAATGGTGCAGACTCGAAGAGTTAAATGGCCTCGTCCTATTTTCTATTTTTCTATCTGTAATTGACCATTTCTTGATATCATTTGGTGTGAATTGACTTAAGACAGGCATCTGTGATGCTGAGGACCTCAGGAGTAGCCTCAGCTATATCACCTACCTAATAATTCTGGCTTACAGATGCTTCAACTTAATTTTTGCACGAATGAGCTGGGCTACGCTATCAATTCAGATGATGATGTTGAGGACTCTCCTTTAATTGTTTAATTGTCTATTACCCTCACTTGCCACAGCATGTGACAGGGCAATAGAGCTTTGCAGTGATTCTTTTGCAGCAGCATTGCAATATTTGTCCATTGCATACTGCTTCCACTATTTAAATGATGCATATAATCCAGTGATGTAACTTCACTAGGTTGCCAGTTGATTGTTAGGTATGCTTGCTGCTGCTTCTGACATGCTCTCCTGGACTCTTTACTGAACCAAGATAGATCATCAGACTTGATGTTAATGTAGAAAGAAGAATATGGCTTTGTGATAGGCTGTGTTTCCGTTTTTGTAGTAAATCTGTTAGAGGAAGGTTCGTGCAGAACAAAGAGAATTTGTATGAATTAACAAATGGCTATTCTTACACAAAGAAAGAGGCAGTTATCTCCATCTCGGAAAATATTAGAATAGACTCTGATTCTCTGTAATTATTGATCTGAATAGAATGTTTTACAACATAAAGTGTGCAGAACCCCTAATGTCATAATTTTATTTTAAGGAAAAATGTCATCATGTTAAATTAACCAATCAGATTGACATTAACCCAAGGTTGCCTTATTCCTTCTGTTATGGACCAGGCCAGACCCCTTCAAAACATTTCAAGAAAGTACCCCAAACCCTAACATTGCCAGTTGTTTTGAGCAGGATATTTCAGGAGGGATGCAGTTGGCCAAACCACATAGTTTTAAACAATACAGACTTTATTTACAAGATTACCGAATGAAACACAAACAAAAGAGAACAGAATACTGACTAACTTAACCTCTCCGAAAACCCAACAGATCATCCCAACTTAATGATGCTGTTTCAAATAGTTGCAACAATCCCCATAAACACACCTTGGTGAAAAAAGATAATTTCAAACATAGGGTCTTACAGGAGAGATGTCACAGAGAGAGATTCAGCATGGACCTGTTTCTTTGAGTCCAGCAGCTTCAAAACTTACCTGACTGCTTTCAGTGAATAGCCAGACTGGTAAAAACCACATCAATACAGGGAAAAGCTGAGCTGGGAGAACTGGCCACTCCCCTTTCAAGTTTTCTTAAACTTGAAAGCCTTTTACCTGAGGCAGTATCTGATACCTAAAATCAAATTGGCCCGAAAACCCATCCAAACCCAGGTGTTTTGGAGTTGTGTCATTTACGACCTCTCTGGAAAAAAACAAGGACAACATAACTTTGTTAAAGGAGCAGCGTCGTCACACCATCCCGCTTAAAAAAAATGAACAATCAATATCCAAGGATGGCTTCATTTAAATCCCCTTAATCTTAAACTGTTAGTGCTCTACACCACACATATACATGACATTGACAATAAACACGCAGCCATACACGACTACAGTATGTTTCAGTCTGGAACACACCTGCCTCCATTTCTCATTCAAGTCTTGACAATGCATCGGCAATCACATTTTCTTGTCCTGCCATATGCACAATTTTCAATTTGAATGGCTGTAACAATGAGCTCCAGTCTGCTGTCCACTGAAACCTCTGGCCTTTCTTTAGCAATTCAGTGAGTAGAGCAGCCACACTGCTAAAGTTTAGTCCAAATTTTTAATAAAATCTACTCAATCCCCGGAATTTAGTACTGCTCTTATTGTTGATGGTATGGGAAACTCCACAATTACATTTGTTGTTGCATCTCATGGGTCCATTTGTCCTTGTCCAATAACATGGCCCAGGAAGGTGATTCAGACTTTGGCAAATTCACTTTTATCCAGGTTTATCACCAAGCCTGCCTTCGAAGTCAATCGAACAAGTCTGATAAGTGTTGCAAATGTTCCTTCCATGTGTGATGAAAAATCACCAGCTCATCTATATAAACGACACAGTCGGGTAATCCAGCAATTACCTTATTGGTTAGTCTCTGAAATGTGGCTGGAGCATTTTTCATACCAAATGTCATGACTTTAAACTGATACAGTCCCTTCGGCTTTACGAAAGTGAAAAATTGTCTTTGCCCTTTCGGACAAAGTTACTTGCCAGTATCCTCTGAGCAAGTCCAACTTAGAAATATAAGTTCCTTGTCCTACCTTTTTAACAGTCTTCCAAACGTGGAATCGGATTTGTATCAGTCTTTGTAACTGCATTAACTTTGAGACAGTCCACACATAACCATTGGGTACCATCTGGTTTTGGCACCATTACTATGGGAGAACTCCAGTCACTGTGACTCACTTCAGTTATGTCATCTTGGAGCATGTGTTTAGAGGGTTATGCCAAGAAGCATGTTGCTTAATTAGAACAGCATCTCCTACATCTACATCTGTGATTTTATATGGCCTACTTTATTGCAATGAAAACATCAGAGATTTTTAATTCTCTTTTCCCTTCAATGGTTTCCTTCTTACTCTGTGGTATGTCATCCTTATGATCTTTACTGAGATCTACCTTTCCCTTTCCATGTGAGAATTTCTCTTTCCCCCAATTCCTATTCCTAATGGACTGAAATTGATTTTGGAAGATTTGCTATATTTTTAATGCCCTTTTCCACCCTGCCAAAATTACTTTGTTTGATCCTTTCAAATTCAATGTAAGTTTGACCAGGGTCCCGCATTCGGTTCGTGAAACATTGTCTGTAGGTTTCTGGTACAAGCTCCTATGCACTTAAAATGGCTTTCTTCACCTCCTCATGCACCCCAGACACCTCACTCGCTCTACCTACAATTTTGTTTGGATCAACAAAACCCACATGGTCACTAGCCACTGCATTTGTTTAGCCACCTTTACAAATGAGATGAAAAAGGCTTCCACATCCTTCCCAACAGATTTAGGCAATGCTTGAAAGTATTTAAACAGCTTCTCATCAGGTCTTTGGCTACCATGGGTTTGCTCATCCTCACTCTCTTCCTCACTCAGCTTACCTTCAGCCTTCATCTCCATTCTTTTAAGGTGACTTTCCTGTCTAAGTGCCAATTTCTGAAGTTCAAGCTCCCTCTCTTTCTTCATTTCCGCGCTCTCCTTTTTTCTCTCTTCTGCTTTTGATCGTAATTCAAACTGTTTCGTTTCTGTTGCTCTTTCCTTGTTTTTGCCTCATCAAACTATTTGATTCCTAATTGAACTTTAGATATCTCTGAAGATTCTGACAGCGTTTCCAGCAGATGTGAATGCTGAGCTATTGCTGTAATTACCTCTCCTTTCCTCACGGAAGGAGGCAGCTCCAACTTCAGCTTCTCAGCTAATTCCAGCAGCTTGGCCTTAATCATCTTTTGCAAACTCCCCCAGCTGACTTCTTCTACCCCAGAAAACTCTAGGTGACTGAAAGAACCATTGCTATCCCAAGCACTGTTTAAACCAACTGAATTCAACACCCAGAACAAAAGACACAAACAACTACCACTCACTGCCTTCAAGTCCAGCAACCCTAACCACAGAGCGGAACGGAAGAACAAATTCCGCAAAGAGCCCCCCAATCTATTATGGACCAGGCCAAACCCCCTCAAGACATTTCAAGAAAGTAGCCCAGACCCTAACTTTACTAGCTGTTTTAAGCAGGTGTAGTGTGGATATTTCAGGAGGGATGTAGTTGCGCAGCCGCAGTTTTAAACAAAATGGAATTTATTTACAACATTATCAAATGAAATAACAAACAAAATTGAACTGAATACAGAATACCTTAACCTATCCAGAAATTCAACAGATTATCCCAACTGCTCCAAACACTTGCAATAATTCCAATAAACACCCCCTGGCACAAAAGGTAAAATCAAACACAGTGTCTTACAGAAGAAGTGTCAGAGAGAGAGAAGATCAACATGGACCTACTTCTTTGGGTCCAGCAGCTTCAAAGCTGCCTGACCGTTTTCAGTGAATAGTCAGACTAAACCAGAGAAAACTCAAACTGGGAGAACTGGCCACTCCTCTTTCATTGCACAAGTGTTTTTTTTTAACTTGAAAGTCTTTTACCTGAAGCAGCATCTTGTTATCTATAATCAAACTGGCCCTAAAACCCATCCAAACCCAGACTGTTTGGAGTCTGTGTCTTTTATGACTTCTCTGAAAAAAAAAACAAGGACAACATAACCTTGGTAAAGGAGCAGCATCGTGATGCTTCCTTCTACTGTAAAACCCTGGTAAAGTCCTATCGCTACAATTGTGTCATCAGAAAACAGCTTGTCCTCCAGGATGACTGAATTGAGCTGATTTTTATTTTGTTAAGGTGACAGGCACCACACTTTGAGGCTTTTCCTGAACTAGAGATCCTGCCTCCCTCCTGGAGGAATCTGCCTACATTAGATTGTCTGGAGACATTTATAGTATGGGCTGAAGACATATCCACTCTTCCAAAGGTAGGGTGGAAGTGACACCAGAATACGATGCATGGTGAGACTAGCTCGTTAGAAGGTCTATCAGCATTTGTTGGGAAGTAGCCTCTTTCGTACTTATGCCCTCCAGCCCTGATCCATCCATGCTCCCAGATATCTCCCATGTCCACCTCCTTTCAAGCTCTGCAGTTATATTTCAATAGGACTAGTTTGCACAGATAGTTAGATGCTTATATTTCCAGATTGGTTCATTGTGACTGTTTGGCTGGGCTCCATGAATAGCAAATGGACTCAGCCTGTCAGGATCACCAAGATTGGTGGTATTGTGGACAGTGAAGAAGGTTGATCAGCTGGACCAGTGGGCTGAGAAATGGCAGATAGATTTTAATTTAGGTAAATGTGGGGTGTTGCATTTCAATAAGACAAACAGGGCAGGACTTTACATTGTTGATGGTCGGATTCTGGAGAGTGTTGTCAAATAGAGAGACCTAGTTCAGGTTCAGGTACATAGATCTTTAAAAGTGGGGTCACAAGGGTGGTAAAGAAGGCATTTGGCATGGTTGCTGTCATTGGTCAGAGCACTATGTTGTGGGATTGCATTCAAATAACGACCAAAATCAGTGAGTGACGAAAATAGCTTCTTCCTTCAGCAATCACAAGTAGCACAAATGCAACATGGCAATAGAACCCTGAAATACAATTCTTACAAAAGCTTCTTTATACACATTTCTTACATATATCATGTGGTCTTACAAATAAAGTTCCATTACTATGTGCGACATTGTTTTATCTATGGTACACAAAAGTTTGAGGGGCTTCTGTCCTGGGACTCAGGAACTGGGTTAAAACATGTGCAAAATGCTGTCTGCTACTCTTGATAGGATTTAAGAATGTCATAGAATCATCGAGTCGTAGAGAAGTGCAGCACAGAAACAAACCCTTCAGTCTAATGCGTCCTTGCTGACCCAACATCTTAACCTAATTTAGTCTGACTTGCCAGCACTTGGTTCATATCCCTCTAAACCCTTCCTATCCATATACACATCCAGAATCCCTTTAAATATTGTCATTGTACCAGCCTTCACCACTTCCTCTTGCAGCTCATTCCATACATGCACCACCCTCTGCATGTAAAAGTTGCCCCTTAGGTCCCTTTTAAGTTTTTCTCCTCTCACTTTAAACCTATGCCCTCTAGTTCTGGAATCCCTCACCCAAGGAAAAAGACTTTGTCTATTTACCCTATCCATACCCCTCATGATTTCATAAACCTCTATAAGATCACCCCTCAGCCTCTGATGCTCCAGGGAAAACAGCTCCAGCCAGGTGGTAAAAGAGGGGAAGGTGTGGCATTGTTAGTCAAGGACAGTATTACAGTGGCAGAAAGGATGTTTGATGAGAACTCGTCCATTAAGTTAGTATGGGCTGAGGTTAGAAACAGAAAAGGAGAGGTCACCCTGTTGGGACTTGTCTGTAGACCCCCGAGAAGTGCCAGAGACGTAGGGGGAATGTTTGAAAGATGATTCTGGATAGGAGCAAAAGTAACAGGGTAGTTGTTATGGGGGACTTTAACTTTCTGAATATTGATTGGAAACGCTATAGTTTGAGTAACTTAGATGGGCCTGTTTTTGTCCAATGTGTGCAGGAAGGTTTCCTGACACAGTATGTAGATAGGCCAAGAGGTGAAGCCACATTGCGTTTGGTACTGGGTGTTAGATTTGCAGGTAGTTGAGCACTTGGGTGATACTGACCACAATTCGGTTAGGTTTACTTTAGTGATGGAAAGGGAGAGGTATATACCCCAAAGCAAGAGTTATAGCTGGGGGAAAAGGCAATTATGATGCGATGAGGCATGATTTAGGATGCATAGGATGGGGAAGGAAACTGCAGGGAATGGGCACAATTGAAATGTGGAGCTTGTTCAAGGACCAGTGACTGCATATCCTTGATAAGTGTGTACCTGTCAGACAGGGAGGAAGTTCTCGAGCAAGGGAACCATGGTTTACTAAAGAAGTTGAATCACTCATCAAGAGAAGGAAGCTTATGTAAAGATGGTGCGGTCTGTAAATTTTTGCTATAAATTCTGTGTGTTAGGATTGAGCCCTCCACTATCACCTGATGAAGGAGCGTCGCTCCGAAAGCTAGTGTGCTTCCAATTAAACCTGTTGGACTATAACCTGGTGTTGTGTATTTTTCACTATGTAAAGATGAGTTGTGAAGGCTCAGGCAGGGCACTTGAATGTTACAAGTTATCCAGGAAGGACCTAAAGAGGGAGCTAAGAAGAGCCAGGAAGCGACATGAGAGTTCTTTGGCAGGTTGGATCAAGGAAAACCCCAAAGCGTTCTATAGGTATGTCAGGAATAAAAGAATGACTAGAGTAAGATTAGGGCCTGTAAAGGACAGTAGTGGAAAGTTGTGCGTAGAGTCCAAAGAGATAGGAGAGGCGCTAAGTGTATATTTTTCATCAATATTCACAAAGGAAAAAGGTAATGTTGGCAAGAAGAATTCTGAGATACAGACCATTAGACTAGAGTCATAGAAATGTATAGCACAGAAACAGACCCTTCGGTCCAACTCGTCCATGCCGACCAGATATCCCAACCTAATCTAGTCACACTTGCCAGCACCTGGCCCATATCCCTCTAAACCCTTCCTATTCATATACCCGTCCAGATGCCTTGCAATTGTACCAGCTTCCACCACTTCCACTCGCAGCTTATTCTATACATGTACCACTATCTGCATGAAAAGGTTGTCTCTTAGGTCTTTTTTATATCTTTCCCCTCTCACCCTAAACCTATGCCCTCTAGTTCTGGACTCCCCCATCCCACGCAAAAGAGGTTCTTAAGGAGGTGGTGTTAGCAATTCTGGAAAGTGTGAAAATAGGTAAGTGCCCTAGGCTCGATTGGATTTATCCTAGGATTCTCTGGGAAGCTAGGGAGGAGATTGTAGAGCAATTGGTTTTGATCTTTATATTGTTATCGTCTACGGGAATAGTGCCAGAAGACTAGAGGAGAGGAAATATTGTCCCCTTGTTCAAGAAGGGGAGTAGAAACAACTCTGGTAGTTATAGACCAGTGAGCCTAACTTCAGTTGTGGGTAAAGTGTTGGAAAGGATCATAGCAGATAGGATTTATAATCATCTAGAAAGGAATAATTGATTAGGGATAGTCAACATGGTTTTGTGAAGGGTAGGTCATGCCTCACAAATCTGCTTGAGGTCTTTGACCAGACAAACAGGTGGATGAGGGTAAAGCAATTGATATGGTGTATATGGATTTCAGTAAAGTGTTTGATAAGATTCCCCATGGTAGGCGATTGCACAAAATACAGAGGCATGGGATTGAGGGTGATTAAGCGGTTTGGATCAGAAATTGGCTAGCTGCAAGAAGGGTGGTGGTTGATGGGAAATGTTCATGTTAGAGTTCAGTTACCAGTGGTGTACCGCGAGGATCTATTTTGGGGCCATTGCCATTCGTCATTTTTATGAATGACCTGGATGCGGGCATAGAAGATGGGTTAGTAAATTTGCGGATCACACTAAAGTCGGTGGAGTTGTGGACAGTGCGGAAGGATGTTGCAGGTTACACAGAGACATAGATAAGCTGCAGCGCTGGGCTGAGAGGTGGCAAATGGAATTTAATGTAGAAAAGTGTGAGGTAATTCACTTTGGAAGGAGATATAGGAATAAAGAGTACTGTTCCAGACAGCTGCCCCTAGGCTTGTATATTGCCTAGTCTGTCTCAGCCATAGAGCTCAGTGACTGTAGTTCAAATGTGAATTCCACAAACTCATGTCTCAAGTTCAGAGGGTTTTAGTCCAGGGTATCTGATGGGAATTTTTGCCCCACCTTACACCTCCTAACTCCGATACTCAATGCTCTGACCAATAAAGGAAAGCATACCAAACACTGTCCTCACTATCCTATCTGCTTGAGACTCCACTTTCAAGGAACTGTGAACCTGCACTCCAAGGTCTCTGTTCAGCAACACTCCCCAGGACCGTACCATTAAGCTCTGATTGGCCTAGTCTGTCCGGTCCGCTTGCGTAATTAAGAGGTGTTAGTCCCTTTGCCTTTTAGGTTTATAAATGTTAGTTAAAAAAATACTAGATCTATATGCTCTAAAGAAGTTAAAATTGTACCCATGCTTATTAAAAGAATAAAGGGTATTAAACTGATTACCACAGCTGGACTGTGAGATTTGTTTGCTATTTGCCAGTGTGTTTTATTCATTCATGTAATTTCACATAAGCGCTGTTTTGACAGTTAGTTTCTTAAAGGGATAATGACCCAATTAAAAGGTATTTAATAAGTACATACTAAATGGGGAAACTGTTTGGTGCTTCAGGTCAGAGAGACGGTTGGTAAGGACTGATTAATGTTGTAATCTTTCCATAGTTTCAGGTAGGCATGTTGGCAGGATTGGTATTGTTCTGAATATGCTATACTTATTCAGAGGTAAATAGGCCGAAACACTGCTTGTAGTAAGGGTTGATAAGGTGTGAAAACACAGTAATAGGGTTGAAAGGGTTGTTTTGATTAGGAAGGGTTGTTTTAATTTGGTCTGTCTTATGATTATAAAATATACTACAGAAACCATGGTTTTATGAATGAATGAATTAAACCGTGTTGTTGTAGGGAGTTATGAATGAATGAAACGGAAACGCAGTGTTCACAGGTGCGTGGATTAGTAAAGGAGTTATGAATCAATAAACATAAAGTGCTTGTGAGTGGGAAATATAAAGTGCTTGTGAGTGGGTTAGTGAAAGGACCTAGAATATAATATCTCACAATGTGTAGGTGATGGGATATCATGTTGTGGTTGTACAGAACATTGGTGAGGCCACTTTTGGACCACTGCATACAGTTCTGGTCACCTTGCTAAAGAGAAATAAGGCTTTAAAATCTGAACTTTTCCCTTTTAGTTTGGATAAAGAATTTAAGATCTGGAATTTTTTTTCTTTTGGCTCTGATTTTTTTTCTTTTTTTTGAATACTGGTTTAGTATTTTAAGATCGCACTATAGGATGGCAACTTTTAACACATTTTACTGTACTTTCTCTACTTCTAATTCTAAGGTTCCCTATGCTTTATGACTCTTCTGAGATGCCACAAAATAATTTCTAAGCAAAACTGGCCTGATTCCACAAAAATAGTGTGAACCAGAAAAGGCAAGCGTGCAGGAGATAGTGGGGACTGCAGATGATGGAAGTCGGAGTAGATAAAATGTGGAGCTGGAAAGGCACAACAGGTCAGGCAGCCTTAGAGGAGCAGGAAATTTGATGCTTGGGCTTGGGACCCTTTGTGCATTCACTTCTCGCACCCTAATATCTGTTGGAAATGGGAATGGTATCACAAAGCAGGTTCCTTTTTTCTAAAAGCTGTTCCTTTTCTCAAGGATACTATGTCCTTGTTTTCTTTCAGAAAGGTCGTAAAAGCTCGCGGTGCCAATTAGATTGGTTTGGTACAGAGATTAAATGGTATTGAGAAGCCTTTTTGTTTATATGTAAACAGATGAGACTTCAGGCCAATGTGGTCATGTTTTGGAAGTGACCTGTATAATGAAAGGGGAGTGGTCAACTCTCTCTCCTTCTGCCTTTCTAACATCAATCTGTAAGCATCTGTTCCATTTGTTTTACTGTGATTTAAGCGGGTTTACTTATTGGAATTGTTGTGTATATTCGGAACAGCATAATTAAGTCTAATTTGGATACACTGAGGTTCTTTATTCTGTTCTTTGTGTTTCAGTGTGTAATTTTGTGAATACATTTCTGTTTGTTTAAAACCTGGTAGTAAACCTAGCTAGCTCTGGGTAATTTTCACTGTTCACTTACTGAAACAAATTGCAAAGTTATAGTCTGGGTTGCCTACTCAAGAATGTTTTGAGTGGTCTGGACTCGTCCATAACACAAATTTTGAATGACTCACTAGTTTTAAAGCTCTCTCACAACGTCTCTTCCAACAAACAGGCATGAAAATCCATATTTGGGTGTTGATGTTTTTTACTATCTTCCTTACTGCCATTTCAGTAGTTTAATCAATCAAATTGGAGGAGTTGACACCTGTTGTTCAAGCTGGTATTATCTCAGTGTTTGAGTATCATAGGTCAGTAATAAATGCATTCAATCTAGATATTCCTGGTGTAATTAAGCTAGGATTTTTATGGTCTTAATTCATTCAGGGAGTGGAGTTCACTCACTTGAAATCCAAGTAAGTTGTAGCAAGTTCCATGAAATAACTCTTCCATGGCCCTGGGTGGTTCCTTCCACTAAGCAAAAGTGAGTACTGCCGATGCTGGAGATTAGACTCAAGAGTGTGGTGCTGGAAAAGCACAGCAGGTCAGGCAGCATCCAAAGAGCAGGAGTATCGATGTTTCAGGCAAAAGCCCTTTCCTGATGAAAGGCTTTTACCCGAACCATCAACTCTCCTGCTCCTTGGATGCTGCCTGACCTGCTATGTTTCTCAGGGAATCTTATGATAAACTCGATGTAATTGCTTGGTATGATCACAACCTTCCTGCTTTCACATCTTGCACAGCAAAATTAAAACCCAGTTGCACACAACTTCAGACAAAGCAAGCCAAGAACTGCCCTCACTCTGGTGGGGCTTGCCTCTGAACTTGAAGAATTGGCACAGAAGAAAGCATGATTCCAGGATTAAGATCTTGAGGCATTGGTGAACATTCGTAATTGAGGTAGTGTTGTCTCCCATGTGAAGAGGGATGCTCAGCAGTGTAGGAAGGCCAATGATTTTCCATGTTCCAAAAGGGTAAGTCCCACGTTTGCTCTTCTATCTCACAATCTCAGGGTCAGCACTCACTCTGCCACAGCACATGCATCTCACTAAGGCTGATGAACGAAAATAACTGTACATCAAGTGCTTGAAGTCAAATCATCCTCTGCAACTACTTCCCTTACTTACCCATTACATTTCTTACTGACTCACCACTCCTTCCACTTGTACATAATCACCATCTGCTCATATCCACTTCCATCATTCACAATCCCTCCCTTTGACTCACTACAGAAAAAACTAGCCCTCAACCAGGTCAAAAGGTCCAAGGTGGTTATGGAAAGGTGTGCAGTGGACACTAGGCTGCTCACTTCCATTGATGATAAGATAGTAAAGTTGGCCAGTGTAGTATACATTTGGTTTGGTTTATTGCCACATATACCTGAGTACAGTGAAAAGCTTTGTTTACAAGGCAGATTATATAAGCAAAACAGACATATCAGAGAGTGAAAAGAAAACTTGGACAGACGTATTGCACAGAACGTGCACTAAGCAAGATCAACATTCGGAGAAAGTGAGGACCTCAGATGCTGGAGATCAGAGTTGAAAAGTGTGGTTCTGGAAAAGGACAGCTGGTCAGGCAGTGACCAAGAAGCAGAAACAAAGAACAAAGAAAATTTACAGCCTAGGAATAGGCCCTTCTGCCCTTCAAGCCTGAGCTGATCCAAATCCACTGTCGAAACCTATCACCCAATTCCTAAGCATCTGTATCCCTCTGCTCCCCATATACTAATGCATCTGTCCAGAAGCACCTTAAATGAATCTACCGTGCCTGCCTGTACTACCTCTGCTGGCAATGCATTCCAGGCACGTACCACCCTCTGTGTAAAGTACTTGCTGCGCATATCCTCGTTAAACTTTTCACCTCTCACCTTGAACGCGTGACCTCTCGTTAATGAATCCTTCACTCTGGGAAAAGGCTTATCTCCGTCCACCCTGTCTATACTCTTCACGATTTTGTCGACCTCTCTCAGCTCCTCCCTCAATCTCCTTTTCTCTAATGAAAACAATCCTAACCTACTCAACCTCTCATCATAGCTAGCACCTTCCATACCAGGTAACAGCCTCATAAACCTTCTCTGCACTCTCTCCAAAGCGTCCACATCCTTTTGGTAATGTGGCAACCAGAACTGTACACAGTATTCTAAATGTGGCCAAAGCAAAGTCTTGTACAATTTTAACATGACCTGCCAGCCCTTATACTCAATACCCCGACCGATGAAGGCAAGCACACCATATGCCTTCTTGAGCGTCCACCTTCAGGGTACAACGGACTTGAACTCCCAGATATCTCTGCTCATCAATTTTTCCCAAGGCTCTTCCTTTTACAATATAGTTCTCTCTAGAATTAGACTTCCCAAAATGCATCACCTCACATTTGCCTGGATTGAACTCCATCTGCCACTTCTCTGCCTAACTCTCCAGCCTATCTATATTCTTCTGTATTTTTTGACAGTTCCCTATGCTTTCTGCTACTCCACCAATCATCGTGTCATCTACAAACTTACTGATCTGACTAACAATGCCCTGTTCCTGATCATTAATGTATATCACAAACAATAATGGTTCCAGCACTGAACCCTGTGGAACAACACTGGTCACCTTTCTCCATTTCTCCAACTACTACTCTCTGCCTCTTGTTGTTAAACCACTTCTTTATTAACCTAGCTAGAATGCCCTGCACACCATGTAACTTCACTTTCTCCATTAGTTTACCATGGAGAACTTATCAAATGCCTTACTAAAGTCTATGTTTCTGACATCCACAGCCCTTCTTTCATCTACCAACTTGGTCACTTCCTCAAAGAACTTTATTAAGTTGGTAAGGTACGATCTATCCCGCACAAAACCATGTTGTCTATCACTGATAACCCCATGCTTTTTCAAATGTATCCCTCAGTACCTTCTACAGCAACTTTTCCATCATTAACTCTAGGCTCACTAGTCTGTAGTTACCTGGAATATCCCTACTACCCTTCTTATACAGAAGTCAACATGAACAACACTCCAGTCCTCCGGCACCTCACCTGTGTTTAAAGATGCTACAAAGATATCTGTCAAGGCCCCAGGTATTTCCTATCTCACCTCCCTCAGCAACCTGGGATAGATCCCATCCGGTCCTGGGGATTTGTCCACCTTAATATCCTCCAGCCTGCCCAACACATCTTCCCTCCTTACGTCAACATGATCCAGAGTTATCAAACTTCTATCTCTAATCTCAACCTTCATCATGTCCCTCTCCTCAGTGAACACTGATGCAAAGTAACCATTGAGAATCTCACCCATTTTCCCAGGTTTGACACAGAACCTTCCTTCCTTATCCTTTAGAGGATCAATCCTTTCTCTAGTTGCCCTCTTGCTTCTTGAATAAGCATAAAAGGCCTTGGGATTCTCCTTAATTCTTCTTGCTAAAGCTATCTCGTGACCCCTTTTAGCCCACTTGGATTCCTCGTTTAAGATTGATCCTACTCTCCCGATATTCCTTCAAAGCCCGTTCTGTTCTTAGCTGCCTGGACCTTACATACACTTCCCTTTTCCTCTTGGCTCGTTGCACAATTTCTCCTGTCATCCACGGTTCATGAATCTTGCCTTTCCTATCTCTTGTTTTCAGAGGGACATGCCTATCCTGCACTATCTTCAACCTAGCTTTGAAAACCTCCCACATATTAAATGTGGACTTCCCTTCAAATAGCTGCTCCCAATCTCCATTTCCCAGCTCCTGCCGAATTTTGATACAATTGGCTTTGGCCCAGTTTAGTACCCTTCCCTCAGTGCCACTCTCACCTTTGTCTACGAGTATTCTAAAACTTACAGAATTGTGGTCAGTGTTCCCAAAGAAATCCCTCACTGCAACTTTTATAAGCTAGCCTGGTTCATTCCCCAACACCAGATCCAATATGGCCCGTTCCCTCGTCGGACTATTGACATACTGCTCTTGAAAACTTTCCTGGATGCTCCTTACAAATTCTGCCCCATCCAGACACTAAGTGTAATCCAGTTAATGTTGGGAAAATTAAAATCTCCCATCACCATCACCCTGTTCTCTATATCTTTCCATAATCTGTTTACCTATTTGTTCTTCTCCTTCACGCTCACTGTTGGGAGGCGTGTAATATAGTCCCAACAATGTAACTGTACCCTTCTTATTTCTCAACTCTACCCATAATACCTCACTGCTCAAGCCCTCAATAGTGTTCTCCTTGAGCACAGCTGTGATATCGTCCCTGACCAGCAATGCAACTCCTTCCACCGTTTTACTTCCCTTCCTGCCCTGTCTGAAGCATCTGTATCCTGGAACATTTAATTGCCAATCATGCCCTTCCTTCAACCAAGTCTCTGTGATTGCAATAACGTCATACTTCCAGGCACCAATCCAAGTCCTATGTTCATCTGCCTTATCCACTATACTCCTTACATTAAAGTATATGCACTTCAGGTCGCCAGTTCTTTTGTGTTCATCTACTCTCTGCCTACTCTTCCCCTTGGTAATACTAACTTCATGATCCTTACAGTCTCTACTTTCCACCTCACTGTCTATTAGTCTTCTCTTCTGGTTCCCAGCCCCCTGCTACATTAGTTTAAAAACTCCCCAACAGCAGCAGGAGCAAAAACTCCCTCAAGGACATTAGTTCCAGTCTGGTTCAGGTATAGACCATCCAATTTGTAATAGTTCCACCTTCCCCAGAACCCAATGTCCCAATGTCCCACCTTCCCCAGAACACAGGTCCCAATGTCCCACAAATCTGAAACCCTGTCTCCTAACCATTCCTCAAGCCACGTGTTCATCCTGCCTATTCTTTCATTACTATGCTGGCTAGCACGTGACACTGGTAGCAATCCCGAGATCACTACCTTTGAGGTCCTCCTCTTTAACTTCTCTCCTAGCTCCCTGAATTCTGCTTTCAGGAACTCATCTCGTTTTTTACTTATATCATTGGTGCTCGACAACTGGCTGTTCACCCTCTCCTTTCAGAATACCCTGCAGTCGATTGATGACAATCTTGACCCGAGCATCTGGAAGACAACCTATTATCCCGGAATCCAGTTTTCAGCCACAGAACCGCCTATCTACTCCCCTTACAATAAAATCCCCTGTGACTATGGCCCTGCGAGTCTTTTTCCCACCCTTCTGAACAGCAGAGCCCGCCATGGTGCCATGTTCCTGGCAACTGCTGCCCTCCCCTGGTGAGCCATCTCCCCCAACAGTATCCAAAATGGTATATCTGCTTTGGAGGGAGCTGACTTCCCGGGACACCTTCACTGCCTTCCTACTCTTTCTCTGCCTTTTGGTCACTCATTCACTGTCTCCCTCAGCAATTCTAATCTGTGGTGTGACAATTCACTAAATGTGCTATCAATGACCTCCTCAGCACCGCGGATGCTCCAAAGTGAGTCCATCCGCAGCTCCAGAGCCGTTATGCGGTCAAACAAGAGCTGCAGCTGGACACACTTCTTGCAAGTGTAAGAGTCAGGGATGTCAGCCACGTCCCTGAGCTCTCACATCAAGCAAGAGGCACATGCCACAGGTCTGAGGTCCCCTGCCATTATAAGCCTTAGCTTTAACTCAATTATCTAATACCAAACAATGCACTTAAATATATGAAAGAAAAGAAAACAAAATGCTTACCTTACAGAGTCCTTTCCGTCTGGTTAGAGGAGAGAAGAGGGGGGGGGGGCGGGAGGGAGATACTACACATGTAGTATCTTGGGTTTAGCCACTGCCCAAATTTATACTCAGTCATTACCTTCCCGGCAACCTCCTGGTCTCCATCGTCACCTCCGCTCTGATCCAGTTGCAGAGGGCGAAGCCAAAACCTAGATCTCAGTGTTTTAAGATCAGTTTGGAGGAGATTATGGTGTTGAAGGGCAAGCTGTAGTTGATGAGCAGGTTTCTGATGTAGATGTCCTTATTGTCCAGATGTTCCAGGGATGAGTGTGGGGCTAGGGAAATGGCATCCACTGCCAACCTGTTATATTGGTAGGCAAATTGTAGAGGATTGAGCCAGGCGGGAGGCTGGAGGGCCATGGCCAGCCTTTCAAAGCACTTCATGGTTATGGAGGTCAGAGCCATTGGGTGGAAGTGTTTAAGGCACGATGTTTTCTTTGGCACTGAGATGATGGTGGCTTTCTTGAAGCATGTGGGACTACGGCTTGTAGGAGGGAGAGTTTGAAGGTGTCAATGAATACCTCAGCCATTTGGTCAACACAGGATCCAAGTGTGCAGCCAGGGCTTCCATCTGAGCCTATTGTTTTCCTTGGGTTGCCTCGCAGGAAGACTGATCTGACCTCTGCAGCAGTGACGGAGAGAACAGGTGTGTCTCGGGCTGTTGGGGCAGGTGACATCGTGCCACTGGCCTTCAGCTTGAACTGAGCATAGAAAGCATTGAGCGCAAAAGGGAGTGATTTGTCTTTGTCTGTAATCTTGCTCTGCTTCATTTTGTATCCCATAATGCTACTTAGGCCTTACCACATGCACACACCCACATATATGTTTGTGGGGTGAACTTGTACTTGCAGAATTACATTTTATTTTGCTCAAAAACTGCATGAATCCATGTAAGATTCTGTAAATCCCTTTATTAGATTAGAATCAATCTGAAAAGTGGGGCACAGACAGCCTCACACAGGGCACTTCACACCTTCAATGCATTATTTGGGCCAACATGGCATCTATTGTTAAAGTTCACTTGAGAATGTAACTTTAAGAAAGTTCTGGGATTTACATATGAAAGAACTGAAACCAACATGTTCATTCTAAAAGATGAGAGACTCAACAAACAACCAGATCTTTTTCAATATATAATTTCAGTCAATACAGTCACACTGTAAACTTTTGCTATAAATTCTTTGTCCTATGATTTTATACTCCACAACCACCTGATGAAGGAGCAGCACTTTGAAAGCTAGTGCTTCCAAATAAACATGCTATAACCTGTGTGATTTTAAACTTTGTACACCCTCGTCCAACACCGGCACCTCCGGTTAAAAATCTGTCTATCTCAACCTTGAATATACTTAATGACCCAGTCTCAAAGTAATTCCAAAGATTCACTGCACTCTGAGAGAAGAAATTCTTTCTCACCTCTTACATAAATGGGAAAACCCCAACTCTGACATAATGCCCTCTAATCCCTCTCCCACAAGGTGAAACAATGTTCCAGCATTTACACTGCTGAATCACCTAAGAATCTTGTATGTTTCAGTGAGGTTGCCTCTCATTCTTCTAAGCTCCAATGAGTACAGGCCTAACCTACTCAGCCTCTCTTCTTACAAAATCATTCCATACCTGGAATCAACCAAATTAAACTTCTCTGGACTATCTCTACTGTCGGAATATCTTTTGTAAAGAGGCCAAAAATTGTTCACAATATTCTAGCTGTGGTCTGACTGGTGACCTTGTATAGTTTTGGAAAAGGTGAGGACTGCAGATGCTGGAGTTATATTCAGAGCTGAAAAATGTGTTGCTAGAAAAGCGCAGCAGGTCAGGTAGCATCAAAGGAGCAGGAGAATCGACGTTTCGGGCATAAGCCCTTCTTCAGGAAAACTTTCTCCTGCTCCTTTGATGCTGCCTGACCTGCTGCGCTTTTCCAGCAAAACATTTTTTAGCTCTCTTAGTTTTGGAAAAACCTAACTATTTTCACACTCCATTTCCTTTGGAATAAAGGCTAACATTTTATTTGTCTTCCCAATTACCTACTGAATTTTGATGCTATTTATTGTGGTTCATGCACAACTTACAAATCTCTGTGCTGAAGCCTTCTGCAGTCTTTCTCATTTCAATAATATTCAGCTTCTCCGTCCTTTTTGCCAACGTGCCCAACTTATAACACCCATAAGATATTAAAAAACCATAACAAATAGGTATAGGACTAGACCGTTCAGTGCTTTGAGCCTATTCTGTCATTCAATAGCATCATGACTGATCTGATTTTCCTCACGTCCACTTTCCTGCCCTTTCCCCAAAACCCTTGTTTCCCTGACTGATTAAGAAACTATCTCAGCCTTAAACATGGACTCTGACCCTATGTCTATCTGTGGCAAGAAGTACCAAAGACTCAACGTTCTAATAGAAGAAATTCCTCCTCATCTCTGTCTTAAATTGGTGCTCCTATGTTCTGAGACTATGCTCTCTGATCCCAGACTCTCCCATGAGGGAACCATCCTGTCAAGCTCCTTAATAATCCAATCTGAGTTTCAATGAGATCACTTCTCATTCTTCTAAACTTCACTGCGTTGAGTCTCAACTTGTTTGGCCTTTGCTCATTAGACAATCGCTCCATAACCAGGAATCATCCTCGTGAAATTCATCTGAACTGCCTCCAATGAAATATCTTTCCTTAAATAAAGGGAACAAAACTCCTTACAGTATGCCAATGTGGTCTCACTAGCACCTTGTACAGTTGCAGTAAGATGTCCCCGCTCTTACCCTCCAATTCCATTAGCTGTCCTTTTTACCTGCTGTACCTGTGTGCTAGCTTTCTGTATTTTGTGCACAAGTCCCCCAAGAACCTTTTTGTGGCAGCTTTCTACAGCTTTTCTCTCTATTTACATACTCCGGTTCTTTTGTTCTCCCTTCCAAAGTGAACACTTTTGCATTTTCCCACATTATAATCTATTTGCCAACTTTCTGCCCACTTTCTTAATCTATCAATATTATGGGACAATTTAGCATGGCCAATCCACCCTAACCTAACAAACCCTTGTCAACCTGAAAGAGAACCCCTTATCCCCACTTGCCGTTTTCTGCCCATGAGCTAATTCTCTATCCATGCCAAAATACGATCTTCAACATCATGGACCCTTATTCTATGACTTAATCTTTGTTAGGCACCTTGTTGAATGCCTTCTGGAAATCCAGATAGAACACGTATACTGATTCCCCTCTATCCCGCCGAGTTGGGACTTCCTCAAAAAACCGAATGGATTAGTTCGATACAATTTCCCTTTTATGAAACTGTGC
Source organism: Chiloscyllium plagiosum (assembly GCF_004010195.1). Classification (NCBI taxonomy): domain Eukaryota; kingdom Metazoa; phylum Chordata; class Chondrichthyes; order Orectolobiformes; family Hemiscylliidae; genus Chiloscyllium; species Chiloscyllium plagiosum. Next base: position 70,779,874 of record NC_057710.1, read on the forward strand.
TAACTCTGCTTGATTAGATTATGATTTTCCCAATGTTCTGTTATTACTTTCTTAATAATTGATTCCAATACTTTTCCACGCTACATATTAGACTAATTGGCTATTGTTCCCTGCTTTTTGCCTCCCTCCACTTCTTGAAGAAGGGTAGTTGTTTTCCAATCCTCTGGTACTTCTCAGGAATCTAACAAGTTTTGGTAAATTACAATCAATGCATCCACTATCTGCAAATTCTAATATTAGGGGGCATACATTTAAGGTGAGAGGAGGAAAGTTCAAAGGAAACATAAGGGGCAAGTTTTTTTTAACACAGAGGATGGTAGGAGTCTGGAACACACTGCCAAGGGTGCTTTTGGAGGCAGATATGATAAGGGCATTTAAGGAAATTTTAGATAAGCATATGAGTATGCAAGAAATGGAGATATAGACAAAGAGCAGACAGAAGGGATTAGTTTAGTTTAGCATCGTGTTCGGCACAACATCATGGGCCAAAGGGCCTGTTCAAGTGCCATACAGTTCTATGTTCTTTCTCTGCTGCTTCCTCTTTTAGGATCCTAGAATGCAAGCCATTAGACCAGGACACTTACCAGCCTTAAGCCCTATTAGTTTGTCTAATACAACTTCTTCTGTGATCGTGATAGTACTTATTCTTCCTTTGCATTCTTCAGTATTAATGGAATGTTTGAAGTATCTTCTGCTGTAAAGACTAATGCAAGATACGTGTTTAACTCATTTGCCATTTCCTTGTTCTCTAAGACCAACTCCTTGGAATCATTTTCTAAGGTGCCTGTGTTCCCTTTGACCTCTCTCTTCATTTTTATATATCTAAAGAAGCTCTCAGTCAGTTTTTATATTCCTCAATCGTTTGTCCTCATAGTTTATTTTCTCTGTCCTTGTTATCGTTTTAGTCCACCTTTGGCCGGTTAGCCTAACATTAAGACTGTAAGACATAGGAGCAGAAATTGGACCATTCAGTCCATCACGTCTGCTTCACCATTCAATCATGGCTGATAAGTTTCCCAACCCGATTATCCCACTTTCTCCCCATAACCCTTGATTCCCATGATAATTAAGAACCTATCTATCTCTGTGTTAAATATACTCAATGACCTGGCCTACACAGCATTCTGTGGCAACGAATTGTATAGACTTTGCTTGTTGATAAGATTTTGGCGTCCATTATTAAAGATGAGATTGAATGGTAAAATAGGGTGGAGTTAGCATGGCTTTGTCAAGGGCAGGTCAAGCTTAAGAAATCAGTTAGAGTTCCTTGAGCAGGGAGTGAATAAGTCAATCAAAGAGTCGTGCACATGATCATTTGTATTTCCAGATGGCTTTTGACAAGGTGCTGAAAAGGCGGTTGCTAAATAAGAGCCCATAGTGTTGGGGACAAGGTACTGGCATGGATAAAGGATTGTCTGAGTGGCAGAAGGCAGAATAGAGATAGAGGGAGTTCTGCAGGTATCTGTTTGGGATCACACTATTCACGTTACACATTAACAATCTGGATAAAGAAACTGAGGGCATTACTGGTACGTTGCATATGACACAAGGATAGGTGTAGGGACAGTAATGTTGAGGAGACAGAGAGGCTACAGAAGGTCTTGGACATGCTAGGAGAGTGGGTAAAGAAGTGGCAGATGGAATACAATATTCAAAAATGTGAGCTAATGCACTTTGGTAGGAAGAGTAGAGGCATAGACTATTTTCTGAGTGGGGAAGGGCTTTGGAAATCTGAAGCACAAAGAGATTTGAGAGTTCTGGTTCATGATTCTTTCAAGGTTAAAATGCAATTTCAGTTGGCAATGCTAGCATTCATTTCAGGAGGGTTAGAATACAAGAGCATAAATATGCTGTTGAGGCCGTAGAAGTCAAGAGTGTGGTGCTGGAAAAGCATCCGAGGAGCAGGAGAATCGACGTTTCGGGCATAAGCACTTCATCAGGAATATGATGAAACATATCAGGCTTATGCCCAAAACGTTGATTCTCCTGTTCCTCGGATGCTACCTGACCTGCTGTGATTTTCCAGTACCACAGTCTCAACTCTGATCTCCAGCATCTGCAGTCTTCACTTTCTCCTTCCTAATGCTGTAGAAGGCTCTGGTCAGACTGGATTTGGAATACTGTGAGTAATTCTGGGCCTTGTATCTAAGGATGCTGGCATTGGAGGGCATGCAGAGGAGTTTTACAAGAATTATCTAAGGGATGAAGAGCTTATAGTATGAGGCACAGTTGAGGACTCTGGATTTGTACTCAATGGAGTTTCGAAGGCAAACGAGAATCTGATTGAAACTTACAGAATACTGACAGGCCTTGATAAGTGGATGTGGATATGATGTTTCCACACATAAGAGAGACTGGGACCCAAGGCACAGCCTCAGAATGAAGGGTTGAGAAGGAATTTCTTCAGCTAGAGGGTGATGAATCTGTGGAACTCATTGCCACAGAGGGCTGTGGAGGCCAAGTTACTGAGTACATTTAAGACAGAGATAGATAGGCCTTTCATTGGCAAGGGGATGGGGTTGAGAAACATATCAGCCATGGTCAAATGGAAGAGTAGACTCGGTGGGCCAACTAGCCTAATCCTGCTCCCACATCTGTGGTCTTTGTTGGACTCTGAATATATCCCAGTCTTCAGGACTATCTCTGATTTTGGCCTCATTATAAACTTTTTCTGTCAACTTAACTTCCTTGGTAAGCCACCTCACATTTTCATTCATTATATTTCATTTGCAAAAGTTTTGTTCACTCTATATCTCTGTAGACGCCATATCATCCTCACCACCTACCTTTCTACCTATATTTGTGGCATTCACAACCTCGGTGATAATATATTCACTTCTCTCATTAAAATCACCCCACCATTGATGCTTGTGACACTCCACGAGTTACAGGTTGGCATCGTGAATATGCTCCCCTCATTTTAACTCTCCATCTCTTATTAGTTAGCCAGTTCTCAGTCCATGCTAATGTACTATCCTCAACACCATGAGCTCTTATAAATGTACTTATGTGTAGTACCTCATTAAACACTCCTGTTGAAAATATAAATATACGATATTTACTGGTTCCTTTTTATTTATCCTGCTTGTTAAATCCACAAAGAATTCCAATCAATTCGATTGGCATGATTTTGCTTTTATGAAGCCCTATTGATTCTGTTTGATCATTTGGTGGGCGGCACGGTGGCACAGTGGTTAGCACTGCTACCTCACAGCGCCAGAGACCCGGGTTCAATTCCCGCTTCAGGCAACTGACTGTGTGGAGTTTGCACGTTCTCCCCGTGTCTGCGTGGGTTTCCTCCGGGTGCTCCGGTTTCCTCCCACAGTCCAAAGATGTGCAGGGTAGGTGAATTGGCCATGCTAAATTGCCCGTAGTGTTAGGTAAGGGGTAAATGTAGGGGTATGGGTGGGTTGCGCTTTGGCGGGGCGGTGTGGACTTGTTGGGCCGAAGGGCCTGTTTCCACACTGTAAGTAATCTAATCTAAAGGATATAAAAGAAAATTTTTAAATACATACTTTTTTATTATGCATTTATCGCATGTTCCTTTTTATCCTTGAGAACCTGTATGTAAGCTGCCTTCTTGAACCAATACAGTCCACATTCTGTAGGAAGACCCACAATGGAATTCCCTCCCTAATGGCATTGTGTGTCTACCTCCAGCACATGGACCACAATGCTTCAAGAAGCCAGCTCACCACCACCTTCTCAAAGGCAATTAGGGAATGAAATAAATGCTGGACCAGCCAGCAATGCCTGCCCATGAGCAAATTAATAAAAAAAATGCATTGCTAAATGCTCTGCTACAATATCCTCGAAAATAGACTCTAACACTTTCCCAATGATATATGTTAATTGGCCTATAGTTAACCGCTTAATGTCTCCTCCCCCTTTTGATTAAATTGGCTGCTTCCAAACCTCTGGACTTTTCCAGAATCTAAAGATTCTTGTAAGATTATTATCCATGCCTCCATTACCTCTATAGCTACTTCCCTTAATATCCTAGGATGTAACCCACTGGGTCCAGGGGACCAATTAGCCTTAAGCACCATTGGTTTCCTTCATATCTTTTCTCCCCCCCAAGTAGTAATTATTCTATTCACTTCTTTCTACCTTTTGCCTTGTTGACTTGGCAGTTTTGGAATGCTAGTACTGTGAAGAATGTTGTAAAATAGTTTTTAACTCTTCTGCTATTTCTCCATTCCCTCCCTCACCACATCATCTCATCTCTGTCTCATAAACACATTACAGCCTTGGTTCAAATATAGACAAAAGCATTACATTCCATAAGTGAGGTGAAAGTGACAGCCTTTGACATCAAGGCTGTATTTGACTGACGAGTGTGGTATCAAGGAGCCCTAGCAAAACTGGAATCGGGGCAAACTCTCCACTGGTTGGAGTTATAAACCGGCACATAGGATGTTGGTTGTGGTTGTTGGAAGTCAGTCATCTCAGCTCCAGGGTACCTCTGCAGGAGTTCCTCAGGGTAGTGTTCTGGGCCCGACCATCTTCAGCTGCTTTATCAATGACCTCCAACATCAGGTCAGAAATTGGGATATTTGCTAATGAATACACAATGTACAGCACCATGCATGACACTTTGGATACTGTAGCAGTCTGTATTCAAATGCAACAAGAGCAAGATCTGGACAATATCCATGTTTAAGCTGACAAGTTGCAAGTAACATTCACACCATACTAGTGCCAGGCAATGACTATCTCCAATAAGAGACAATATAACCACCGTCCCTTGAAATTCAATGGTGCTACCATTACTGAATTCCCCTACTATCAACATCCTTGGGGTTACCATTGACCAGAAAATTACTGGACTTGCCAAATAAATACAATGGCTACAAGAGCAAGTCAAAGGCCAGTGAGTAATTCTCCTCTTGGCTCCAAAAAACCTGTCCATCATCTACATGGGTTCAGAGTATGTTGCTGGGAAAGCACAGCAGATCAGGCAGCATCCGAGGAGCAGGAGAATCAATGTCTCGGGCATAAGCCCTTCATCAGGATTCTTGATGAAGGGCTTGTGCCTGAAACGTCGATTCTCCTGCTCCTGGGATGCTGCCTGACCTGCTGTGTTTTCCCAGCAACGACTCCTGACTCTGATCTCCAGCATTTGCAGTCCTCATTTTCTCCATCATCTAAATGGTACGTCAAGAGTGTCATGGAGTTCTCCCTACTTGCCTGGATGAGTGCAGCTCCAATAACATTCGAGAAGCGAGACACCATCCAGCACAAAGTCACCAGCTGGATTGGCACTATATCACGAGCATTCAGTTGCTTTCCAACCAATACTCAGGGTCGGCATTATGTATGATCTACAAGATGCACTGCAGACATTTGCTCCAGATCTTTAGACAGCACCCTCCACACCCACAACTACTTCCATCTGGAATGGCAAGGGCAGCAGATACATGGGAACACCACCACCTTAAAGTTTCCTGCCAAACCACCATTCTGACCTTGAAGTATGTCTGGAATTCTCTCTGTAATGGAATTGTGGGTCTACCAACAGCATGTGGACTGTAGCACTTCAAGAAGACAGCTCATCTCAAAAGCAAATAAGAACAAACAATAAATGCTAGCCAGCCAGCAACACCCACACCCCATGAGAGAATAACAAAAACACAATCTCTCTCCCAAATACACATTCAACCTCCCTTATACCCTTCCCATTCTTCACATCCTCTCGCTATGTTCCTTTCTTTCCCCCGGGTCCACTCTCGCTTCCTCCCACACATTCTCACTCTTCCTTCCTCACATATTCTCTCTTCCTGTACCATACAGCCTATCTAGTGTTCCCTCACACCCTCTTTTTCTGGCTACTTGCCTCTCTCAGACACACTCTGTCTGGCTCACTCAGCCTCACTCCACCCAGCAAGAAGTTTGAACATTTTCATCCTCTGGACTTCGAGGCACACATTCTCTGTGCTCTGACTTATACTCCTGCTTCCGCAGGCATAAAGGTATGTGCTTCCTGTTGGTGCCACTCCTCATCATCATGGCTGTGAGAAATGGGGAAGGGTGTTGTTTTCGCAGATGTAGCAAAAAGGGTAGTGATAATAAGCTTAAGCATAGCGCTGACAAACAAGTATAGAGGGCAACTGCAGGCAAAGATCAGATTAGAAAACGTCTGGGCAAAACAAGTTTGTGCAGGCAGAAAAGCAGAACAATAGAAAACACTAGCACAGCAAGTGTCAATATAGTTACAAAACGGTTGCAGCTAATGGCCCAAGGTGATAGAAGTAGAATCTAATCAAGATAAGGAGAAGTCACGTAGGGGCAGTCAGGTCACAAGTTAGGCAGAGAACTAGGATGATTGGGTAATGTAGGAGTCGGGAGAGGTGACCTCACGCATCTCAAAGGTATAACTGTATACTTGTTTCAATGCTCATTGCTCATTTGCTTTAGCATTTGACGCCCTTTCTTGCAAGATCGTAAAATAAATTGTCTTGTTTCCAGTTTTGGTGGTCTCGGCTAATTTTGTTAAGTTTGTTTCTAACAATGGCCTTCCCAAATGTGCTGCTATTTGTGTTCTTTCAGTATTCTAGAGGTGAAGAGCAAGAAGTTAATGTTGAAATTGGATAATTAGATTTTATTATCATGTGTACTCAAGTACAGGGATACAGGAGTACAGTGAAAAGTGTACAATGTCACTATTCCTGGCACCATCTTAGGTACAAAGTAGAAAAATAAGTCAAAAATTCAACATTAAAGTCCTTCTCAGTATAAAGTAGAAAAATAAAGGAATAAAGTCAGAAGTTCAACATTACATTCCTCCTTAAGTGCTTAGCCATGCCAGGCTCGCATTCCCCACAAGGGTGCGACTTCCTCCTTGCTGAGCTCGATCTCCTCTGTGTTAGGCTTGCTCTCCCCCATGCTCTTGACTGCTGCAGCACTGGGCTCAATCTCCCCTGTGCTGGGCTCAAACTGACCATGCTGCACCAAAGTCAACTCTCTCCTGTTCGTTCTGTTGCTTTTAACTGTCTTAGATACATACACCCACATCTTCAGGGTGTATGTATCTATTTCTTTCTGCCAGGAAGAAACCTTGCCTCAGACACACTGGACACCTTGAAGTTGCTGATCTCTTCACAGAAAGTAAGTAGACTAAGATAAGGAACAAAAAAAGCTGTGAAAGAATAAAAAAGTATAAGACACTCAGTGGAGGATTGTTTATAGTTGTGGGCACCACATTACAGGAAAGATGTGAATGCATTGGAGACAGTACAGAAGCAATTTACAAGAATGGTTCCAGAAATGAGATACTTCAGTTCTGAGGACAGATCGAAGAATTTGGACTGTTCTCCCTGGAGTGAAGGCTGAGAGGAGATTTGGTAGACGCTTTCAAATTTGAATAGATTGAATAGATAGGGAGAAGCTTCTCCCACTCAAAAAACACAGAAGAATGAGCAGGCATAGATTTAAACTGATGTACAAAAGAGGCAAGGGTGATGCAAGAAAAATCTTTTATTGCTCAGTGACTGGCAGAAGGCAGAGTAAGGATAAAAGGGTCTTTTTCAGGTTGAGATTGCAGAGTACTTGGAAGTGTTTGGTAAAATGGGGTAGATTCAGAATGGCTTCATCAATGGTAGGTCATGCCTGACAAATCTATTAGAATTCTTTGAAGACATAATGAGCAAGTTAGACAAAGGAGAGCCAATGAATGTGATCTATTTAGATTTCCAGAAGGCCTATCACAAGATGCTGCAGGGGAGACTGATAAATAAGAGCCCATGGTGTTAGGCTCAAGGTACTGGTATGCACATAGGATTGGCTGACTTGTAGAAGAGATAAATGGGTCTTTTTCAGGATGGTAGCCAGTGACTAGAGTTCCACAGGGGTCTGTGTTGGGAACACAATTATTGACGTGAGACATTAGCAATCTGGATGAAAGAAGTGAGAGCATTGTTGCTAAGCTTGCAGATGACACAAAGATAGATGGAGGGACAGTTTGTATTGAGGAAGAGGATAGGCTAGGAGAGTGGGCAAAGAAGTGACAGATGGAATACAATGTGGGAAAGTGTGAGGTTCTACACCTCATATAGAGGCACAGACTATTCTGTAAATCATAGAATCCCTACAGTATGGAAACAGGCCATTCAGCCTAACAAATCCACACCGACCCTCCGAAGAGCAACCCAACCAGACCCATTCCCCTACCCGACATTTCCCATGACTAACACACCTAACCTACACATCCCTGAACGCTTTGGGCAACTTAGCATGACCAATTCACCTAACTTGCATATGTTTGGACTGTGGGAGCAAACAGGAGCACCCAGAAGAAACCCACACAGACATGGGAAGAACATGCAAACTTCACATAGACACTCAAGGCTGGAATTGGACCTGAATCTCTGACGCTGTGAGGCAGCAGTGCTAACCACTGAGCCACAACATACCAAAGCAACATCCCCCCCCCCCCCCCCCCCTCCCCCCGCCAGCTAAATGGGGAAAGACTCCAGAAGTCTGAATCACAAAGGGAACTGTGAGTCTTAGTTCTGGATTCTCTGAAGTTTAGCAAGCAGATTCATTTGGCAGTTAGGAAGGCAAATGCAATACGAGCATTCATTTTAAGAGGGTCCTGTACCTAACGAAGACTATGCAGGTATTGAAGGGGTCCAGAGGTTTATAAGAATGATCCTAGAGATGAAGGGTTTGTCACAGGAGGAACAGTTAATAATTCTGGGTCTGTACTTGATGGAGATACAAATTCTGGTCTCCCTCCTGTTGGAATGATGCTGCCAAATTTGAAATAGCCCAGAAAAGATTTACAAGGATGTTGTCAGGGTTGGAGGCATAGGGAGAGGCTGAATAGGCTGGGGCTGTTTTCCCTGGAGCATTGGAGGCTGAGATGTGACTGTATACAGGGAAAACAGGAGATGAGCGGGCACTTATTTCGTTCAGATAATCGATTATTTGGTTCATCGATTAAATGCCTTTCCTCATGGTGCTTGGAGTTTTAAAAAGTCTGCTCCCCATTCAGGGGACTGTTGCAGGACACATTGCACGACCGCACCAACACCGCACCACCCACCCACTGCCCCCAGCCCACCTTCACCCACCAGGCCCTCAACACTGTCCAAATATGCCCCCCATCCACCTCTCCCAACCCCATCCAACACTACTGCCACCCCCCCAAACCCCCCCGCCCCCGTCCTCAATCCGGGGTAGCCAATCTGGACAGCAGCAAGAGTGCTGCTGCTGCTGCCTTTATGGGGTGACTCCAAATAGCACACATAGCGACACTCACACACACACACATTTTTACTGCAACATTTTGACAGGTTCCACATTTGCGCTGTACAGGACAATTTTGGAGAGATTATCTGGGGAAGGGGCCTTTAGGGTACACCCCTGCGCAGAACTCCAGGGAAAGGGTGGGGAGCGACAGAGGACGTGAGGTCAATCATTTGGATAAGGCGCCTGTTTAATCACTGTAAACAAAAGACACGATCAGTGTTGGATACACGTCTTTGATGTAATGTTTCTGTCAGGACCTCGAGATCTCCTTCGGATAATCCCATTTTTGGATAATTCGTATTCAGATAATCGAGGTTCATCTGTAGAGGTTGATAAAATCATGACAGACATGGAGAGGGTAAATAAACAAGGTCTTTTCCTTGGAGTGGGGGAGTCCAGAACAAGAGGGCATAGGTTTAGAGTGAGAGGGGAAAGATATGAAAAGGACCGAAGAGGCAACCTTAGAGGTCAGTGTATGTATGGAATGAGTTGCAGAGGAAATGGTGGAGGCTGATACTATTACAGCATTTAAAAAAGCATCTGAATGGGTATATGAATAGGAACAGTTTAGAGTGATATGGGGCAAGCGCTGGAAAATGGGACTAGATTAGGTTGGGATATCAGGTCTGAGTTGGACCAAAGGGTGTACTTCAGTGCTGTACATCTCTATGATTCTATGGGTGGGGATTTGGTCAAAACTGAACGAACACTGAGAAATCTGGTTAGAATGGATGTGGAGAGGATGTTTCCACTATATTATGGAGCGGAGTTATATCAGCCTCCAACCCCTAATCGATACTAGATTTAAATTCTATCGCGTCCAGCCTCTGCATGCAAACAGAGTCCCACAATAGCATCCAGCAACCTCACGCATGCGCAGAACCGGGTCACCTGCCGAGTCCAATAGCGCGCAGGCGCAGCGGCGACTCTTTTTCGGGGAGTGGGGGCGGAACTGATCTCGCGTGATTTGAAGCCTGGCCTTTAAATATATTTTCCCATTGGCTGACCCCTGGCATAACGTCACTCAGCGGAGGGTCAAACAGTAAATTAGCTTTAATTTCCAGCTCACAGGGTTAAAGTGATGTTTGGGAAAGGTGAGGACGTTCCTTAGGTGATTGGAAAGGGAGTGTCCTGTTTACCCAGTGCCCGGTTTTATTGAGAGACCGAAGATTTCACTTTGTTTTTGTGCCTGATTTTTATTTTCGTCCTGACGTCATCGAAGCGACCAGCCCGTGTCGTCATCACGTGGTGCCCGATGTCGCTTAAGTTTAGAGATTGTGGAGGCGCTGGAAGAGTTTGAAGATTAATTTTGAATATAGAAAGGAGCCATCTCTGTGTCTCGCTTTCGTTGTATCTTTATCTGTTGGTGATGATGTTCTATCCTCCCTGTGTTTGCAGTTTCTTCTCGCTTTCAAAACGGCTAATTTCCTAAACCTTTTCATTCATTCCGCTTTCCCAAATATTTACAAGCGTGGAAAATTTCTGAGGCCTAATTGTCGCTATTTGTAAACAAGAATAAGAAGCAGTTGTTGTTTGTTGGTAATACTTCACTTTTTGCTGCCGAGTTCTTGAAAGAATTTTCTTCAGTTCAATTTGACGATTAGTGACTGTGCCATTAATTACATCAGAGTGTTGGTTCATGTAACTCAACTTCACTGTTATGCCGCGGGATATCTGCAACAGTAAGTACATACTTCATTTTTAGACTTTTTAAAAAAAAATCTTGCCTTTCACACTGACTTGTTTGAATATTATTGAATATGCTGTTTGGTTAAATATGTCAGAAGTTGATTTTGAAATTGAGCCCGAGTAATTTGTTAAGCCTTTAGTTTTGTTGATTTGTGGCCTAAAACCATTGGAAGATGTCGTTTCTAATATTAATTTTAACTTTTAAACCTGTCAAAGAATGAATTTTTTAAAAGCACATTTTAATTCCTGCTAGCAAATGAAGAGGTTAAAGTATAGTTGGGATAAAAGCAGTCGTTTTGTTTACAAGATTTGTAACTAATTGGGAATTCTGGGCTGAAAAGTTTGGAAACTTTTATAAATGAAAATTTAGCATGTGTATTGAATTCAACTGATGCCTTTAAAATCTATATTTGGAAGCTTTTTGATCACTGGCCCCAATGCCCTTCGACTTGCTGACAATTTTTCACTTAGTTTTGCTTCTGTGAAGGGAGTTTCTTTTTGCATTAAAGATATGCTATAAATGTTGTAGTTTCAGAAGAAAGAATTTATCCTCATGTTGAACCATGTTAGCATGAATGAGTGTGATCTTTGTCAAATCTCTGATATGAGGGTGTAGAGTAACTATCAACTAAATTTCTGAAAATCATGTATGCTAGTTGTAATGATTTAATTGAAAAACTGAGCTAGTGAGGAGTGTGGGCTGAACTGAATTTGTCAGTACGACACATTTTTTGTTGGTTGTATTTTGGTGGGAAGAATCAGAATTATGGTATAGCATATGAATATCTTGGAGTTTGAAAAGGATAATGTGACATAGTATATTAAGGCACTAATCTCTCCTTTGGGATCTAGAAAGATGCAAAGTACAGTATTGTTATTTTGTAATGATGTTCTTGAAAGGGATTCTACCAATCTCTATTCCCATTCAGCTAATTGTAGTCACTAAGTTAACAGTTTCACTTAAAGGGCAAAGTGATGGTTAGCGTAAGACATTTAAAATGTTACATTTGGTGCTACTTTTCTGAACTTGCTGTGAAGAATTTTTTGTTGGAAAGGCATCCAGAGAGGTTTAATCTTGCTGCACTCTTTGAAATGCTGGATGCTGACACCTACTGCCAACAGAAGGAAAAAAGTTTGTCAGTATTATTGACATTCCTCACGGAATACAAATGTTCTCTCTCAAATCTGAATAAGTGAAAATAATATTTGAAGTGATATCTCTTTTATTTACATTATCCAACTTTGGAAATGAATCCAATGTCAGATGGTGGTCATGTTGAGAATTTTCAAGGCATCTGGTGTGTTTGGTTGAAAATATTTTATATTTATTTGTGCAAACTGGCACATTATTTTAAAAAAAGTGACAACTTACATTTATTCCTGGCTTGTCTTGAAGAATTTGGGGAATGGGTGGCATGTTGGGAAGGACATTCTTGCAATTGGTGATTGTCAGCATTTGTCTTTTTGGTTTTATGTCTTTATTAATTGTAGCATTTTATCTACATTTATTTTTGAGGTGTAGTTAATTTCCGTAAAAGCTTTCACATTGGTTGTTCAAACTAGATATGCACGAATATCTCTGTGTAGAAACTGAATCCATGGTAATATGTGGGTTCTTGCTTCAATTCTGGTAAACTGTATGATACTATTCACACTTAAAATTGTGTAAGTCAAATATAAATTCAATTTCTGTTCACCTCCCTTTTTGATGTAGTTCTGACAGGTTGCCTATTTGCAATAGAAATGGAACAAAACATTTCTCTTGCTGCATGCTGCAGCACTATTGGTAGCTCTTTTGGTATGGAGTCTTTATTTCTCTTATTCTCATCGCTTATATTGCTTAGTACAAACTCTACAGTAAATAATTTATGGAGTTGTGAACTGTTTCAGGTTTCCTTTTTTTCACACTAGTCTCCATGGGCTGAAGTAGGTGCAGTAATTATGTACATTTGTAAAACCAGAAAGAATAAAAGTTTCGTGAGAGCCAAAGCTTCATATTATTGATATTTTGAAAGTGCTCACAATTTATACATTGTTACCAGGCTGGACAAGTAATTATGATGATTTGTCTACTGCTTGTTGCAGATTTTAGTGCAAAAAAGAGCACTTTATGAAAATTCTCACAAGCAAAGCAGATTATACTTATGAGCAAATTACCTTGAATTCCATAGGAATGTCTAATTTCTTTTCATGTGCATTTCTACAGTTTTCAAACCTTTTATCGGGTTCATACAGCAATAAATGCAGATGTAGTTAAAACTGGAAAAATGAACCTTTGAATGACCCTTGGGTTGTGCTGCGATGAAAAGAAGCAGAGTCGTGTGGTGCTGTTGCTGGGAAGTTCACACTGTGGAATTGCTCCCTTTTGTTGAAGAAAGGTATGTTGATAGATCCTGAATTGTGATAAGACCATAGTGCACTGATCTGTGTGTAGCAATATTTTTGGAATTATTGGAGACAAAATATTCAATTCTAAATGAAAGATAAATATGTTTTGTTTATTCTGAGTTAAATTTGGAGACAGAGCTGAACTCAAGGTAATCATATGTTTTTACATTTGCAGGGATCTGCCATGAGGTGTTGATACCTTATTTTAAAACCCTGAGACATAGGACCTAAATGGCGCAGCATGACTTTGCTCCAGCCTGGCTTAATTTTCCAACTCCACCTTCATCAACAAAGGTATTAGAATACACCTTTTAAATTTTTGCATTTTCAGATGTTTGAAAACCTCTCCTCCTTGTTTTTGGTTCACATATTTGTTTTACATGGATTCTTTTGAGTACAAGTGGACTATTAAATTCTTAGTGTGTAAGAATATGATTCTCCAGTTGAGGACTGATGTTGCTTGTGACTTTTTTGAACTGGTTTTAGTTGGATTAATTTGACCAGTTCTAATAAAGATTCATTTAAAACATCAAAAAAGATGTTATTTCCTTACCTGTTGAATTCTCAGTGACTATCCTGCTTTGGATGCAACATTGAGCATTTGTTTCTCAAAATAAATTGGAATGCAATAATTTGCATTGTTGGACAAAATTTCAGAGCATAAATTCAAGCCACTTCACTTGGCCTCTGGGTATCTGAGTCCCCTTTTATGGTAGCAAATTCAAAATAATGCAGTTTTCCTGAACTGGCCCAGAACCCTCTGTTATTACTTTCTTCCAACTCTCTATTTTCCTTTAAATGATGCAATCCTGTTTCAATTTCTGTGAGTTGCAAAAAGTTCCATGCTTCAGAAATTCTAGACAACAAATTCTAGAACCTTCGCATTGGCTACAAGGTAGTAATATATTAGCATTAATTCATTAACAGACAAAAAATAGAATATAAATAGTGTTCATTTCCCTGCTAGTTACAACCAGGGCTTCTGGTTGTAACTAGCAGGAATCTGAAAAATAAAAAGCACTTAATGGCTGCAGTCTGTTATTACATACATTATTTAGGTGAGGGAACTAGTCCAGTTTACTGAAGTGACAGTGGGAGCTGGCTGGTGAGAAGGTAAACTGCAGAGACTAGAAAAAGGATACAGAACCCTAGAAATGGGAGAAGATAGAATCATTTGGCCCTTTTTGATCCAGCTTTGCTGATAACTGAAATCATGCCTTGATCCTCTAAGTTCAGTAGGATGATCCCCAGTATGCAGGTATTGTCTTATGAGCTATGGTTGAACAGGAAATTACTCTAGTCACACTAATTTAGAAGACCGAGAGGTGATCTAATTGAAACATAGGATTCTTAAGGGACTTAATAGGGGAAATGCTGAAATGTTTCACCTCATTGGAGACTTGAGGACCAGAGGTGGTGGCACTACATTATTCTGAGACTTAAGTTAAGACTGAGTTGAGGAGGAATTTCTTTTCTCGGGTGGTTAAGTTTCTTTGGAACTCCAGAGCTGTAAAGGCAGAGTTCTTGCGTATATTTAAGACTGAGATAGATACTTAATCAGTAGGAAAGGGGAGGATTAAGGAGAAAGGGTAGGACAGGCTAAGTGAGAAGTGCTAGATCAGCCATGATTCTATTGAATGGCAGAACAGACTCAGGGGACTGAACGACCTACTTCTTCTGTTTCTATTTTTTATGGTCTCTATCTTTTTTAACCCATCCTCCTGCAGCTCACTCGGTTTAATCTATATCCTTTTGTTTTTCTGACAGTTCATTTTCCCACTTAACTTTTTATCACAAGCAAATGTGGTTACATCATACACTATTCCCATATTTGAGTCATTGATGCCAATTATAAATAGGAATTCCAATCACTTGATTCTTGTGGTACCCCAAGAGTTGTGGTTAGCAAACCTGAAATTGATCCACTCTTTGCTTACTGTTTTTGAATTAGTTGACGAATTTTTATTTCATGCCAACATGTTTCACTCAATCCCACAAGTCCGAAATATGTGCAATCTCACTTTTATTAAATGCTTCTTGAAAATCTAAATGCAAAAGATATCAAGACCAGAAGCAAGAGTAGGCCATCTGGCCCTTTGGGCCTGCTCTGCCATTCAATAAGATCATGACTGATCTTTTTGTGGCTTCTGCTCCATTTAGACATCCTCTCACCATAATCATTAATTCCTTTACTGTTCAAAAACAATTCATCTAAGCTTTAAAAAACATTCAAGTGAGGAAGTCTCCATTACTTCATTGCGCTGGAAATATAACAAATTCAGAACTCTTTGGGTGAAGAATTCCATCCTCCATTTTGTTCTATATCTGCTCCCTTTAATTTTGAGTTTTTGCCTCAAAGATACATTGGTTGTCCTCTATCTATCCTCTCATGACAGTCTCAAAAACATTTAACAAATATTTGTAAAGAAAATGCTTTTTTTTTTTAAACTTGAACCAGATTGCAGAAAAGCTTCAACCTTTGTTACATTCCAGCATTTTCTCGGTAACTGACCTATATTTCTTTCTTTTCTCTTCTCTCGTTTCTTGAATAGCGAGGTTAAGTCGTCTTCCTTGATATCTATGTTGGCTGTTCTAATCACTCTGGAAAATGAAAACCAATGAGTTTGCTATCTCTTTGGTTCCCTGTTTCAATATTAGGTTGTAAGCCATTGCTCATGGAGATCTGTCAATTCAAGTCCCATTAATTTATCCAGTGCTATCTTTTATGAATATTAATACTGTGCATTCCACATTTCCACTAAACAGTCTTGGTTTGTCACTTCTTATAAAGACAGATGTAAAGTTAATTTTGTTTAATCCCCACTAAATTAATTAATCCCCAATTTAAAAAAAAATCCCCTGCTTTTTGAGTCCCATTCAATTCTTCCCTTTTTTTAAATGCTATCAAAACTCTTCAGTTTTTTTTAATGTCATTCCAATTGTTTTATGCTGATTTATTCTCCTTTTTTGTTTCTTGGTTGCCTACTTTGCATTTTTAAAATTCTTCCACACTTTGGGCTTAAATTTCAAAATAAAACTATATTATTAATCTCAATATGCATACTTACAGTTTCAACCAAAGCCATTTGGTCCAACATATGTAAGATCAAATGTGAGTTTTTCTCTTCACTGCAATTGCAAGCATTCTATCTTTGTCTACTCAACCAGATCCTTTTAAAGAAAGACTTGCATTTGGATAGTGCTTTTCACAATGACTGGACGTCTCAAAACATTTTACAGTCACTGAATTACTCTTTGCAGTATTGTTGTTATAATCAGTTAATTTGTTTACACACCATTCCTAAAAGTAGAAATATAATAATACCCTGATACTTTATTTTTGGTAATGATGGAGGGTTAAACATTGGGCAAGAGACCAGGTATTGCTCCCATTTTCTTTTTTGAAATGTTTACCTCTACTGGAATAGTTAGCTGGGGTCCCACTGTAATGCCTCCATTCGGAAGACAACAGTCAGCATTCCCTCAGTACTACTCTTGTGTCAACATTTGATTTTGTTATTGTGCTCATGCCCTGATTTGAGAATCATTATTTTCAATACTTTGGGCTACTCCTCAATCATAATTTCACAAGATTGAAAAAAACCTAACCTCGCAGTCTTTTCTGATGGGTAGTCCCTGACATTTTTGTTACCACTCCAATTAATTTAATACTGTCTTTAATTTTTCTTATTAGCATATTTGAACCACAATTCCCACAGAATGTTTGTTATTCTTTTAAAGGAATTTTATTTCAAATAAATGAAGTTGATTTTTGTTAAATGACTTTCATTGCGTAACTATGAAAAGCACTAACTTTTAAAGCACATTAAAGCAATAAGACTTATCAGGGTTCTAAAGCAAAATATGACAGTGAATTGCCTAAGGAGGTATTGGTACAAATGGCACAAGATTTGGCCAAACAGGTTCAGTTTGAGGAGCATCTTGAAGGCAGAAAGGATGGTAGAGGGGGTTAGCGGCTGAATTCCAGAACTGAAGATTTTCGCATCTGCAGATGGGTACTGTTGATGGAGCAATTAACAATGAGGATGAGTAAGATTGTGGAATTAGATGTAAAAGTAACGGAAGATTTTGGGGGTGGGGGTGTAGGTTGTGGGGAGAGTTGAAAATATGGATGTGATCAAAGTTACTTGATGTTGAATATCTGCACCAAATTGTTACTTTGAGAATGTTACGTAGAATTGCAGCATCTTTGGTCTTTTAACTGAACTTATTTTGTTCATGATACCGATCTGGCAAATCTCTTGCACCCTTTCTGAAGCCTTCAATTCCTTCTGAAGGTGTGATGCTCTACCTCTTTCTTTTTCTTTTCCCCATGAATGTTTCCTTCTGTAACTTATCTTTGTCTGTTAAATCTTTTTGGACTATTAAGTTCCTTTGGTTGTCATAGTTAATAATACTTCTGACTCTTCAACTTTGCATTCAAAATATTCATACCATTCATTTTCTTTTCTAAAAGTTTCCTGGTTTTGATGTTTAATTTTTGCTATCCAAAACTGGGATCTAATTGGCTCTTATTATGATTGAGCTTATTAATGTAGTGGTGATCTCAGGTTAAATGCTTAATGGAGGTCATTGATGAAGAGCCAAAGTAACACAGCTCAGTTTGATCTCCGCCTTCGTAATGTTGGGGTACCCTATAATTGACTTATGTCATTAGCCCAGGAAAACTCGCCACCCAGTTTAGGTTTTGTTTGAAACTGCTGCTTATTATTTGTTGACATGTGGACTATGCTATCTGTGAGGCTCAGGAACTTCAATGTTCCCGTTTCCACATTGCTATTGAAATCTTTGTAAAAGGTTACACCTGATTCAGGCGTAACTCCATTTCAATTGCAATGTGATTAATAAAAACTTGAAGAACAAACTGACTCCAATTTATGTTCATTTAATGCTGCGAAACAGATTAGACTTATTTCAATTACATTTTTTCTGAAAAAGTTGGAGTTTAGTTTCT
Organism: Chiloscyllium plagiosum; assembly: GCF_004010195.1. Taxonomy (NCBI): domain Eukaryota; kingdom Metazoa; phylum Chordata; class Chondrichthyes; order Orectolobiformes; family Hemiscylliidae; genus Chiloscyllium; species Chiloscyllium plagiosum. The sequence continues at coordinate 70,798,178 of NC_057710.1, forward strand.
GCCTTTACCTCCTGTACATGACTACATTTAATTTGCTTAGTCCACAAAAAAAATTGCTTTTGTTTCCTGGCTGGACATCTGTGAAAATTCCTTGATGTAAGTTGGCTGCTACAACAGCCTGGTGTCTGCATCAAGTTGGAGTGGAGGCAATGTCCAGTGACGAATACTGTAGAAATTGTGAATTGACTGATTTCAGAGGTGAAGCCATAGACTCATAAAATGATGACAGCACAAGAGGTCATTCACCCTGAACTATTTACTACAACTCTGAAGAACAGCGCTGAATTCCACTTCTCTGCTTTTCTGCTAGCTTTGCATTTTTTTTTTTCCTGTCTTGTGTTTATCCAATTCCCATATGAATCCCTCAGTTAACTCGGTCTGAGTGGGGTGGAAGCACTGTTGCAGATCCCAATCACTGACTGCATTTTAAAAACCAATAAAATTTTCTTGTATCACTAATTCTTTTGACACCCTGCATACACCAGTGTCCTCTGGTTCTGGATCTTGCAGCAAGGCTTTTTATGAGGTGAAAGATGAGTGCCTTTCGTTACCTCTTTGACCACAAGCAACACATCTGCTGTAGAATTGTTTAGCAGTGCTTCCATTAACTAGGTTATTACTATTCCAATAATTTCCTGGCTGATCCCTCTCACTATACACCATAGCCTTCAGTTCATGCAAAATGCTGCCAGTATCCTAACGAAGACCCATTTTAAATTTTTGGCCAAAAGTTAGCTTTTTATATCTTGAATTTCATATTCTTATCTTGGTATTCTGATTTAGATTCAAAATGTGGAGGTGCCAGTGTTGCATCTGGGTGGACAGTCAGAAGTCACATGACATGACACGAGGTTTAGTCCAACAGGTTTATTTGAAATCACAAGCTTTCAGAGTACTGCTCCTTCGCCTGACAAAGGAGCAGCACTCTGAAAGCTTGTGACAGCAAATAAACTGGTGGAGTATAACTTTGGTGTCGTTTGAATTCTGACTTGATTCACAATCAAGTATTGGGTCTTTATCATTTCTTTAATTGCCTCTGACCTTGAATCACTCTGAGATCTCTCATCTCCCAATTTTAGCCCTTTTGTGCATCCTAAATTTTATATTCTCCACCACTGATGGCTGTTCCTTGAGCTACTTAGGCCCGAAGCTATGAATTCTTTGTTTAAAAACTCATAAAATGTTGTGTTTTTATGATTCCATCTAAGTGTCAATGCATTCCTGTGAATTGTCTTGGACCATTTTAGAACGCAAAAGTATCTTTTGCTGTAATCACTGTATTCCCCAGATCCATTTATTGGTGGTATTGTTTTATCCTGTTTGTTGAGTTATTTGCGCAATTTGTGTAAGGGGAGGTCAAAGTTTGGGAGAAGATTTGTTGCTCGGGTGCTCGTTGTTGTGGTTCTGTTCGCCGAGCTGGGAATTTGTGTTGCAGGCGTTTCGTCTCCTGTCTAGGTGACATCCTCAGTGCTTGGGAGCCTCCTGTGAAGCGCTTCTGTGATGTTTCCTCCGGCATTTATAGTGGTTTGAATCTGCCGCTTCCGGTTGTCAGTTCCAGCTGTCTGTTGCAGTGGTCGGTATATTGGGTCCAGGTCGATGTGCTTATTGATTGAATCTGTGGATGAGTGCCATGCCTCGAGGAATTCTCTGGCTTGTCCTATAATAGTAGTGTTGTCCCAGTCGAACGCATGTTGCTTGTCATCTGAGTGTGTGGCTACTAAGGATAGCTGGTTGTGTCGTTTTGTGGCTAATTGGTGTTCATAGATGCGGATCATGAGCTGTCTTCCAGTTTGTCCTGTGTAGTGTTTTGTGCAGTCCTTGCATGGGATTTTGTACACGACATTGGTTTTGCTCATGCTGGGTATCGGGTCCTTTGTTCTGGTGAGTTGTTGTCTGAGAGTGGCTGTTGGTTTGTGTGCATGTTGTGATTCAGAAACTAGGCCCAGAATGTGCTTGAGATGGTGATGACTAAGTTGGACTTGCATTATCAAAGCTAGAATTTTTCATGAAATAGTGCATTTGTGTAATTCTCTTCCACTGTAAAGTTACATATGTATTTAATATTGGTGACCTGTTGTTGCTTACTTAGTACAGCTGAAAATTCATTTGTTGACAAACATAAACATTTTTGAGTTACCACACTTGATTCACTGAAAAGGATTTGAAAAGATGTATAGTGAAAGGGAGTGGAATAATTGGATGATTCTGTCAAAGGGCAAATGCCTGACAAATGGTGACTGGTCTTCTTTGTATGAATCAAAGATTCTCTGAACCACTAACTGGTAGAAACTGATGAGCTTCTTATATAAAAAAAAGTAGTTAGTATAAAAATATTATCTTAAACATACATGTGGTACCCCAGAATAAGCATAATTTGAGGAGCCTTTCTAAATCAACAAATCTCTCAATTTTGTCAACCTTTTGTGACTAGTTTTGTTGCTGGGGCCTGGTTTATGATTTGTTTTCTGTATTGTTTACTATTTCAAAACATCAGTACATGTGGGTTTTCGTGTAATTGAATTCTGTCATGCTTTCTGGACTTATGTATAGATTTGGCTGATTTGTGCTGAAGCTTTAAAACAAAACCTTTATTTTTGTTTCCTTGGTTTCTTTCTAAAATTGTGTTGGGTCTGTTGGTTGCTTTAGTTCTTTATTACCCTATCTGTTTTATTAGTAATTTTACTAATTTAAGAGTAAGGGGCTTGATAAGACTTTAGTTTGATTGCGTAATGTAAACAGTAAGTCAGGGGGTGTTGGAATAATCAAACTTTTTTTTTTCAAAAGCTAATTTACGTCTTTGCTTAATATGCTCTTAGAAGTATTTTTCCCTTGTAAATGAGTTGTCTGAATCTGTAGCCTAATGTAAAATGTTGCTGGTTTTCCTGTTTAAAATTGGTTGTGAATTTGTTCATGTTGTTAGATGCTGATAATTTGAAAGGTTATCAGAATAGCAAGTGCACCTGGAGTGAACTTTTTAATGCATTCCTAGAATGAGAAGATTTCAATCCACACGATTTATAATACCTTTTTTGCATTCATTATGCTGAAAAGTAGTTATGCGTATTTCCACGGGTGTTGTTCATTTTCTGTTGAATTAACCCTAGTGTAAAATGGTTTTCTTCTGACCACTTTACAGAGATTCATGCTATTTGACATGCTTCAAACTTGGTTAAGACAAAAAGTTAAAACCAACATTTTGCTCTCAATTTGATCAGATTTGTCAAGTATTGTTTGACAAACTACAGAAGTGCTATTGTGCATTCTTTGAGATCTTTGCTTTATGTGGTAGACTAATTTTCCAACAATTTCATAATAGCAGACAAAACAGCATGTTTTTCAATGGCAAATGGAAAGGCAATTTTTGCTCTCATACGCCTTGCATTTTGTAATGTTCATGACTGACATTCATGAAACTGCAAAAATTATGAATCAAATCACGTAAATGTCATCTGAATGGAAATACTATCAAAAAAGATAAGGGGCACATTAAAGTGGAAATAAATAGGAGCAGTTGAGAATTCCCTTGGAATCCATGCTAACCGTTGTGAAACACTTGTATAATGAAAGTTAGTGTGGTCTTGTTAATGTTCTACCTTGTAAATTCTTTTTGTGACTTTGATTTTATTTAACCAGGGTTATTGGCTGTAATCGGATCACATTTTGTTTTCCTGTAAAATTACTCCAGCTCACTCCTAATTAATTTTTGTAATTGCATTCGCATTCGAGTTAGAAATGCCAAATCCATATGTCCATCCTTGAAAATTATAATATAATTGAAACAGCATACTCTGATTAAATGTGCTCAAAATTATCTGTTGGGTATATCATATAATTAATAGCTGATGGAATAATTATGATGTCCTTCTCTCCAACATGCATAGTAAGTTGATTTTAAACTTAACCACAAAAATGTTTCCAGTTTTGAACACCTTTTTATGGGCTTTGGGTTTCTCATTTTCTAATGCATTATCTTCTGTTGAGACCTATTACTTGAATGTGTGAATAGTACACTTTAATAATACCAATTTAGAATTCAGAAGGATTGTAAATTGTCTAACAGGTTAATAATATTTCAGTATTAAAATGGTTTTCTGTTTCAGTTGTCAAAATGTCATCAGCTATGTTCATACATTAGTAACTTTTTGTCTTACTTTGGTCATGGGGATGTAAATCATACCACTCTTACAAATATATAGTTCAAAAAAATATTAAATTGATATCATAACCTCTCCTGAACAGGTTGATTTTAAATATTATTGGGAATATTTCCCCATTTTCAGCCTATCTGGTATTGCATTACTGGGAATTGAGTGTGAGTCACATTTTTAATGAAGTCTACTTTCACCCATCCTCACTTGCCCCAGGGATATTTTAGTCACCTTGTTTGACAATAGACAATAGGAGCAGGAGTAGGCCATTCTGCCCTTCGAACCTGCACCACGATTCAATATGAGCATGGCTGATCATCCTAAATCAGTATCCTGTTCCTGCCTTATCTCCATAATCCTTGATTCCACTATCCTTGAGAGCTCTATCCAACTCTTTTTCTTAAATGAATCCAGAGACTGGGCCTCCACTGCCCTCTGGGGAAGAGCATTCCACACAGCCACCACTCTCTGGGTGAAGAAGTTTCTCCTCATCTCTGTCCTAAATGGTCTACCCCGTATTTTTAAGCTGTGTCCTCTGGTTCGGCACTCACCCATCAGCGGAAACATGTTTCCTGCCTCCAGAGTGTCCAAT
>NC_057710.1:70804837-70835630 GCF_004010195.1 Chiloscyllium plagiosum
ATTGTCACTTCTGATTGTACCCTCTCCCTCTCAAATTGCAGATTGGAGCTTATTGTATTATGGTCACTACTTCCCAATGGCTCCTTCTCGAGGTCCCTGATCAATTCTGGTTCGTTGCACAATACCAGATCCAGAATTGCCTTCTCCCTGATCGGCTCCAGCACCAGCTGTTCTAAGAATCCATCTCTGAGGCACTCCACAAAGTCTCTTTCTTGAGGTCGAATACCATCCTGATTCTCCCAGTCTACCTGCATGTTGAAATCCCCCATAACAACTGTAAAGTTGTTATGGGGGATTTCAACTTTGATCTCCAGCATCTGCAGACCTCACTTTCTCCTCGAAATCCCCCATAACAACTGTAGTAACATCTTTGCGGCAGGCCAATTTCAGCTCCTGATTTAACTTGCATCCGACATCCAGACTACTGTTTGGGGGCCTGCAGATGACTCCCAAGTGGGTCTTTTTACCCTTAATATTTCTCAGTTCTATCCACACTGACTCTACATTCCCTGATTCTAGGTTCCCCCCCCACCCCACGCAAGGGACTGAATATCATCCCTTACCAACATGACCACCCCACCCTCTCTGCCTGTCAGTCTGTCCTTATGATAGCATGTGTAGCCTTGAATATTCATATCCCAGGCCCAGTCCACTTGAAGCCACATGTCAGTTATCCCCACAATATCGTATCTGCCAATTTCCAAAAGAACCTCAAGCTCATCCATCTTATTTCTAATGCTTCGTGCATACATGTATAGTATTTTTAATTTGTTACTGCTCTCATCCTTCCCATCAACTCCTATTTCACTCAACCTTCCAGCATGATCCCTTTGAGTTTTCTGCCTCATTGATACAGTTGTCTTTCTTGACTTCTCTTGTTCTAACTTTCCCTCCAATTTCCTTCTTGAACATCCAGTTTGTCCCCCCCCCGCTACTGAGTTTAAATGTAGCGGTGTTGCAGTAGTAAACCTGCCTGCCAGAATGCTGGTCCCTAACCTATTAAGGTGCAAACCGTCTCTCTCTCGTAGAATTTATGCTTACCACAAAACATACCCCAGTGATCCAAGAATTTAAATCCTTGCTTCCTACACCAGTTCGCCAGCCACACGTTCAAGTCCATTATCTCCCTGTTTCTGGCCTGACCAGCCCGAGGAACTGGAAGCAAACCGGAGATAACCACCTTGGATGTCCTGCTTTTCAGCCGCCTTCCTAGTTCTCCGAAGTTCCGCTGTAGTATGTTCCTCCTCCTCTTCCCGACATCATTTTGTGCCGACATGTACCACCACCTCTGGCTCTTCACCTTCGTCCTTGAGGATTTCCTGCACTCTGTCTGTGATGTGTTTAACCCTGGCACCAGGAAGGCAACACACCATCCTTAAGTCCCGCCTGCTGCCACAAAAACCCCGGTCAGTTCCTCTCACTATGGAGTCCCCTATTACCACGGCTCTGCGCAATGTCCGACTCTTCCGCTCTGTCTCCATGCCAACTTTTGATTGACAGACCTGGCTGCCTCACGGACTGGCAGTGTCCTCTGTCTCTACTGTTTCCAAAAGATTCAACTTGTTCCTGACCGGTACTTCCCCTGGGGTCTCTTGCACCTGTCTCCTCTCTGCCTTCCTCATTGTCTGCTCTCTTCTGCTATGATTTGGTGTAATAACCTCGCTGAAGGTCTTGTCCAGAAAGATCTCATTCTCTCGGATGAGCCTAAGGTCCTCGAGTTCTTTCATCAGTGCTGCAATATGCTCTCAGTAGCTGAACGTGCACACACTTTCCACACTTATATGAGCCAGACACACCAGAGTTGTTGACCTCCCACATCAAGCACGTAGCACACTGAACCAGCTTGGCAGTCATGTCTTCACCCTCTTCAACTATGGCGTAATCACTTTACTCAACCTCCTTGTCAAAGCCTCACTCTTCAATCCACAGGAACTTTCTTGGACCTTCTTTTTGGGGCAAGTCTGTGGACTCGTTAATTTAGGTTAGAGGAGGAGGGAGGGAGGCCCTACTTTGTAGGACCTGGGGTCTAGAACACACCCACTCTAATAACAATCACTTACCTTCCCGACTGGCTTTGTGCTCTGCCTTCACTTCCGCCCAGCTCCCACCGCTCTCTGATGCTCTCGAGAGATGTTGTGACACATCCAGGGCAGAAAGGACTTGAATCTGGATTTTTTGGCCCAGAAGTCAGACTTTTGGCTTCTGCCAAATTAAAGCAAACTAAACAGACTGATTTTTGGTTTGCTTGTTGGGATCAATTTATTGAGATTACACTTAATTAGGCAAATTGCAGTCAATCTCAAAGTTATTTCCTGATAGCACTAACACACAAGGACGGTAGATGTCACAGATTTAATAGATGGTTCACTTTACACGTACAGTCCATTTTCCAAGTCCTAAAGTCCTTCAGTGCTGTGAATTTACTCTTAAAATTCCAGCTTGCTTTTTTCTGGGGCTTAGCCTGATCTCCAACCAACAACAACTCATGGCATTCACCAACAACACACGTTTGTAGAAGCCTCTCCACTCTGAATGCAGTAGTTAATTCAGGCAATCAAGACTAATGTCTATGTAACCAAAACAACTGCAGCGGTTGTTGTGTATTGGTCTACTACTACCTTCTTGCACCTGTTACTATCTGCAGCCTGCACGCACCAAACCACTGGGACCTAAGTTTGAACAGCATTTTTAAAGTAAAGCATCTGCTTTCCACCATTGCCAATTTCTCTGCGCGTCTGAAATTCCATTTTCCATTTTAGTTTCTTCAACTGAAGGATTCAGTTTCTCTTTGTTAACTGGAACTGAAGCAGAAACTTCAGATATGTTCTGTCTGAAGAAGGAAAACACCAAGCTTTGAGACCATGGATTCCATTGTACATTCTCTCTCAAACTTGGCTGGAATAGGAATTCACTTTAAATTCAGCCTACAACATGCCCATCTTTGTCCCAGCCCTGCATAAAATTAATCCATATAGTCTGTATTCCATTGCTAATAGTTGTAAGGTCATTGAAAACTGTGCCATATTCGGTTGAAACTTCCCGATGCGTTGTTTGCAGTGCATTGGTTGAAGTGTTGCATGTAAGTTTCCCTGTTTGCTTACAACAAACCAATGCCATTTTGTTTTAAACTGGTTTTGTTAAATTAATACAAATAGGAATTTTATGCAAATGTGATTCTTATCCAATTTGCTTGCTCTCAGAAGCTGATCATTTGTCAATGATTTGGATGTGAGCATAAGAGGTATAGTTATTAAGTTTGCTGATGATATCAAAATTGGAAGTGTAGTGGACAGCAAAGAAGGTTACCTCAGATTACAACGGGATCTTGATCAGATGGGCGAATGGGCTGAGAAGTGGCAGATGGAGTTTAATTCAAATAAATGCGAGGTGCTGCATTTTGGGAAAGCAAATCTTAGCAGGACTTATACACTTAATGGTAAGGTCCTAGGGAGTGTGGCTGAACAAAGAAACCTTGGAGTGCAGGTTCATAGCTCCCTGAAAGTGGAGTCGTAAGTAGATAGGATAGTGAAGGAGGAGTTTGGTATGCTTTCCTTTATTGGTCAGAGTATTGAGTACAGGAGTTGGGAGGTCTGTACAGGACATTGGTTAGGCCACATGTGCGGCTGTACAGGACATTGGTTAGGCCACTGTTGGAATATTGCGTGCAATTCTGGTCTCCTTCCTATCGGAAAGATGTTGTGAAACTTGAAAGGATTCAGAAAAGATTTACAAGGATGTTGCCAGGGTTGAAGGATTTGAGCTATAGGGAGAGGTTGAATAGGCTAGAGCTGTTTTCCCTGGAGCGTTGGAGGCTGAGGGGTGACCTCATGGAGGTTTATAAAATCAGGAGGGAAATGGATAGGATAAATACACAAGTCTTTTCCCTGAGGTGGAGGAGTCCAGAACTAGAGGGTTTAGGGTAAGAGGGGAAAGATTATACAAGAGACCTAAGGAGCAATTTTTTCACGCAGAGGGTGGTACGTGTATGGAATGAGCTGCCAGAGGATGTGGTGGAGGCTGGTACAATTGCAACATTTAAGAGACATTTGGATGGGTATATGAATAGGAAGAATTTGGTGGATATGGGCAGGGTGCTGGCAGGTGGGACTGATTTTAGGTTGGGATATCTGGTCGGCGCGGATAGGTTGGACCGAAGGATCTGTTTCCATGCTGTACATCTCTATGCCTCTAAATGGCAAAAAAAGCACTGGAATAGTAGAGAATTCACTACATAAGTTTTTAGATTAGAAGAAAACTTTCAAGTTTGGAATTGATTACTGAATAATACTTGAACATTTCTGTTATGAGTTTCAGGCTGTTGGATATATTTCACCTACTTGATATGAAGGACTGTTTCCATCAGCAAGCCCTCTCTCCAAATCAAAGTGTGACTTTAGAGTGTCTGGTCATTTGCCATTGCACAGGATTAAACAGAATAACCTTTTCTAGTATGCCATGCTCTTTAAAAATGACACCAGCTCTCTCTGTCTCATATCCTCCTCATCTTCAGGCAACTGAATAATCCCTTTTCAATCTTGTGGTTTAGACTATAATCTGAGTCCAGTTTATAAAGGTAAACCTTGGAACAATAACAAATTTAAATCCAGAATTAATTGCTTAGAACATCATAATGTTAATTCCCAATTTCAAAGCTAAGGAGTTGTGTAGCTTTCCTAACTCTACCAGTAATTCAAAGACTGAATTATTATCTGTTTTATCAAGTTTTATGTGAGACGGAGACCTTTTTTTTTATGGAACCTTGTTTGCTCTCCTCCACTCTTTTATAAAAGAGCAGGAGGAATTGCTGAACAGGTCAAAAAGTGCCAAATATACTATTAGCCTAGGCATAGAGCAGTCATTCGGTTCGTGATTGCTGTCAATAGTTGATGTTTTTCACTAATGACCTGATCCTTCTTCCTATATTCTCCTCTGCTTTGTCAGCCTCTAAACAGCATCTCAAACAATAATTGACAGTTTCCTATACAAAATGATATAAAATATATAATTTCAAACATCTGGTACTTTGACACAAATCATTCTGAACTGTTTTTCTGTGAAAGAGATGAGCTCGGTTTCAAAACAGTTGGTTGAAGAGCTTGAAACTTTGTCTACATTCTGGTTGAAAAACCAAAAGAACTGCCCATGCTGTAAATCTGAAACAAAATCAGAAGTTGCTGGGAAAGCTTAACAGGTCTGATTTGCGTCTGTGAAGAGAGATCAGTTAACATTTCAGGTCTGGTGACCCTTCTTCAGAAGTGAAAATAGCTAGGAAAATGTCAGTTTATATGATTAGATTAGATTACTTACAGTGTGGAAACAGGCCCTTCGGCCCAACAAGTCCACACCGACCCGCCGAAGCGCAACCCACCCATACTCCTACATCTACCCCTTACCTAACACTACAGGCAATTTAGCATGGCCAATTCATCTGACCTGCACATCTTTGGACTGTGGGAGGAAACCGGAGCACCCGGAGGAAACCCACGCAGACACGGGGAGAATGTGCAAACTCCACAGAGTCAGTCGCCTGAGGCGGGAATTGAACCCGGGTCTCTGGCGCTGCGAGGCAGCAGTGCTAACCACTGTGCCACCGGATATGCAGAAGAGAGGGTGGAGGGAGGGGGTTCAGACTGAATGATTGGGCTCTGTCACCATTTGAGAGGGAAGAACAGTTGGACAGACAAAGGAGTGATAACCATCTGGCTGGGAGGGTTAATAGTTGTTAAATCGAGACTGTTTAGTGGCTAACGATAGGTAGTGTTGATGCGGAGGTGCCAGTGTTGAACTGGGGTGGACAAAGTTTAAAAATCAATTAGGCGAAAGTGAGGACTGCAGATGTTGGGAGATCAGAGTCAAGAGTAGTGGTGCTGGAAAAGCACAGCAGGCCGGGCAGCATCCGAGGAGCAGGAAAATTGACATTTTGGGCAGGAGCCCTTCAACAGAAATGAGGCTTGGAGCCTCTGGGGCGGAGAGATAAATGGGAGGGGAGGGTGGGGCTGGGGAGAAAGTAGCTAAGCGTGCAATAGGTGGATGGCGATGTATAAAGGTGATAGGTCGGAGAGGAGGGTGGAGCAGATAGGTGGGAGGAAAGATTGGCAGGTGGGAAGAACGATTGGCAGGTAGGACAGGCCATGAGGATGGTGCTGCAAGTCTGTTTCAGGACATGATTGAAGAGCTTCAGGGCAGAAGAGATGACCTGGGGGTAGCAGTGAGTGAGAGACTCGCAGATCTATCTGTGTGGGGTAGTGGGCTCGGACATCTCTAATTTCGAAACCTGGCGATGTATTCCTCAGGCATCAGTTAGCTTGTGTCCCGATGGTTGGCTCGCAACACAGTGGCGCTAACCGCATAAGTCCAATTTTCGCACTGGCAAAGCTTACTACAGAAGACTGTGCTTCTCAATCTGCCCCGTCCCTTGAGTTGTGACCCGCTGGTTACGGAATGGGACAGTTGGGCACGGCCATTTGGGCGCCAGCTGATGTGGCGCAGCCCATTTGGCGACAGACGTTTTGGCACTAGGAAAAAAATGTTGATTGAAACGTAGCTTTATTTAGTTCATTTAGTAATTACGAGCAAGGCTCCTCAAGTAAACAGCTAAATGAGGAGAGAGCTAGTTTTCCTGTTTCCAAATATGTACTAGCTCAATTTCTACAAAGGAGGTGCAAACAGCAATGTACCTATTGGTCTTTGAGGCTGCATGCTCAACTACTATATACAAAAACAATTAGTACAAAAAAATGCATGCAATATATGTTCATATGTACAAGTAGTATATTTATGTTGAAATTAAACTTATCTACACCATTCGATAAACATACGTGGTTATTCAACATAACAACAGATGGTTGTATAACAGATATATTGTAACTTTGTTACACTAAAGCTGTCCATACAGACACATTGACAAATTAAGGAATGTTCTTAGCACCAAAACATCTGTCACCAAATGGGGTGGCACCAAATAGGTTTGGTGCCCAAACGGCCATGCCAAAACGCCAGTGCCCAAACTGCTGCGCCAAAACGTCCCAAACCCTCTGGTTAAACCACCACTAGTCATATCCCTCTAATGAGAGAACATCTCTCTTTCCTTGGAGCACCAAAGTTTGCAGCCATCAACTAGTTCTGTGCAGTTAAACAGCTCAAGGAGCTAAGGAGATTGCGGTAATGGTATGATTTATGGGCTGGAGTGTTCAGTAAACATAATCCTTGTGCTATGGGGAACAAATGGTTTTGTGCTGATGGTGGTTTACTAGTCATTGGCTTTGTACATGAATCACAGGTATGCAGGTATTTAAGGCAAATTGAACATTGTCCTTCATTGCTAGAGGGATGGAGTTTAATAATAGAGAGGTTAAGGTGGTGTACCTGTGTACAGTTTTGGTCTTCTTGCTGAGAAAGGATGGACTGTAGAGGATAATCACTAGGTTGATTCTGGAGTTGAGGGGATTGGTTTATGAGGAGAACTTGAGTAAATTGGGATTATACTTATTGAATTCAGAAGAATGAGGAGGATCTTACAGAAACATAAAATTATGAATGGAATAGATAAGAAGCAGGGGGGTTGTTTACACTTGCGGGTGAAACTAGAACTAGGGGGCATAGGCTGAAAATAAGGGGGAGCAGATTTAGAACGGAGTTGAGGAGGAACAACTTCTCCCAAAGGGTTGTGAATCTATGGAATTCCCTATCCAGTGAAGCAGTTGAAGCGACCTCATTGAATGTTTTAACGTAAAGATAGATTTTTGAACAGTGAAAGAATGAAGGGTTATGCTGAGCCTGAGGGTAAGTGAAGCCGAGTCCACAAAAAGATCAGCCATGATCTTATTGAATGGCGGAGCAGGCTCAATGGGGCAGATGGCCTACTCCTCCTGTTCTTTAAGATCTCTTTCAAGGTTAGAAAGATGTCTGGGTTTTCTCTTGTTCGATATAATGTTAGTTAGTGGTTCAGTGTGAATGTTAGCTACCACTTGTCAAATGAAGTTTCATTGCAGGCCTCATAAGCAACTTAATCATCGGTGAAAATTTGAATGCAAATCGATACTTTGAATAGCCACTGCATGTCCACGCACACGGTATTGTGTTGGAGTAAAAATTGTTGAAGCAGCTGACTATGGTTGAGACAAGGATGTTGTCATGAACTCCTGCAATCATGTCCCGATGGGTTGCATCGTAAAATACCCAACCATTATATTTGAAAATTAAAATTGCATTTTGCAATTGATAGCAGAGCTGTATTGATTTTTGTGTTTAAAATGTTGCTGATGGTCAACTGAAATATTTTTCATCTACAAAAATGCTTAACTACTGAAAGGAACGAAGAATCTAATTTTGACTACCTTTTATTTCTTTAATTGATTTATCACCAGCTCAAATAAAGGCCCCATGTAACTGTCAAATCAAGAGGTATTGTTTATTATCTTTATTTTATTTGTAATCCCTTAGTGCTTCATCTGATAATACTCTTGGTCCGAAACGGTATTCATTTGTGGCCTTTATTCCTAAAACTGTTGTCTTTTTTGTGCTGAACATTCCCCCTGCCTCCATGGCATTTATTTTAATTTTGATCTTGTCCCTTTCAAAATCATAAACATTTCACTTTGCTTCATAAACCTACCCTTAGTCTTTCTTGTCCTTGTAACTTACCGCATCATTTACGTTCTTTTTCTGTTAAGGCTCTTTTACTTCTAGTCTCCAATCTCTTTATTTGCAGGTCCACTCAATTCTATGTGCAAGACACCAGATGGTTGGCACACTAATTGTGAAGTCTTTCAGTACTGGTTAGAGGTAACAGCTGGTGGGGGAGAGTAATAGGAGGGGAGAGAGTGTGTGTCTTTGCAGTCTGGAGGCATCAGTCCTTGTACTGTGGCATCTTTAGGTCGTTTCTCCCAGTGTTTGAACAAAGTAGCAGTGAAACTGGAGCTAACAGTTACTTGTTTAAAAAATGCAGCAATTGCTTCCACAGTCCTTGCCCTGTTTTGGTCCAGAATTCCAAAATGAAGAAAAATAGTCAAAAGTGGTGTTAATCTAAGAACGTAAGAGTGAAATCCACCATCCAAAATGCTGTGCTCACCTATGGTATGTTTGCACCAAAAGCAAATTGAAAGTACTATTGTGCTAGTGACATACAAACTTAAAGTTGTGATATGGTCTTTCAGCTTTTGGCCTTTCATAGCCAAATTCATTAAAGGATAATGGGATTGGAGATAATAACTGGAAAAAAGTGAGACCTTTGTATTATGATTATTCACAATATATTTACTTTGAGTTTTTAGCAGTAACATAATTAAGGCTTGAGCTTCATACTTGGGGTTTCTGAAGTATTTTTTGCCTGATTCAAGTCAGTTGCTTCACAGTATGTTGTTCTCTGCTGATGTCCAGCAAAAGGGTAGTACATGATAGGGAACCAACTGCAGAGCAGTCAGTCACTTGTTGAATTGCCAAGGGATAAAGTCCATATTGACTCTCTTGTGAGGCTCGGTGGGGAGTGCCCCCGCTGGTGGTTTCTTCTACAACTGAAAGTTGACGTACAAAATTAGCTTGACTGAGTTGACAACACCTTTTTTTTTTGTTTCCCTGCATCAGAAAATTGTGGATTGAAGTCGAGCTTCAGGGCCTGTGTGTGTATAGACGATGCAGCTAAATCTTGCATTGTCCGAAATGCCATTCATTCAATGGGAGGTTTTTGCTGAGACACTTTTTTTGCATTTTCTGGTTCGCGATTGACTCATGTTTTGCTGAAAACCGATTTGTTGGCTCCTTTTGTTGATGTTTGTCCATGTTTGTTTGCTGGACACAAAATGACGAATCTGTTGAAAAAGCAAGTGTTCTCATTTTTTAAGTCATTGTGTTTGAGGTATTTAATGAAAGATGTGATATGTTATATATTCTGTATTCTTTGAATTTTGGATCTTTTCTGTTTTCTTTTCTACATTGTTGGTTTTCAATTGCGTTTTGTTGGTTTTGTTTATAGCAGTCACTCAATGTTGAAAAGAATCCTGAAACTTTGGTCCGACCAGAGAATCGTTATGATGTGAATCGCAGGCGACACAACTCGTCAGACAGCTTGGAGTCTTCTGGGACTCGTTCTAGCGGAGGTGTGTTAATTAATCAACTAATGAGTGTGGTGAGAAAGTTGTGCGTTTACAGGTAATATGTGGTGGGGTATGTTGAAAATAGAGCATTGCAATGATAGTTGATTTCAGTTTAATTAATATCTTAAATCTCAATCATGAATTTGGGATATTAACTCCATTTTTTAATTCTTTAGCTATAATGTTATGAATAACCAAGCAATATTAGCGTTTTTATAAAAGTGGCTTGTTCAATGTGGTGTGTCTTGAGCGAACATATTTAAATTAACTTATCAACCCTATTTGGTAAAAGTCAGATTTTTTTTCCTATTTCATGTTTTTGACATTTAATATCAAATTAATTTGCTCTTTATACTTGATATATTTGAACACTGTCTTGTAATGCATGTTGAATATGTTCAAGTTACAGACAAATCTTTTTCAGTAAGTATCCGGTTCATATTATTGGGTTTACATGGACAAATGGTCACATGTTACAAGACTTTTAAATTAATGCTCAACCCATTCTTATGACGTAAATCATACCTCTTGTGTATCTTCAATGTATTTTAATAACCTATATTAAAATTGGGTGAAGCTAATTAAGTAAAATTGATTTAATGGTGCCGCATATCCTTTTGTGGTTTGTTTCCAAAGAAGCTAAGGGCTGTAAGTACAAAACTGACTGAAAAACATCAAAAAATAAAAGCTTTGTGTTCCCTTATTATACAGTATCTAAAAAAATCTATTGATCTCAGCTTAAAAGATACTCAGTGGTTTGAGTATTCATGGCCTCAGAGGTAGAGAATTAGATTTACAATCCTTTTGATTTTGAAGAAATTTCTCCTTATTCTCTATGAACCAATACTCTGAGCTAATGACCTCTAGTTTGAAACTCGAAGGCCAGGGGAAGCAGACAATCAGCATCTGCTTTTGTGTATTATTGTTTTGACATTAACTTAAATTCAAAATCATTTTGCTCTGTAATCTATTGTCTTTTAATTTTCTTGGGTATCTCATGTGATCACCTCAATTGTATAAATTATGTATTTAAAAAGTTAATTTGACTTTATTTTGGTGCAAATAGCAACCTTCTTGACCCAGGAATCCAATCTCTTGAATCTTTGTCCTCCTATGCGGCAGGTACATCCTTTTGGTTAAGGAGACAAAATCTGTATTTTGTGACATAATATCTTGTGTCTGATCTCTCTCTGCTATATAATTGCATTTGAGCTCCAACCCCCTTGAAATAAAGGCTAACATACCATTTACTATTGCCACATGATTTTCTGTTTCATGTAAAAGAATTCCCAAAGTCTAATTATTCACCTTTTGTAAAACTTTTCTCTCAAAGTGCACAATTTCACTTTTTGCCATATCCATTGCCCACTTGGTTAACAAAGATATTTTCCTTTGCAGACTCTTCTGTGCCTTCCTTGCAGTTTTTTTTGACACTGCTGTGTGGTTTTCAAACTTGGCTATCTTTTTTTGTATTTGGTTTTCTCAGCTGTGATATAGACTGTAAACAGCCAAGGCCCAAGCACCAATCATGGTGACTTCCCACTAGTTACAACCTGCCAATCCAAAAATGACTTGTTTATTCTTCCTGAGTTTTCTGTCTATCAACCAGTCCTCAACACATTACCCAAATCTCATGAACTTAATTCTTGTATACCATCTCTTGTATGATCAGGTATTGAACGATGATCTAAATATACTACATTGAATGGACCTCTTTTATTTATGTTACTAGTTATAAAACCGCAGTCAAAATTGGGAAGTTACGATTTGGCAACAATTTCATTTTGATAAAGCTATGTTGATCACAGCAATGACTCAACTGAAAAATTCATTGAAGCAATGTCAGGTTGCTTTTTCTACAATTTAACTTGTGATTCCTGGGCAAGGATAGTTTTTATGGTGTGGGCTTGGAACATTCTCATGATTTTAGAAGTTTTTGCACCAAGTCACATTTGCTAAATACCCCTGTGTTTGTTGACGTACATGGGCTCCCAGACAAACAATTCCTTGATTTTTAAAATCATTTCCCAAATCTACAGAGATCTAAGCTTCTAGAATTCTAGCCTTTTGATCACCTGAGGTTTTAATTGCACTGCAAGTGATTGAAAACTAATGGCACAACAATGTCCCACACTCTGGAGTTCTACTACAAAAATTCTCTGCATTTCTGACACTCATTCTCCTTCGCAACTACCCCTATTGACCAAACTTTTGGCTGTATCCCCTCAAATTTCCTTATTTATCTCTTTTTTGTGTGATAACTCTTCTTTGAAGCATCTTGAGATATTTTGGTATTGAAGTTGCATACAGAAAGATATGTTCTTGTGCTCATTAGCATGCAGGAACAGTGAGAAACTGTATCATATACCTGATTTTCTTGGTTATTCAAATCCTTTGGCAGACTAGGTTTGATGATGTCTGCTACTTTAAGCTTTTTCCGGTCACTTTGTTGAAACACCATTCGATCAGGTTACCTGTTGTTTAGTCTAGAATGTTAGGTTGGAATCATGCCACATGATCCTGTTTTTTGGTTTTAAATAAGGTGTCTTGAATTGATGTAAAAAAATTGGTTTCTTCTTTGAAAATATATTGACATCAAACTTTTCTACTGTGAGTTGCATTTTGGCTAGGATTATTATCAAACTCATGTCACTTTCTTGCCTTATTATTTGCAAATAAAATCCATTTGGTTTGCAGGAAACTTTGGAAGAAAAGAGAAAAATGGTTGGCGGTCACAAGGACGGGGCACAGAAACTGTAAATCCAAGAAGTGGCTACCATGGAGGGAATCCCCGTCCTCGAAGTGGTACTTTCCATGGAGGAAAAGCCCCAGCATTGCATGAGAATAACTTAACAGAAGATGAAAATGGGAAGAAGGAAGAAAAGAAGAAATCTAAGCAGTTTGAGGCTGAAGATTTTGTAGGTTGATTTTTTTTTTAACAAAAATCTCTGACAAATCATTGACTTTAACAGCCTTTTTGATTGTAAATTCATGAAATAATCTGACCTATTTGATGTTTGTGGTTGAGCATTAGGCCATCGCCATCTGATTTACCATATTAGATGTGTGTTTGGAAGCCATTTCATAAGATGAATGCATGATGCAAGAAATTTTATAATTTGAGTTTGTTGACTTTATTCATCCATTTCTAAAAATGTTTTTTGGATTATGCAGTGGGTTTTTCTTCCATTTGATGAGCAATCTGCCATCATGAAAAGTTGACTCTTTTTTTTTTTAAAATTGTGTTCCTGGCACTACTGCTAGTCTAAATAATTGCACACGCTGATCTGTAGTTTCTCTCTGTGCCTGGCAGAGAGATGTACTCAAAAATACTCTCCAGCATCTGCAGTCCTCACTTTCTCCCAGGTACACAAAAATACTCAACTTCTCTCAGCAATTAAAATCAAATATATTTTGGGGGTGCATCTGAAAAACAAAATGTAATCTGATCAGCATTACAAAGGTTCATGAATGTTCAGAGTTGGAATTGAAGAATGCTTTTTAAAATCCTTCTAATAGCCAAACATTATTCTAAGTTGTTACATTAGTTCTTTTTACTGATATCGCCCCCACTGCTTCAGTGAGCAACTTGTTTACTTTTTATGAAATTGAATCTATGTTAAGTTTTATTTCTTGATAAGGTTCTATTGTTCTGGAGCTCTTTTCCCCAGTCTCTTGTCCCACTCCAAGTAAAGGCTTTGACTCCAGTTATCCTTTTATCGGATCAGTGTAAGAGTACATTCATCTATGATGAGATAGGGATTGTGAATATCTATATAGGATCAGCATGCTCAATTAAATATTATACAATCTAACAACATGAAGTAAATTTTGGCTAATGTAATGTGCATTGGGGATGTCGAGCAATTGGAATTAATAAACAAACCTAATGCTTACTGATTTGAAGCATCTTAAAATCATAAGAGATAGGAGCAGAATTAGGCCATTTGGCCCATTGAGTCTACTTCATTACTTTATCATGGCTGATATGTTTCTCAACCTCATTCTCCTGCTTTCTTCCTGAAACCCTCGATCCTTTTTACTAATCAAGAACGTATCTATGTCTGTCATAAAAATAACTTGCCCTCTGTGGCATGGTTCCACAGGTTAATCACACTCTGGCTGAAGAAATTTCTCCTCATGTCAGTTCTAAAGGATTGTCCTTTCACTAAGGCTGTGCCCTTGGGTCCTAGTCTCTCCTACTAGTGGAACCATCTTCTTCATGCCCTCCGTGCCTCTCAGTATTCTGTAAGTTTAATCAGATCTCTCCCTCATCCTTCTGGACTCCAGTGAGTACAGACCCAGTGTCCTTTTATGACAAGCTCTTCAACCCTGGGGTCATTCTTGTAAAATATTGTCAGTTTATACTAATACTTAATGATATGATGATGAGAACTTTTTAAGAAGCATGTTGCACCCTCTGATAAGAGATTAAATGATATTTTATAGCTGTAAAAGTACATCCATCTTTCAACATTCTTGTGTTATGTTTAAGAACAGGAAGGTTGTCTTGAAGTTAACTCTGGAAGTAGGCAAAGTATGGAGGACACTCGTGAAGTCCACATTGATGCCCTGGGGTTGAAGTGATCCGAGGCGGAAGATGAGTTCTTGCTCCAGGCGTTGGGTGGTGAGGGAGCGGCAGTGGAGGAGGCCCGGGATCTGCATGTCCTCGGCAGAGTGGGAGGGGGAGTTGAAATGTTCGGCTACTGAGTGGTGGGGTTGATCGGTGCGGGTGTCCTGGAGATGTTCCCTCAAGGGCTGTGACGAAGGGTTTCTGCCCGAAATGTTGATCTTTCCTGCTCCTCGACTGCTGCCTGATCTGCTGTGCTTTTCCAGCACCACTCTAATCTAGGTGAGCTGCTGCAGTGCGTACATCACTTAGGAATTGCACTATCCATGATATGTTGATCGTGGAAGATTTAATGCTGAGGCCGATAGATAAAGTAGCAATCACGTGGGGTACTTTTCATGGATTGTGTAGAGCATGAATGTTGTTGCAGCTAGTGTGTATTCAGGCAAGTGAATAGTATTTTATCATATTCTTGACTTGTGCATATGTTTATTGGCAAGCTTTTGGGGAATCATGGATGAATTGCTTAGTGAACACACAATTCTGACTTGATGCAGCAGGTAAGATATTTTGTCGATGATCCAGAAGTATTTCTGATAACTGACCACAAGTCTCTGATCTGAGCGATCATGGTGTCATTGAATGCCAAGTGGATGTGATTAGCCTGTCATTGAGAAAAGGTTATCACTTGGTAAGTGTTAAGTTTGTTTTGTTACTTAGTGTCTATATAGATCTTAGGAAAGCATTTCACCAAAGTACTGGATAAAAGGCTGGTTAATGGGCCCTCATGAGTAAGCAGGGTCTGTGTCAAATTGGATTAAAAGGAATTTCCTACAGAACTGAAAACAGCAGGTTTTTCTAAATATTTGATTTTAAGACTGGAGGATTGTAGATAGTGATGTTTCCTAAGCATCAGTAGCAGGACCATTGCTTTTCTTGCCACATATAAATAACTTTGATCGTAGAGGGGAAAATATAAAATTTCCATGTCTAACTTCGAGGATGGTACTTATTAACTACAATGGGATGCAGGCTTGCAGATTAGGCAGAAAAGTCACAGATGGAGTTTAATAAAGAGAAGTGTGATGCGAGGACCCAGTCAGATTTAATTGCATGGCACTGAAGAGCATCTGCACCAGCACAAAGACCTAGGATTGCATGTACATTGATCTCCAAAGGGGAGCTACACTTTACGGAAGATGTGAAGATCCATGAGAGTGTGCAGAGGAAAATTACCAGAATAATTTTACTTATGTACTGTTAGATTGGAGAAGCTGGGGGTTGTTTTACTTGGAGAAAAGACTGAACGGAGATTTATTGAACTGTATACAGTTTTGATAAGTTGGAACAGTGCAGATGAGGAAAATCTGTTTCTTTTCTCACAAAAAACCTGGGACTGACTAACCATGAGAGTGGTGGAAGTAGAGATACTTAATGACTTCAAGCAGAAAGGAGTGAACTTGCAATGCTATGGGATCCAATGGGAAATGGGATTGATTAGGTTCGTCTGGAGAACTAATTCAAACTCAGTTGGCCAAGTGGCTGCATTCAGTCTGGCTCTGGCCTGGTTTTGTCCAGGTCTTGTTGCATGCAGGCATGGATTGCTTCTTTCTGAAATTTTGAATTAAACTGCACGTTGCAATAATCAGTGAACTTCTAATATTATGGATAAAGGCAAGTTCATCAATGAAGTGGCTGAAGAAAGTTTGGGATTGCATTGCTTCTTTGAGAAACAGCTGTAGTGACATCCTGGAGCTGAAAAGATCATAGATCTCTAGCAATCACAGCCATCATCTCGTACCAATTATGACTCCAACCAATGGACAATTTTCCCTTTGTCTCCACTGACTTCTCTTTTTTGCTTTGGCTCCTTGATGCTACATTTGGTGGAATACAGCCTTGGTGTTAATTATTGCAAATAACTGTTGGCACTCAACAATTACATTGTTGCCAACAGTTGGTTTAGACTTATCTCTTTTTTTTTTGGTTGATCAAAAAAACCTTAACAGTTTTCAACCTAGTTAATGCTCATGCTGCTCGGGATGAAGGTCATTCTGGAGCACAGGTCTTCAGCAGTATAGACTCATTAGCAGAATGACCTAATCCAGTCCACTTTCACATGGTCTTCACTGTGTCCAGTGCAACTAAATGCCATGTGCATTGACTGAAGTCGAGTATCTATGATGGTGGTATGAGAAAATTCAGCAAGAATTTGCCGTTTATCTTCTAGAAGAAGGCTATTGTAAATGCTTCATCATTACCTTTTCCAATCATTGTTGGAATCTGCCATTATTCAAAGTGGAGGCTTTCAATTTAGTGGGAAAACAGTGAAGATGGGCCTTGGTCTTTGCAGGCTGAATGGAAGTTACTCCAAGTTACGCTGTCATTGCCACACACATCCATAATGGGTAGTTTGAAGGTCAATGAATGTTGGTTATATTCTGTTGTTTTGACATGGAATACAAGAGGCAAGTTTGTAATCATTACTCACACACTGTTTATATCCGTTCAATATCAGTTGTGATTCTGTTTGCTCTTTGCTCTCTCTTTGTCGCCTGAAACCATACGTTTAAATTCTCCTTCATAGCTGCCTCCTTATTCCGGCTTTGTTTTGATGTAGCTTATTCTTTACCACTTCACTGTCTTGAAAATGTTTCCAATTGACCTTAGACCCTGGATAACTGACCACTTTACTCTCCTCTGTGCTACCATACATGGATATACACCTCCTAAGATGCTGAAATCAATGTTTTATTGTTAGTTTCAATTATGCTTGCTTCAGTGTCTAACTTTGTTCCCTAATTCCATAACCACCACCTCCAATCTACAACTCACAAGAATTTTGCATTCTTAGAACTCTAGTCTCTTGTACATCTTAGTACTTTCAGGCCACTATATCTTCAGCTGTGGCTGTTTTAAAAACTCTGGAAAGTTCTTTGTAAATTTCCTGAATATCTTTATAAAGTTGATACCTCAATACTCATCTTCCTGTCTGATTTTATGCTCTTGTTTAAAATTTGAGGGGCAGCTGATGTAAGAAAGAAACAAATACAAATGAAATCTTTTTCTTATGTGCAACCTTCTCCTTAATCATAGGCTTAAAGCTACGTGCAGTGTTGCACTTCATTTCACCGGCATGGATGTATTCATCTTGATGCTCTTTGGTGGAACATTAAGTGGAGGCATTATTCAAGCCTTAGAGTGTGATATTTCCAAATAGTTGGAAACTTGAGAGCTGTGATAATCGATGCTTTATTGCATCTAAAGCAGTTGTTCAAAACTAACACCATAACTTTGGAAGGATGTAGAATAGTTCTGTCTAACGCAATATTTCATAAACCACTCTGCAAGTCTAAGCAGCTACTTTTAAATTGTGTCTATTTAGTAATTTCTTCCTCCTTTGTCTGGTGCTCTGAGAGGTTCTCCTACTTTCTGATCTAACTGTATCTAATATTTTAAACTATGAAACCAGTTACTGTTATTGAGGAACTTGATGAACCTGGTTGATCCTCTTCCCGCCAGCATTAGATAAATGCACTTATGGTGAAAGTACAAGATGTTACGTTGTGTGGTTAAATGGTGAAGAGGGATCAATTATTCATTTGAGGAAAGTTTGTTTTGTCCAGTTGTTTCGTATTTGGGGCCGAATTCTCCTTTTCTTGAGTGAATTGATTTCTTTGGCTATCAAATAGAAACATGAGCTGTGTCAATTATGACTCCATGTATGTTAACTAAAAAGAACAGGACATCTTGGTGTAAACAACCGTGAGATTGATGCAATTGGTGATTGATGTGTAAACCAGTAAAACTGAAGGTGTGAATAGTGATTAGCTGAATAGTGATTGATTGTGTAGTCAGAAGTAGTCTTTCAGACGGTTTGTTTGTTTTTGTCAACTTGTATCGGAGAAGATGAAAGAAATGCAAATGTGGATAGATGTGAGATTTACCATATGCAGTTAACGTGAAATTGAGGCATTTTAATGTACTGACCCCTGAATCATTACATCATTCAAGTTGATTGGGTGAAAGACAGACTTGCACTCATGGGCGAAAGTGAGTAATGCAGATGCTGGAGATCAGAGTCAAGGTTCGAGTTGTCAGCAGGTCAGGCAGTATCTGAGGAGCAGAAAAAAAACATTTCGGGCAGGAGCCCTTCATCAGAAATTCCTGATGGCTCCTGCCCGAAACATCGTTTTTTTTTCCTGCTCCTCGGATGCTGCCTGACTTGTGCTTTTCCAGCACCACTCTGATCTTGCACTTCTATAGTTCCTTTCCTGCTTTTGGGATGTCTCAAAGTTGAAGAAATTTTTAAAAAATGTAATTTAGTCAAGGTAAACTGATTGCAAGGGACAAAGGAAAGAATATCTGAGGCTTTCCCCCCCAATTTTTTAAACTACAATGTAGTCTGTCTTTGAAGACCTATTTACCATGTTTTTTTTCCAGCCAAAGTGCTGAAATGCCTAACTGCAGCACAATATTCTCAGGGCCTTGAGAATCAAGTGCCTGTTTGCTTTCTTTATCTTGATGACTTTTTAATTATGAGCATACCAACATTTTCTACAGAAAAGCAAAGGCCACATTTCGGAGGGTATATTTTGTTATGACACTGGGTAAACCCTCCTGCTTAATTTAAAACCAGCAACACCGAAAAGATTTATCTTGTGCAGTAATCTGTTTTAAAAACAAATCAAAGTGGCCCAGAACTATATAAAGTAAAAATTAACAACTTTATTGCTTAAAATATAATAGAATAATTAACTAATCACTATTTACAGTTTCTTCCTCTGACTTATCTTTTACCTTCCCTTCCTTAATACTAGTCTGATAAAACTCCCAATTAAGATTTACAAAGCAACACTTCTTACCTCAAAGCCAGGCAACTTTCGTGCTTCTATTCAGATCTTCCTGAGTAGTCTTTTCTTCTTAGGAATTTGTGTCACAGGTAACATTTTAAGAGAGCTATTTTCAGGCAGTCTGATTACACGTTGGGCTTCTCAGTTCTCCTTTTGACTGTTCAATTTTCCCTGGTCTTGCCATCTGATGCTTTGGGAGTATGTCATTGGCTTTTAAGATTGTCATTATACTCTAGTCAAACTGGATATTTTTCGGGGTAGAATTTAAACTGATTTTTGAATTTGTTTTTGTCTCCAGGCAACAAACTAATGGAGTTATTTGACCAAGTGTTACATTGTTGCCTTATTGAGAACACTTGGTGCTGTGTCTGGTAGTTCAGTTCTTTTTAACTCTCAATGTATACCCTCCTCTTCATAACAATATTGTCCTTTAACTTTTTTAAGGAATTTTAGGGTCTGTATTTAGAGTCATAGAGATGTACAGCACGGAAACAGACCCTTTGTGAGAAACAGTGATGGCAAATATATCAGACGACTACCCCATTTCCCAACCACCCCTTGCTTTGCATGCTGGAGAAATGCCATAGATACCAAGAAATTCAGGGTCTAGATTTCTACTTCATGTCTTGCATACCATCTTGCTTATTTATTGTCCATTGAAAAAAATTATTTTCAGATACGAGTGAAAAGCAGTCTTGTCCTAGATTATGATCTATGTGACATGAATGTTTTACAGTAAAGGAACAATCTAACGTTGAGTAACCACAGTTGATCGGATATGGTTATGCATCTTGCTAACTACACTCGCTCCATGAACATCACACTTGCTGCCAAATTAAGCTGATGTGTGCTCTGACTTTGAACAATGCCTAAGGAGATCTGCTGGTATTTTAAAATTTCTGCATAAAATGTCAGCTTTTTCACTGAAACTAGTGATGAAGTGCAACTGGGTGATTTCTGTATTTAAATATTTTATTAAAGGTCCATCTATTGATATTTGATCTATTCGGCTTCATAAAGTTTTTAAATGATTGCTACACAAGGACTTAGTTGGGTTTTTTAGTTCGACTTGCTTAGATTATGATATCAGATTTTTAAAAATAAATAGTTTGTCCAATCACACTCATCATTGAAAGAGGTGGTCACATCATTGACACACTCACCTTGGATATTCCATGTAAATTGTATGCAACTCGTTCTGTTAATAAAACATGCAAGTTTCTAGAAATCTGTTGTAATGCTGTTGTAAGTTCATGATTTGAAAGCTTTGTGATGAGAATAAATTTGGATTTGTAACTCTCTTCCTGAGGACAAATGACCAGTCATGTTGCAAAGTTAACTCTAACATTCGTTTAGCAGTGTCATTATGTCAGGTACTTTATTCTAGGCAGAAGCTAAAAGTGACTTCAAGTGGCTTGAAATGCACAATGTTGATAGAAACTCGTGAGCCTGTCAGGCAGTGATGGATTAGATTCCCTACAGTGTGGAAATGGGCCCTTCGACCCAACAAGCCTACACCGACCGTCCGAAGAATGATCTATCCAGACCCAATCCTCTACCTTCCCCTATATTTACCCCTGACTAATGCATCTAACACTATGGGCAATTTAGCATGGTCAATTCACCTGACCTGCATATCTTTGGATTATGGGAGGAAACCAAAGCACCAAGAGGAAATCCACGCAGACACTGGGAGAATATGCAAACTCCACACGGGCAGTCGCCCAAGGTGGGAATCAAATCAGTGTATCTGGCGATATGAGGCAGCAGTGCTAACTGCTGTGCCACCCGGAGATGTGAAATGTATCAGATGTGAAATTACTGTGGACGAAGAAAATAAAACGAGAGGTTATGTTTGTCTGTCTGTCTGAGTTTTACCCAATGCAAAATCAGAAGTTGCTGAAAAAGCCCAGCGAGTCTTTGAAAAGAAGTGAGTTAACGTTCTGTGTTCTGTAACCGTTCCTCAGAATTGTCCTGAGGAAGGGTCACCAGGCCCTGAACACTTTACTGATTTCTCTTCACAGACCTGCTGAGTTTTTCCAGCAACCTCTGTTTTTTGTTCCTGATTTACAGCATCTGCAGTTTTTTCATTTTTTTTTTGTTTTACCCAATATTTGCATTGGATGCTTAAGAGATTTTTGCCTTTTTTGAATTTAGATTCTGTGTGAAGACAAGGAATTTTCTTTATTGAGATTATCTGCTTTTATCCTTGTCTCCCATTGTCTACACAGAAACACTTCCACTTGATTCGCAGATACCTACAAGCACTCCAAGCACCCACACATACTATGCCCAATTTTCTTAAACTAACAGAATAGGAGCATTATTAATGATATAAGGGAAAAAGTTCTATCATTCAGTCTTGTCAGTCCCAGAACATT
Source organism: Chiloscyllium plagiosum (assembly GCF_004010195.1). Taxonomy (NCBI): domain Eukaryota; kingdom Metazoa; phylum Chordata; class Chondrichthyes; order Orectolobiformes; family Hemiscylliidae; genus Chiloscyllium; species Chiloscyllium plagiosum. The sequence goes on from NC_057710.1 coordinate 70,826,733, forward strand.
GAATTGATTTGTGAGACCCAGTTTGTTATATGTTTCTCTGAGGTTGAATTTTTAATGTTGTTAGCAAGCATGTTTCTAAACCGTATAATTCCTGCTTTTGTTTTTCCTTCCAGCCATCGCTTAATCCTGAGTCTAAAAAAGAATTTGGCAAGAACAAATCCATTGCAGGTGTATGGGGTGAGTTACTGACCAATTCTTATCATTTGCAATTTTTAACCAGTACAAAAAAAGAATTTAACTATAAATCTACATGTAATAATAGTTTAGTTGAAGAATTTCCAAGTCTCTTTAGGCTACATAATTCCAAACTAAAGTAGCTAGGGCACCAGGGAGAAGTTTGAATACATTAGCTTTAGCTTTAATGTATTTCAAGTTAATGACATTGATCATTCCCTTCCCATTCTCCCCCCACCCTCACCAATAATAGCACTAATAACAGATCAACAAAATTGCAGAACAAACAGTGGACAGTGAAATACAATGTGGCAACTGGCTCAATTGGTACTGTCTGAGTCAGAAAGTTGTGTTTTTTGAAAGATCAATCTGGGTTTGATTTCCATAATGTAGACTATTATGTTGCTGCAGTATCGAGGGAATGCTGTGTGTCAAACATAGTGATAACTTGAGTTCCTGCGTGCTCTGTTTGGGTGTAGAAGATTTCATACTATTATTCATCTCTCGATCTATTAATACAAAAGCCGATCATATGGTCATTACCGCACAGCTGAGAGTTTACTGCTATATTTAGGCATTATAACACTGACTACGATTTGAAAATTTATTTAATTAGATGTTAAGCTTGGGCACCTGGTAGTTGCGCGAGATAAATTTTAAAAATATAAGCCTGAGTTGTCAGAGCTTGATGAGCTTTAATATTTTTTAGAGTTGCTGGTGCCTTGTCGAAAGATGTTGAGCCCTACTTAACCTTGCGTTGCTTCACAAGAAGTGAATAGATGTATTACATTCAACAAAGTGACAACTACAGAATCTGTTAACTGGATAAGTAAAATAAATTGCTAAATACACGATACAGACCTAATAATGAGATTTCTTTCTTCTCAATTTGTGTTCAACCATATTGAAGTACGATGTTACTTCAGTTAGTTGTTTCTTTCTTAATTCCAATCTCTGATCAATTCATGTCTCTGATAAACAGGATATGAATTTTTTTGTAAAAAAATGCTTCTCTCTAACCAGAGAGAAGGCATTGGTGGAGGATGATCTCGGGGAAGGCAATGTAGAGTTTAAGCCAAGTTGCCATTGAAAAGTAAGAGGTGTTGTGTATCTTAAAATATTAAGGTCGATAAGTCCCAGATCCTGGTGAGATCTATCCCAGAATATTGAGAAGGGCAAGAGAACATAATTACTGGAGCATCTTTGTGTCCGCATAGGCCACAGGTGAGGTCTTTGAGGACGAGAGAATAACCAATGTTGTCCCACTGCTTAAGAAGGGTAGCAGGGATAATCTGGGCAATTACAAGCCTGTGAGTCTCACGTCGGTGGTAGGGAGATTATTGGAAAAGATTGAGATAAGATCTATACACATTTAAAAGCAAATGGACTGAGTAACAATAAAATGGTTTGTGTGGGAGAAGATGTGCCTCACTAACTTGATCGGGTGTTTTGAGTAGGTGATTAAGATGATTGAGGGATATTGTCTACATGGACTTCAGTAAAGCCTTGACAAGGTCCCTTATGGAAGACTGGTACAGAAGGTGAAGTCACATGGTATAAGTGGTGAGCTGGCAGGATGTATACAGAACTGGCTGCATCATCAGAGACCGAGCGAGTGGCAGAATGATACTTTTTTGGATTGGAGGGCTATGACTAGTGGCGTTCCAAAGGGATCAGTGCTGGGATCTCTGCTGTTCGTGATTACGTAAATGAGTAATTAGTAAGTTTGTGAACAATACAAAGATTGGTGGAATTGGTGGATAGTGTGCAGGATTGTCAGCGAATTAATTGGAAGTATGGGCAGAAAAATGGCAGATGGAGTTTAATCCGGATAAATGTGAGTTGATGCATTTTGGAAGGCCAAGTATAGGTGAAAAATATACAGTGAATGGCAGAACCTTAGGAGTATTGATATGCAGAGACATCTGGGTGTGCACAGGTTCATACATCACGGAAGATGGCAGTGCAGGTAGATAAGGTAATTTAAAAAAAAAAGGGCCTATGGCACGCTCCCCTTCATTGGGAAGGGCACTGAGTATAAGATAGACAAGTTATGCTGCAGCTTTATACAACTTTAGTTAGACCACACACTTAAAATATTGCATAAAGTTCTAGGCTATATACTTAGTCCAAGCCCGATGGTCTGAGACTTTCCCATGAGAGGAAACATCCTCTCAGCACTTATCCTGTCAAGGCCTTTAAGAATCCTGTATGTTTCCACAAGATCACCTCTCCTCCTCCTAAACTCCAGTGAATGGAATCTCAATTTGTTCAACTGTTGCTCGTAAAATAATACCTCTCTACCAGGGATCATCTTCATGAACCTTCTCTGAACTGCCTCCAGTGGAATAATCTTCCCTTTAATAAGGTGACCAAAATTGCTCACAGTACTCTAAATGTGGTCTCGCCAGCCTTCTAAGTAGCAGTAAGATTTCCCTACTCGTATACTACAACCCCTTTGAGAAAAGGGCTGACATTCCAATCCCACAGACAATATTTGAGCTATTTCTTATTCCTGCAGTTAAAGCACACAAAGTTAATCTACTCTGATTACTAAGCACCGTTGTCTTGTTAAAATTCTGAACATTATATTTTTAGGACTAGGTTCCTGTATAGGTTATCCCCAGTGTCAGTAATTTCCCAGATATATAAATGGCATAATATCAGTAATTGGGGCAACAATTATAATCAGTGATCTTTCATAATTTTTCTTTTTGTCCACATCGCATTTAGTCATTTTTCAACAAAAATATTACATAACGTAAACTATTTTTTTCCCTGTTGAAGAATCATGGTTTTAAATCTCCTGTTTCCTGGTGTCACGACAGTGTAACTTCGATATGTTTCAAGTTTGTTTCATTTATGAAAGGCACAACAAGAGGGATTAAGGTGATGGAAATTACCTTTGTGACTAAGTTTATTTGATACAAGCCTAAGAATGCAAAAATAAGAATTTAGGAGCAAGTGTAGACAGTTCAGTCCCTTGAGCTTCCTTGATACAGTCATGGCCTCAACTTTGCTTTCTTGTGACCCCTCAATAACCTTCAACCCGATATGAAGTAAAAATCTATCAATCTCCTCACTGTCCCAACATCCACTCCCCTCTGGGGTAGTGAATTACACAGATTCACATCCCCTTTTAGAAGCAATTTCTCCTCATCTCCGTTTTAGAATGAGGGATGGCAAATTTAAAACAGTGATCTCTTGTACTATGTGCGCCACATGAGAAAATATTCTTTTTATGCCTACTTTATCAATCCAGTTAGATCTCATTCTTAACTCCAGAGCACAGACCTAAACTGCTCAATCCAAGGTTTTGAAGCTTGGAGTAAGTATATAGCCTAAATCTGAAAACTTTGTGCCATTCAGGTCAAAGGGATTGTAGGGCAACTTAAAGATCTGCTGCATTATAAGGGAGAAAGTGAGGTCTGCAGATGCTGGAGATCAGAGCTGAAAATGTGTTGCTGGAACAGCGCAGCAGGTCAGGCAGCATCCAGGGAACAAGAGAATTGACTTTTCGGGCATAAGCCCTTCTTCAGGAATTCCTGAAGAAGGGCTTATGCCCAAAACATCGATTCTCTTGTTCCCTGGATGCTGCCTGACCTGCTGCGCTGTTCCAGCAACACATTTTCAGCTCTGCATTTTAAGGGACCAGTTGAAGTAGAGTCACAAATGAAGAATAAGACCTTGAACGCTACAGCTACTTGACAATTGTTAATGTGTACTGATCGTAATGAAGTTAACCACATGGAATATGAGTTCTCTGATTGGGGCAGTTAGTCTGGTCTAATCGGAACCCTGGCTGACAGATTAAAACAGTGGTGTCAGACTTTCCATTCATTCGAAGAGCTGGCTCTCAAGCAGCTGAATTAGTGTCAAGGACACTCCACGTGTAAATAAAGAGTGACTTGGTGACAGGATACCAGCCTCTGGAGTTATTTCAGTGGCGACAAGAGGAAAGGGTTGCTTCCGAAGAAATTCACTTGCAGCAGTCCTCTTTGATTTGTGATAAATGTTTCTGGCATCATGCCATTATCTCATAAGCTTGACTTGTTTGATCCTGCTTGAAAGATTGTGTGCCCAGTATGTGAGAGGAATGCTTTAGTTTTTCTGGGCAAATAAGGTTGGGGCAGCTGAAAGAATAAGTACTTCGCCTGACTACTTGTAGACCCACATTTCTTTTTGGTTATTGGAATCCTAACTTTTCCTGAGGTACCAGATGATAAAAACCTTACAAGAGTTGACAGATTTAGAAAAGGAGTATTATAAGCCCAGTCCACCACTAATTCTGAGGCATGTTGATCATGAAGCAATTCCACGATTCTGCGAGGTCTGCCTGATGCCATTTGCCTCACAGGCAAAAGTAGAGGCAGAAGGTTGGAAAGCAAAAGAATCCTCAAACCAGTCCTGTTTGCAAAATGGGCAAAATGGGCAACACTAATTATGAAGCCTGGTGTGTTCTTTTGCTAATGGGGATTTTAAACAAATGCTAAACAGCTTTTCACAATTGGAAAAATATCCAATCCATCAGAGGATTTGTATACCTACCTGGTGGGAGGGACTATCTGTTCTGAAGCTGGACATGAGCCATGTGTACTTGCAATTGTGATTGGAAGAGATTCCCAGAAGTATGCTGGTATTAATACCCATAAAAGTTTTTCTTGTAATAATTGGGGTATAGTTGGCCTATGCAATATTTCAGCGGACGATGGAGAACATTTTACAAGGTCTACCCCAGATCACCATTTATTGAGATGACGTGCGAATAATGGAAGATCAATAAGGAGTGCTGGTGGAACTTGGACAAAATCCTAAGACATTTCTCTCAGGCAGGCATACACTTAGAAGGGCACCCCAATCCTAATCACACTACAGAGTCGACAAGACTGCATTACACCTGTTAAGTGAGTGATCAAAGGTGCCCAAGCTCCCACATCTGTACTGTTGAATTTTTTAAAAAGTCAGCCTTTGAATTGGTCATGTAACTAAGCCCTAGCTTTCACAGAAGTGGAGAAATCGCTTCTAATATGTTGGCACACTGATCCCAAATGAGATCTGGTATTGACATGCAGTGCCTCCCCACACTGCATCGGGGTCATATTAGCTTGTAGGTGGCCCAGTGGAGAGGAACGTCCAACAGTGCATGCATCCAGGACTTTGGCTAATGCAGAGCATAAGTATACCCAGGTAGATCATATTTGTAGTTGGGAAATTCTACCAGTATCGTTATGAATGTAAATATTTAATAAGAACAGACCACAAACCTGTGCTAGCTTTACCTCCGAGGAAAAGGTTGTGCTGCCCACAGCTTCAGGTTGAATTCAGCGGTGGGCTTTAATACTGAGTGCGCATAATTACAAGTTGGCACACTGTCCAGGAGGCTCAATAGTAAACACTGATGCAATCAGCCACCTCCCACTGGCAGATACGCCACTGGTGGTAACTGCCACTGGAAGAGTCAGTAATGGTTTTAAATTTTCTGGATACACTTCCAGTCACAGCTGACAATATCAGACTATGGACACAAAGATCAGATCCTGGAAAAACAAACGGTTGGTGGCATTGGGGTAAGCAAAAAGGCCATAACCAGTATTGAAATCTTTTATTGGATCAGGACAGACCAGATTACAGTAGAGGATGGCATATTGTTATTGTCCTGAGCAAAGGTTGGTGCTAGATATTGGCTTTGAACAGGTGCAGGGTCATCCCAGGGGTGTCCAAAGTGAAGATGATGATGAACAGTTTTCTGGTGGCCAGGATTGGATGCAGGCATAGCCATGTTGGTGGGACAGTGCCCAGAATGCCAATAAGGACAAAAGTTACTACCAACAACTACCCCACATTTTTGGGAATGGCTTGTAAACCCTGGATTCAGTTGCATGGTTATTATGCAGGTCCTTTCGTGGGCTCCATGGTCTTAGTCATTGTGGGTGCCCACTCAAAGTAGCTGGATGTGCATAGTTCATTTGTCAAACACAGGGCTACGATAGAAAAACTGTGCATATCTCCAATACCACGGACTCCTGGAAGTGTTGGTCACCGGTAATGGGCCATCATTTGCTAGCAGGAAATTTTGAATATTTCCTAAAGTTGAATGGTATTCATCAAAAAAAGGACAGCTCCATAACATCCACCATCCAATAGTGTGGCAGAAAGAACAGTAGGCTGAAAGAAACAGCCTACAGCTTCACTTGATACTAAACTGCTCCAGTTCCTATTGAGTATCAGACCATTCCTCATGTAAGTACAGGGATAGCTCCAGCAGAGTTGCTGAGGGGGAGAAGACTCCACACCAGGCCACAAGATTTGGTGTAGGAATCACCAGGAATAGGTAAGAGGCATAGTTGACATGAGATAAAGTCCAGTGACATTTCAAAAGTGTGCCAGTCCTAAACAAGCGCAGACCATATGCAAGCTGCAAACTCAGAGTGCGGTAACAAAACATGCCCGGCTCCTCAACAGCCTTTCTGACTATTCAGGAACCTGTGGGTTCTCCCTTTGTGTCAAGTGCTGCAGATACCTCGGAATCTGAGATTGACACAGCAGATGTTGCCACCTCGATGCCTTTACCACCTGAAGAAAAGGATGAATTTCTTTGGAGACACTCTGGGTGCAAGAAGTGCACGACTGTGTGTTAGATGCTGCCCATATCAGAAACAGAGTTGGAGGAAGCTGGCTAGTGCCAAAATGCCCAGGAGGAGCTTTTTAACATAGACCGGTTCTTTTATGTACTTGGACCCAGAGGAAGAGTGATGTAATAATTATAACGAGGTCAGCCTGGTGGACCTCAATGATTTGGGCTGTGTAAACTGCTCCAATCAGGGAGCCCTGGCTGGCAGATAAGAACCAGAGTGTCAGACATCCTATTCACCTGAGACCTGGCTCTAATGAAGCTGGATCAGTGTCCAAGATATGCCATGTGTAAATAAAAGGTGACTCGGTGATGGGATACCACTCTCTGGAGTTACTTTACTGTTCATAAGTGAAGCACAACAGCATGCATTTATATAGTGCTTCTAATGTAGAAAAAGATCCCAAATGTTGCAAGGGAGAATATATAAAGGTGAGCTGAATATGGTGATGTTAGGAATAATTGTCAGAATGTATTTTTGGGAGGATCTTTCAAGACAGATAGAAATAATGAGACAGATAAGGAAATCTGCAGGCTTGTGGAAGGATGGAGCCATGGTAGATTTAACTGAGGACGAGAATTTTAATTTTACAGTATTTCTGCTCTGAAAGTCAGTGCAGAGCAGCAAACACTGGTGTCATGGTGTGTGCGCAACTTGAATACCGTGGCACTTTAGCTAAATTTTCATTCTTCACTTGTAAGCCTAAAGCGGTGAGCATCATCCTTCTGTTTTGACCAGAGAAGGAAAGGGCTTAAACCCACAGCTTTTTCTTTCCAATACCTGAAAATTTGTGTCGAGGTATAATTTCAACACCCCAGTGTTGATAATTGGACATCTGGATACTTAATTTAAAATCATAAACTACTCCTGTAACAAAGACGTTTGTCCAATTTTTGTCCTAATGTTTTAATTTTCATGAAGTCTTTGACATTTTTGTTTGCTTTTGGCTATAATTTTCCTAAGCAATCTATTTTCAGAAATTATGCCTATGGACTGAGAGAGAACTTTTTTTTTCAGAAGGGTAGGATTGTTGAACCAGATTAAAATAATTGAAGCAAGTACTTAAGTTTAGCAAGAATTTATAGGGAAATTATACCTAAATATATTGAAGACAGAGGGCAGAATTGAATCCAACTGATGAGGGGTCTCCCTTGTCACGAAGGTGACACTGAGAGCACTGCATCATCTCTGTTGGGAAATGCCAACCATGAACTGGTCAGTGGATATTCACTTCCCCAGGATTTGTGACCCTGGGAGTGAACCCTGTCAGAGGCCAACAACTCTGCTTTGCCTGTTCATGTTACTGGGAATGGTTGCAAGAGGCTTCAGATCAATGAAACATGCAGGTGAGTGAAGGTGCATTGGAGTTTGAGGTGGAAGTGACTGACCTCGCATGAGGACAAGGACTGATGGTCTGCTGCACTCCCATCTGCCCAACCCCCTCCAATGCTGTGTCCCTTGATCAAACAGAGTACTAGTTTCATGATCACCATTGCTGAAACTATCATCAATTTGTTTTAACAACACAATCTGTTCATGTGTCCTATAGGGAAACCAATCTACTATGCTTGCCTAGTCTGGCCTACATGTGATTTTACACCGATTTTTAATGTGGCGAACTCTTAACTACCCTCTGAAGTGGCCAAGCAATAAGGCATGACCAACAGGTGCTGTCTTTGCCAATGCCACCCACATCCTATGAAATATTGAGCCTTTTTAGATCTCTACTAGTTGGAATTCACATCTTTTATTTTAATCATATCATATTGGTAGTTGTGCCTCATCTCTCTGCTTTGGAATTTTCTGAGTTTCTCTCTCTTTTGTCTCTACTTCCATAAGCTTATTTAAAACCTCCTTCTTTAGTAAGCTCATCTGTCCTGATGGCTCTACGTGCTTCTTTGTGCTTTACTTGATAATAGAACATAGAACAATACAGCCGAACATTTGTCCTAGCTTAAGCACCCATCCATGTACCTATCCAATTGCCGCTTAAAGGTCACCAAAGATTCTGACTCTACCATTCCCACAGGCAGCGCATTCCATGCCCACACCACTCTCTGGGTAAAGAACCCACCCCTGACATCCCCCCTAT